>NW_027187314.1:1741510-1850591 GCF_028583685.1 Petaurus breviceps papuanus | reverse complement strand
TCTCTCTCTCTCTCTCTCTCTCTCTCTCTCTCTCTCTCTCTCTTTAACTCTGAGAAGTCCAATATTGCCATTTAATAATAGAAATTATAGCTAGTGTGTACCAGGTAACAAGTGCTGTGCTAAGGGCTCTATAAATATTATCTCATTTGATCCTCACAACAACCTTGAGTGGGAGGTGTTATTATTATTTCCATTTTACAGTTGAGGAAACTGAGACAGAGGTTAAGTGAGTTGCCCAAGGTCACACAGTTAGTAAATATCCAAGGTGTGATTTGAACTCAGGTCTTCCTGACTCCCAGCCCACTGGAGTGCTCTGTCCACTGTCCCACCTATCTGCCTCTCTGCCCTTTCCATTTTAAAAAGTAAAGAAATATATTACTTATTCCAGGAACATGGGCTAATATGGATAATATATACATATAGGTAATATATAATAAAATTATGTGTAATATAATAATATGGATAATATGATCACATGTGAGTCATAGGTATTTCTATTAGATAAAAACCAGCAACAGAGATTTTCTACTCTGCTCACCTTGCTGATGACCACCACACAATTGTTTATCTGAATGAAGAGTCTTTGTTGAGATCAGTGAGGGGAGAAGCTGTTGGAGAGTATAATAGACAATCTGTGAGGGAAAAGTCAGAAGCATCTCAGGCAGCCACACTTGGCTTTTGCACACTGATAATGGCTTAATTTAAGAGCCTCAAATCATTCCAAATGGAGCAAAAGACTCAAATGTGGCTTAAACCTTAGAGTGCTTGACTCTGCTTGTCACAGTGACATGTCAGAATCTCATTGCAAAGCTTGCTAAAAAGAGGTAGCTTAAATTAAATAGACTGTAAGGTCCAGATTACTCATCATCCTTCTATTATAGCCTACTACCATTGAAAGTTTCCCTTCATTAACATGCGCTTTGCTGCTTCCTAAAATAACTACCTAGCCAAATAGCGCAATCCTGAAAAGCATGATCAGAAAGGTTCTGGGATCGTGCTCGTTACAGAATATTTTTAGCAGAGCAATAATTAGGATTTGAAAAAAAGACGGGTGCCTCATTATATCACCAGACTATTCTCTGCTTCTTTGGTCTGCCTCTCATCCAGCCAAAGCAAATCTTTCCCCCTGCCCCAAAACTGCAGCAACAGTCAATGACTTAGTTTTTCTGCTATTTAGACTCTGACCTCCTGATTTCATAGAAAGGGAGAGCTCACATCTTTGAGATCTGAAGGCCTTGATGAGATCTCCTGCCAGCTACATTTAGCTTGTGGCAGAAGAATGGTTGAAATTTCTCTTTCCTGCTGTACCAAGAAAGGAGGGGGGGCATTAGGGGTAGTTTAGCTCAACGGGCAGAAGTTGCTCCCATCAGTGTGTTCCTACAATACTTTTTCATACAACAATAAGATGTGGGACTTCTGATCCTGGCATCTTTGCCTTCCTGCTTCTTTCATGGGCTACCATCCCCCCTCTATAGGAGCACCAAGTTAAGTTACTTCTATGGGTTTCTGGTATTTGATTGGGTACATTGTCCCTCATTTATATTTTACATATCTTTTCATTCTGGGGAAGGCAGATCTTGATTGTCCATAATTCTTGACCATTAGTTTTCTATTATAGGTAACACTCTGGTCTACATATCCTCTCAGAGGCCCAATCCCACTACTAATTGGTACATGGAAGCTTTGACTTGTTTTATTTCCAGCATGGGCCAGTTCCCCCTCCTTGCTGATGGCCTTCTCCTCCTGGGGGCTCACCATACTGATGCTGAATTTAGGATTTCTGCTCAGCTTAACCTACTCAAACCTCTGAGCTCAAGAGATCCATCATCCTCAGCCTCTACACACCACCACACCTAAATCATCAATGCCTTATTAATGAGTTTGGTAATATGTGTTTCCCCCATTAATGTCTGTGTGTATATGCAAATATAGAAAATATAATCTTTTGTAACTTTATAGAATGTCTATATTGCTATTACTTCCAGTGTTTTTCTGGCTATATGTAGTCTCATGGGCAATCACATCTAAAGGCACCTGTGGGTAGTAAAACTTCAGTGCAAAATAAACTCTCATGGAGGGGAAGTAATCCAGCACCCCACTGTTATGTTCTCTGATTTCAGACTCTGAGTGAATAGCACTAGATTCCCTCTTCCCATTTGGTAAAATGTAATGCTGGGTCTCTCTGGGGAATAAATAACCAAGCCAACAAACAAATGGAGCTAAATGGTAAAAACTGAGGTGAATCTAATTTTTTTCTTCTTTTCTACTTTGATCAGGAATGTTTGTCCCAACTCAGAGAACAGAAGGCATCTCAACATCAGACATCATCACCAGAATTGTCCGTGACTATGATGTTTATGCTCGACGTAACCTCCAAAGAGGGTACACAGCCAAAGAGCTGAATGTTAGTTTTATAAATGTAAGTACATTTACTGCTTCCCTCTTTGAACAAGCTTTGATGACAAATATCACTTCCTAGGGGAGACATTTCCCATTTCCTGCCTCTCCTCTATTTATAGCTCCTATATTGACTAAGGCAAAGGGTTTCTTTTAGATATCCCTTTGGTGCGACGTTTTCTTTAATGGCAGATATTTATGACTTTAATGAAGTCAGAATACTCTTCCTTGATTTTATTTTTCAAGGTCATTGAATTGTTCAATCACCTCAGATGCCTTTTCCATAGTTTATTTAAAAAAAATTAGTTCAATAGCATCTAAAGCCCTAGGTTTCTTTTGTATTTCTGCTATATTGTTCCCATAGAACCACTTCTGTTAGCTTAATAAAACAGCAATTGTTCCAAAAAGCTATGAAATGAGTAAAACAAGGTGTTAAAAACAAAAGATGGTAGCTGAGAATCCCGACAGAGGAGCTGGAAGAGCATTAGAACAAGAAATTCACACCTAATTTTAATCTTAAAAAAAAATCTTAGAGGCAAAATTTTTTAGGGGGAGGGGTTGTCCAGAAAACTATGATTATTTTCCATTATAATTATCTCACAGCATACATAATTGATCACTAGTCCCTTCAAAATATAAGTGATCGTTGATAGGAGTGGTATTGATTAGTGCTTGCCTTCATAATCCAATGACTGCGCTCTCAGGGCAATCAGGGGAGGAAAGCTGGCTGCCCTGGAGATGAAGGCCTCCTCACAATATTAGCTCTGAATAAACTTGAGAGATTGACTGAAACTTTTTTTAAGCAGCAGGCAGACTAAAAGAATCCCAAGTATGTGATTTAAACCCAAATTTTTATTTGAAAAAACTGAATTCAGTTGAAACTATAGGTGTGGGTAGAGACAGACTCATTTCCAAAGCTTGTTTGCCCTCTTCAATGATAATAAGCCACAGAAAAGAGGCCAGATGAAAATACAGCCCAAGTCTAGTGTTTATGGGTCTGTATGATACAAAATGAACCAGGATAAGTCAGATTCCTATGTCACAGGCAACACTCAAGTGTTACTTGGATATGAGATTCTTCATTCTATTTCTGTTATATCCCAGTGAACATCCAGTAATAGAGTTTCTAGAATCATAGTTGGAGTCAGGAAGACCCTGGGTTCAAATTTTACCTTAGACACCTACTAGCTGTGTACCTGGGAAAGTAATTTAAACTCTTTTGTCTCCGTTTCCTCCACTGTAAAGTCAGGGAGTTGGATTCAATCAATCATCAAGCTCAGAAAAGTACATCACCAGAAGAAGGCTGGTCACTAACAGGTGAATTTGTTGACCACAGCTTGATCACAGAGATTATTTATCAAGGAGGGGACCATACCTTGGTATCCACAGACAACCAAGAAGCCTGAAAAATAGATTTCAGGGACCTGTGAATTTGGATGAGAAAAAAAATCACATCTTTATTTTCACCAACCTCTAACTGAAAATTATCATTTTCTTAAATTATGAATTAAAAAAAAAAACAGTATTCTAAGCAGGGGTCCACAGTCTTCACCAGACTGCTGAATGACTCTATGACATCCCCCCCCCAAATTAAGACAGGAGAGGGAGAACTCATAACAAGAAACCTTTATTAAGCACCTACTATGTGCCAAGCTCTGAGCTCAGAGCTTAGGACCCAAGAACAAAGAATGGAACAATACTCACAAGGTACTTACACTCTAATAGTGGAGAGAATGGACAAATATATAAGTAAAAACAGCATAATTATAAAGAAAATAAAACCGAGTCGTTAAACATAAGATAGTTAGGGAAGAAGCCACCAGCAGTTTGAAGGATCAGCAAAACCTTCATGCAGAAGAAGGTAGCTGAGCTGCATCTTAAAGGAAAAGAGACACTATGTGAGGTGGAGGTTAAGGAGGGATAGCCTACCAGGAATGTGGGATGGCTGGTGGAAAAGGCATGGAGAAAGGAGGTAAAGTGAAGAACAGAGAGCTGGATCTTAACTGCTTTCCAAAGTGTGAAAAGCGATTAATGTCCCCCTGGACATGCTAGAAGGTCAGCTTAGTGGTATAGTGGATAGAGCATGGGGCCTGGAATCAGGATGATTCATCTTTCTGAGTTCAAATCCAGCCTCAGACACTTACTAGCTCTGTTAGCAAGTAACTAGCAAGTTACTTAACACTGCCACCCTCAGTTTCCTCATCTGTATAATGAACTGGAGAAGGAAATGGCAAACCACTCCAGTATCTTTGCCAAGAAAACCCTAAGTGGGTCATGAGGAGCCAGACGTGGATGTGCTAGAAAGATATCTCAGGTGGACATAAATTAAATAGGTTGTATGGGGTTTCAGAAATTAAGCAGAGGATTTTATATTTCATCACAGAGGCAATAGGAAGCTACTAGAATTGATTGAGTAGGGGATGAGATGGTCAGATATTCACTTAAGGGAAATCACTTTGGCAGCAGGGTGCAGGACAGACTTGAGTGATGATCAGCTAGAGGAAGGGTCAGCAATTAGGGGGCTACCGCAATAATTTAGATTTAGAGAAGTGAGGGCCTAAACTAAGGTGGTGGCTGTTTGAGCAGAGAGAGGGAGTCAGATGGGAGGTATGTCATGATGGTAGAAATGGCAAGGTTTGAAAACTGATTAAGTAGTGGAATGAAGGAGAGTGAGGAACTGAGGAGGATTCCAAGGTTAAAAACTGTAAAACTAGAAGGATAGAGACAAAAAGACTAAATCTTCAGCACAATACAAAAATGTAAGGCATTTCTTCTAAGTTTATAACCTAAATGGGGTGGCTAGGTGGTTCAGTGAATACAGCACAGGCCCTGGAATCAGGAGGACCTGAGTTCAAATCTGGCCTCAGACAATCAACACAAAAATTATCCGTGTGACCTCAAGCAAGTCACTTAACCCCAATTGCCCTACCTTCCCCTCTCCAAAAAGCCAAAAAGAAAAAAAAAGTTTATAACCTAAATTACATTTTCTTACTCAGCTAAATAGGGAATAAGGCCCATTCCAAATGTAGATCTGGGATCCTCTGATCCAAGGAAATGACTTTATAAAAAATGCTTTTAAAAGGAGAATCTTGGAATAGTCAAAGAGTCCAAACCTTTAGTATCTCACCAATGATCCAGACATTCCAAGTAGGATCTGACATAATCATTCACATTTATATTATTATCTTCATTTTATAGACGAGGAAACTGAGGTTCAGAGAAATGAAACTCATGTCCACAAAGCTAGTAAATATCTGAAGGAGGATTTGAACCCAGTTCCATTGCCTCTAGCAGCTCTCCAAGTTAGGTGCAGAGACCACCTAGGTGTGTGTACAAACACCCACATGTATATGTGTATGTATATACACATATGTATAGATGCATATTGTATATGTGTATCTATACATATAAATGTAAAATGATGCTAAGACATTGTCTATTAAAATATGGCTCCCTTTTCCATTTACATATTTGTGTGAGGCCAGATTTTCTTCATATATGCTTCAACTAAAACAACATTGAAACATGAAGAAGCATATATGAGAATCTGGTTGTCTTCTTTTAATCCAAACATTAAAGAGATTTACAAATATATATACAACAATGCCACTCTTCTTATTCATTTTTTTGGAAAATAGAATTATTTTTCATAAGTATGTTACATATGTCAACATGTAATAGGTTTATTATTGTGATTTTTAAATGAAATAACACCCTTTAAAAAGATTTATCAGTTTTAATTTCAGATGGGATAAATAGTGACAGATACAATCCACCTAAACAAAAGCTCTTTGGCATCCTCAACAATTTTTATTTTTTGGAGGTGGAAGGTAGGGCAATTGGGGTTAAGTGACTTGCCCAAGGTCACATGGCTAGTTTTGTGTGTGTTAAGTGTTTGAGGCAGGATTTGAACTCAGGTCCTCCTGACTGCAGGGCCGGTGCTTTATTCACTGCCTCAATAATTTTTAAGACTGAAAATGGTTCCTGAGTCCAAAAAGTTTGAGAACCTCTTCTCTGATAATCTTTGTATTATATCATGATTTCTCTGAATACCACAATATATGTGTCCAGCATAATAAAATAATTCACATAACCTCTCTAAGATCATTGTAACAGAAGCTGATATGCTTTCAATAGAAATAGCATAGTGTAGTACTTCTACCCTGTGACTTTTCCCATCAAGGTTTCAAGATATCTCAGGTGGACATAAATTAAATGATAATTTTGGGGGATTTTTGTGGAAGCTGGAGCTGACCTTTGAAAGGTACCAGACAACACAGAAAAAGCTAAGAAGCTCAGAAATGCACAAGATATATGTATATTATTGTATAACATTAACATATTTTATCTTTTAATACCATAAATATACACAAGTTCTTTTCTCTGATATGAAGAGAGATCCAAAATTTTTTACATGGATTTTCCAGATTGCAGGAGTGCTGTGTCCCTAACCCCCATGATGTGGAAGGGATAACTGTACATAGAGGGCCAGTCTTGGAGTGTGGGATTCAAGTCTTGTCTCTTGACACATATTTACTATGTGACCTCTAAGCAAGTTAGCCTCACAGTATCTCAGATAGATCTCTAAACCTCAAAAAGGTATAGATAATTTGCTGAGCTGTACAATTAAATCATAGTTCCACACTAAAATAAATGCATAACTAAATGAATACAACCAACAGCAAAGTGTACATAATCTGGGGATTAGAGAGCTGTGGTTGGTAAGATTTCCTCAATGTGTTTCTGCTCAAGATAAAAAGTAAACCAATGCTTTGGAGTTCTCCCTTATGGGGTACTCACTTTGGAATACTCCCTTTTTGTAGTAATATTCACAAAAAAGAAAACAGAAATAAATTCTTTCTTCTTCTCACATATTTCAACAGAGCAGTAATCTTCAATGTTTTTCCCACACACACTATTTTACCAGGGTCATAGAAAATCAACACATGGTTAAGTTGAGTAAAGTCATTGAGCATTTATTAAGTCCCTCCTATGTACCAGGTACCGTGCTAAGCACTGGGGATACAAAGAAATTTTAAAAAAATACCCAAAACAGTCCCTTCTTTCAGGATCAATGTCTATGGTGAAGACAACACACAAAGAACTATGCATCAACAAGTGAGATACAAGACTGGAGACAAGCTCAGAGAGAAGGCACTAAAATTTAGGAAGGCTGAAAAAAGTTTCCTATAGAAGGTGGGACTTTCACTGAGACTTAAAGGAAGCCAGGGAAGCTAGGAAGGGAGGTAAAGGAGGGAGAGACTTTGCAGGTAATGGGATGCAGTCAGTGAAAATGCTTGGAGTTGGGCGATGGACTGTTTTGTGCAAGGAACATTTGGGAGGCTCATTTCATTGGATCACAGGGTATGTGGAGAGGAATAAAGTATAAGAAGATAGAAAAAACAAGGGATGGTTTTAAAAGCTAAACAGGGTTTTTTTATATTTGATCTTGGAGGTATTAAGAAATCACTAGAGTTTATTAAATGAGGGAGGCGTGTGTGTGATATGATCAAACTTGCATTTTAGGAAGCTCAATTTGACAGACGACTGAATCTTTTTACAGCCAGGAATACATGAGAATATTGTAAGATACAATTTCCATATACTATATACATACATTATTTATCATTCCCCTAAAGACCTACTCCAAAAGCTTATCACAGCATGGAAGTATCTCTGGATTCCTTGAGGCACAAGTTCTTACCAAGCTAGGAAGGCACTGAGTATGGGCCTGCTGATGTTGGCTTTCTGACATTTCAAGATTGGCCATGCTAAGTTCAGAAATATTCTTCACCAGAAGACTGAGCAACAAAGGATGCAATTTTTTTGGGTCACAGCAACTCTCAAAAGATTACTTTTTAAAGCGATAAAGATAGTTCTTAACCATTTTAATGTTATAGACTTCTGTGGCAGTCAGGTAAAATCTATGGGCGGGTCCCTTCTCAGAATAATGTTTTTAAAGGCATAAAATAAAATGCTTAGCATTATGAAAGAAACCAATTATGTTGAGACACAGTTATTGAGTTATTTTTTAAAAAACAAGTTCATGGACCTCAGGCTAAGAACTCCTTTTATGGAGGGAATTAGGAAAGGAAGAAGCCATACCATGAAATAACCGTGATTCTTGAAGTGTCACAGAGGTAGTAATATCTCATATTTTTCTAGTGCCCTAAGGCTTTCAAAACATATTCCTCATAACAACCCTGTGAATTGGATAGCACCATTATTGTGTCTATTTTACAGATGGGGAAAGTGAGGTTAAGTGACTTGTCCATATTGCAGAAACCAGTAAAAATTAGATCTGGTATTTGTCTCTGTAAAGACCCACCACACCCAGGATTGGATAGATATTGGATTAATCTCTATACTTTTCACTAGGAGAAGAAGTACCGTTTCCAGAATCAAGTAGACAAAATGAAGGAGAAAGTCAAGAATGTAGAGGAAAAATCAAAGGAATTTGTTTATAAGGTGGAAGAAAAGAGCCATGATTTAATTCAGAAGTGGGAAGAGAAGTCTCGAGAGTTTATTGGCAACTTTCTAGAACTCTTTGGACCTGATGGAGCTTGGGTAAGTAATATCTCCACTGGGGTCAGGAGTGAAAACTGTTCCCTTCTCCTCAGTCATACACCTAGTGTGGCAGGACAACATCTGCCCTGTAGGGTAGGTCGGTTTTTATTTTTCACTTAAAAGTTAAGGAAGCTGTCCTTGAGACTTAGTTGGTTCAGGAGGCTGAGGATGCCCTCATTAATACAGCTTTCCAGTTGCTTGCAGCATAAAAGTTCAGTACACAAGGAGTTAATGGTCTTCAGATTCAGTGGTTGTCCACTGCCATGCAAGTTACCACACCAAACATACCTTGCCGATCACACGTTTCTGTGTGGAGACAAGGTGAGGTAGGAGAGGTACATTTACCTGAACCAGTACTGTACACTTGCTGAGTATCTTTTCCACACTATGGTTTAGTACGTATCCTTTAAAACTTTTGTTTTAATAAGGACCTTGTTTCTTACTAATCTATGACCCGAAGCACCAAATTAGCCCAAACCCAGCCAGACCTACAACACATGGCTTCTGCATTGGAAATCAGAGTGGTTAAGCTCATCTTTGTGTCATTTATTTTACTGAGAATGGTGCCTTAAAGGCTTTTCTCTCTAGGGGAGAAACGTGCAAGGCATACCTTCCATTGATTTCATGAAAAGGGTGTTGGCAATCACAGTTTTGCAAAAAGAGCCTTTGTATACCATGTGAGGATTGAATTGGGGAAACAAAAAGGTTTAAGGGGTTAAGAGGCTATATGCAGTTTTCCTACTACTTGCACTAAAAATAAAATCTATTTTAAAAGGTGACTTTAGATATGGATAGGTTTGCTTCCAGGACAGGGAGATCTCCTTGGCTATCGTGGTGTTTCTCTTAGAGTGCTACCCTAGGGCATCTCCCAACCTATACTGATAAGTTTGGGACTATCCCATAGGAGGTTTTCAGACCAGTAAGACCAATTATTTTTAATTTCATTTTCACTCAATGAGAAAGAGGAGTCTACAATGTATAAAAAAGTGAGTCCAAAAAGGGAAATTTAGCCTGACAATTCAGGTGAAGAGGTCATGTAACAGCAGTTTTGATTGCTTTGTCAAAATGGTTGGTTGGGAATAAAATTCTATCCTTCTTCTGAAGCCCTCCTCTGATGCCTCATTTTGGCAGGGAGGTGAACTTGGATTCAAGAAGGCTGAGCCAATGGAGCAAAACCTCTGGCAGGTGCCAAGATAAGGTTAACAGCAGGTTGCCTTCTCTTTCATCTGAGGGCTAGACTAGCTAAGTAGAGAGAGGCTTATCATCCCAGGGTTAGTCAGTAGATGATGAATCTTTTTGGCCACATTCACTCACAAAGACGATCTATTAAGGTGCAGAAAAGCTGTGAGTTACAGTGGTGGGATCCAACTCACCAAGGAAATCATGGCTCCTTGAAGCATTGAGGCAACCTTAGATTAAGCAACAATTTGGGGTGCTTTTTGTTTTGTTTTTATACAACAGAGCAAGGATTAGGATTCATCCAAGAAGAGAATATGAACACGGTCAGCTACAAGTTCCTTCATTGTGAGACTGTCATTTTGTAAATATCAATGAAGGGGAAGCAGATATATAGGAGACAGAGGAAGAGAGTGCCCCCCCCATTGTAGGGATATATGTAGATGTGTGTTTGGGGGAACCTACATTGCTATAACAGGGATTCTTAACCTAGAGTTCAGAACTTGTTTTAAAAATATTTTTGTAAGGGACAGCTAAGTGGATAGAGTATTGGGTCTGGATTCAGGAGGACCTGAGTTCTAATCCAGCCTGAAATGCTTGCTGTGTGACCCTAAGCAAATCACTTAACCCCAATTGCCTCCAAAAATTTTTTTATTGTTATTTCAATATAATCAGTTTCCTTTATAGTTCTATGTGTTTATTTTATAATTTAAAATTTGCTGAGGAGAGGTCCATAGGTTTCACTAAACTGCCAAAGGTGTCCATGGCACAAAAAAAGCTAAGAGCCCTTGTGCTAAAGTGATTTGGATCCACACATGGCTTCTGGATCTACGCAGCCTGCTGAACATAGGGCAGGTGTGGACAGGATGCACCCTCTATGTATTCAATTGCAAAAGCTCATTATTGACTGAATGCTCCCGTCTTCTGTCAGGGCATCAGTAAAGGGCAAGAGGAAGTGGTTGGTGGAGAGCAGGAAGGCAGCCGGGGTACTCAGAAAAGGGCTACTCAGCCCTGGCAATAGCAAGTGGGATGGCTCTTCAGGCAAACTTTTTGGTACACACTCCAATATTGAGAAGTAACTGCTCTGGTTTATTTTTATGGTCAATCAGTCAATAAGTATTCTTTATTATATTTTTGTCCCTACCATGTGACAAGTACTTGGGAGTACACAGAAGGGTCAAAATCAGTCCCTGCTCTCAAGGAGCTCACAGATTAATGGGGAAAACAACTTGTAAACACCAATATACAAACCAGATATAAACAAGATGGATTCAAGATGACTTTCGAGAGAAGGGTCAAAGATTAAAGGGCAATGAGAAAAGTCTCTTGAAGAAAATAGAACTTTAGTTGAGACTTGAAGGAAGAGAGGGAGAAGAGGAGGGAGAGACTTTCAGGAATGGGGGACAATCAGTGAAAATGTGTGGAATTGGAAAATGGATTGTTGAGTGCGAGGAACAGCAAAGAGGCTGGTATCACTGGATCCCAGAGTACCTGGAAGGAATAAGGTACAGGAAGACAGGAAAGGTAGGAAGGGGTCTGGTCATGGAGGGCCAAACAGAAGATTTTCTATCTTATTGTAGAGGTAATTAGGGGTCACTGAAGTTTTAGACTTGACTTTAAGGGTGATTAATATGACAGCTGAGTGGAGAATGGACTGGAGTGGAGAGACACTTGAGGCAGGAAGCCTGAACCTTGGTGGTGGCAGTGTCAGAGGAATGACACAAGAGATGTTACAGACGTGGAAAAGAAGGGATTTAACAACTGTTTGGATATGGGAGGGGAAAGAAAGTGAGACCTGAGAGACTGTGGGAAATGGTACCTTCTACTGTAATGAGGAAGTTAGGAAGAAGGGAGGGTTTAATGGAGACAACGATTAGTTTAGTTTTGGTTCTGTTGAGTTTGAGATGTCTATGGAACATCTGTTTGAGATATTATTTACTAAGCAGCTGAAGATGTAACACTGGAAGGGGAGGCTGGGTGGTACTATGAATAGAGCACCGGCCCTGGAGTCAGAAGGACCTGGGTTCAAATCAAGCCTCAGACACTTAACACTTACTAGCCGTGTGACCTTGGTAAAGTCACTTAACCCCAATTGCCCTCCAAAAAGCAGAAAAAAAAAGATGTAACACTGGAGGTCCAGAGCAGGATTAGGTCTGGATAAATAGATTTGAGAATCATCTGCATAAAGATGATAACTGAATCCATGGGAACTGATGAGCTTACATCAATCTTCTAGTGGATTAGAGGGATGGTAGATAGAGGGGATGCTGCCCTGGGGCTTTGATGCCCTGTCTCTGATTGTTCCAGCCTCACTTTGGGCATCATAGGATGCTTAAAAGGACTGAAAGTTTCAATGATTGGCATGGTACCAAACCCCAAGGAAGAAAACGTTTGCTTTTTAAATTATTTTTAGTTCCACAAGTTTTAAATTCCCCCCTCCCTCATCTTTCCTTCCCCAAGATGGCCTGCAATCTGAGATAGGCTTTACATATACATTCCTATTAAACATATTTTCACATTAGTCATGTTGTATAGAAGAAGAAGAATGAATGGGAGAAACCATGAGAAAGAAAAAAATAAAACAATAGCAAAAAGAAAATAGTCTGCCTTACTCTGCCTTGCAACTCCATAGTTCTTTCTCTGGATGTGGATGGCATTTTCCATCATGAGTCCTTTGGAAATGTTTTAGGTTCTGGCATTGCTGAGAAATACTAAGTCTATCAAAATCAGTCATTGCAGACTGTGACTGTTACTGTGTACTGTGTTCTGTTTCTTCATATAAATCTTCCCAGATTTTTCTGAAGTCCTCCTGTTCATCATTTCTGATGGCACAATAATCGTCCATTACATTCATATACCACAACTTTTTCAGCCATTCCTCAATTGATGGGCATCCCCTCAATTTCCAGTTCTTGATCATCACAAAAAGCTGATATAAATATTTTTGTACATGTGGTTCTTTTTCCCATTTTTCTGATCTCTTTGGGATACAGCCCTAGAAGTGGTATTGCTGGGTCAAAGGGTAATGGACACTTTATAGCCCTTTGGACATAGTTCCAAATTGCTCTCCAGAATGGTTGGATCAACTCACAGCTCCACCAACAATGAATTAGCGTTCCAATTTTCCCACATTTTCTCCAATGTTTATCATTTTCCTGTTTTGTCATGTTACCTGATCTAATAGGTATGAGGTGGTACCTCAGAGTTGTTTTGATTTGCATGTCTCTAATTGATAGTGATTTAGAGCATTTTTATATGACTATAGATAGCTTTAATTTCTTCCTCTGAAAACTGAAAACTATTCATATACTTTGTCCATTTATCAGTTGGGGAATGACTTGTATTCTTATAAATTTGACTCAGTTCTCTATATATTTTAGAAATGAGGCCTTTATGAGAGACACTAGTAAAAATTCTTTCCCAGTTTTCTGCTTCACTCCTAATCTTGTTTGCATAAAATGTTTCTTTAAAAAAAATTTAAGCAGGAGATCACATTCTTGAATCTTCTCTACCACACTTTGGGTAATGGCCAGAGAAGAGGAAAAGGACATGTTTAGAAACCATTTTGTATTCCCCTTTTTGTCCCCACAGACCTAGAGATAATACCTCTATCTCTGGAGAAAATGACAGGTAGCAGAATTGATGGAAACTGTTTGAAAAGGTACTTTTTGTGCAACATGAGTTGACTTTTGAGAGAAAAGGAGGAAGTCCTGTTTGATTTCCAGCCTCTTAGTCATCCTGCATTTCCTATTATGACACATGAAGTCTCTTAACAAAATCTGTACAAGCTTCATTATTTTATTGATGGTTTTCACTGCTGTCTCCTGGCTGATTCAGATCTTTCATGATGTGATTATTCAGTGTAAAACATTTCACTAATGACAAAAACAAGGATTCCAGAGTTAGAAGTCACAAAACTCCTAGACAGTAGAAGGTCCCATCCCCACCCAGGAATAACTGAGACTAAATGCCATGTTGAATACAGCTTCCAAGCCCCTCGTACGGAGGAGGAACCTGAAATTCATAAAAGGAGAGATTTGTCCAAGGTCACATGAGAAAGGGTGATATAATAACTTACATATGTTTAGACTACAGCTGTAATTTGATTGGAACTGGGAAATCTTGAAAAGGAAACACCTTCTACCAGCATGGAGCATATTCAATCATCTACCAACAGGCTTATAGAGTTCCAATCCTGCCAATAGGGCTCTTAGAAGATAAGTGACTTACATTCAGTTCGGTTCACTTATTAAGAGACTGCTATGTACCAGGCATTGTGCTAAGAGCTGGGAATACAAAAAGAGGCAAAAGACAGTCCTTGTTCTCAAAGAGCTTACAAAGGAAGCAACATGAAAACAAATACATACAAAGCAAGATAAATAAGAAACGATCAAAAGAGGAAAAGCTCTCGAGGTGGGATGAGGTGGGACGTCAGAGGCAGAAGTCAGAGGCCTCTGAGGCCTGCTCTCCATCCACTACCCCAAAGCTACATCACAAAAGTAGGTATTTAACAAATATTCCTTACATTGCATTGAGAAGAGCACTTGACTTAACTTAGCAGGAAAATCTAGGTTCCTATCTAAGAAATTGGGTGATGGTAACCAAATGACTGCTCTGAGCCTCAGTTTCCTCACCTGTAGAGTGGGACTAATACTCTCTGCTATTCAGCTCATATTATTGTTTTTAGGAAATCACTTTGAGCTTGAAAGTAATAGAAATTCATAGCAGTTAAGTAGCAGAGGATAAATCTGGAGGGTTCCTGAGGGGCTAGTTTGGTCCCACGTGGAAATATACATTTCTTATGCCTGGCAGGCCTGAACATCCCCCTTTATCCAGAGTGCATAATACACACCTACGCTTTTTACACCTCATTTTAAAACATTGAAGAGAGAAATTCATTTTTAGTTGTGTCATAGGTATTGGGTTGACTGGCAGGGGCACTGAAATGTATTTCTGGCAAGAAACCTTCTCTATGGAAACTTAAGGGGGTGGATTCCTTCTTCCCACCTCCACCCCTCAGCACGCACACTTCAGGCAAGAAAGAGAATGCAGGATTTCACCGACCACACTCATATTATTCACCCAGGGAAGGATAAAATCATACTAGGCATTGTTCTAGGGAAACCTTCATTGACTGTGAGATGAGGGGATTTAAAAAAAAAAAGTGAAACCCAGCTTGGAGACAAGAGGCTTTTCTTTCTTTCTTTTTTTTAAAAAAAATAACGTGCTATTCATGTCAAAACTGTTATTAACATTAATTTGCCATATCAACCAGAGTTCGACATTGCTTTTTCTGTTGACATTAAAAGCACAGAAATAGTTACAAGGATGTTAAACTCCAAGATAAGTAATTTCTTTTCATGAATATGCTGCTATTATAATAATTCTTTATTTGTGGATTTGGGGGCTGGGACTCACTTCTTAAAATAGAGGGTCTGCATTCTCAGCAAATAAAGTACTAGCAAAAATAAGCTGCTCTTAGATAGGGTCAAAACACCATTTCAGAGGCTGAGAAGAATGCTTAAATGGTGGGTTTGTCTGTTTGTTTGTATAATGGGGATAGCAAGGTCGGGCAGAGCTTCCAGGTCATCAGCTTCAAGTCAATGGATCATCACAGAGCACCTGTTAAGTGTGAGACACTTAATTAGGCCCTCTTCTAAATCCATAAATAAAACATTTATTGGATTCCATAATTGCACAGGGTTCTTCTACTCTAAGAGAACCACAGACAGGCTCAACCTTCTAGGAGACTTCCCAGGACCTTAATATTTCTCTGAGGGACCTTCAGCATGAAGTTAGAAAGTATTAGATCCAAACCCCAGAACTCCATCTATCTCTTGGTGGTTGGACAGTAACTCCAAGAAAAACTCACATTTACATTATAGTTTATGGTCACCAAGGGCTTTCACACATGTATCATATCATTTGGTCTTCACAACAACTCTCTGAGATAGCATGTAAGTGTTATCATTTTCTTTCTACAGATAAGGAAACTGAGGCCCAGAGAAGTTAAGTCAGGGGGTCTTAACCTGGGGCTCTTTTATCTAAAAAAATTTTTTTATGAACTATATTTCAATGCAAGTAATTGATTTCCTTTTTTATCTAATGTATTTTGTTTTATTCATTTAAAGACATAATTCTGAGAAGGGTCCATAGACTTAACCAGACTTGCCAAAGGGGTCCATGACACAAAAAAAGGTTAAGAACCTTTGGGATTGGTGGGATGAGATAAGTGATTCTCACCCACCCCACACCATGGTCACACAAGTAATAAGTATTGAGCTGGTATCTGAACTCTGGCCTCCTCTCTTCCTATCCAGGATTTTTAACCATTGCCTTTAAAGAAAAAAAAAACCTAAACTCAAAACCCATTTCCAAAGCACTTTCACATCTAGTATCTTATATTCAATGAATATTGAAACAACCTTATGAAATAGGGTGTACTGGAAGCAGTGCATCTATTTTACAGATCAAGAAATCAAGGCATAGGAAATTGCCTTTATACATTTATAAAATGCTTTTTTATCCAAGAAGTCCATTGAAGACCATTCAATTCATCTGCTTTTCATGTGTCCCACAGTGCAAAAATAAATTAGGAAGAAATCAGTTACAAGAGCTTGAAAACCGATTTAGAGAAATATTTGGCACCAATACAACAGTAAATGCAAGTCCCACGCTGTTGTTTTCTTAATGATTCAAAATCTTTCATTCTCTTAAACAGAACAGTCTCACTGAGAGTCTTGAGACAAACTGCCAGGAGCAAGTTATATGTGCTTCTCTTAAAAAAAGGTGTGTGTGGGGGGGTGCTAATGGAAATGCTGACAAATCCATTCACAGTGGAGGGCTAATGGCTGACACGAAAAAATATACACAAAGATTATAGTAATAAAATACATATTTTAAGTGCCTTCCAAAAGTTCAAGGCTTCTGAAAGCTCATATTAATAATAGGCTACCCAGTCTTTTTGGCATTTGATTTTGTCTCATAAATGGACTTAATATGAGGGAATACCATTGTACCTAACTTCTCTCACCAGTTTTTTTTTTCCCATTTGATTTCATTAGATGAGTTTGTTGTCTTTTAGCAGAAATGACCAATCATCTTGATACGAGGTGGTCAGTTGCTATTTACTGTACCTGCTACTGAAGACTGGGTGCCATTTAAGCAGTAAGGGGCTAGGGCACAAGCAAGAGGGCTGCTTATGTACCAAAGACCAGTCGCTAATTCTGAAGCTGTGCTTTGGGCTTAAAAAGAAGCATGTAATGGTAATTCTGTCCCATTAGGAAGAAAAATTACACACAGTGGTGTACTAGGCCATTTCAGGGTAATGACCTGGCAAAAATTTACATTTCTATAGAGGTTTATATTTTACAAAAAACTTTCAGCAACACACTACATAACACTGAAGGGTAAATAATGGCTATATTATTATCCCCAAAGATATATGAGGAAACTGAGGCTCAGAGGAATAAAGAAACTTTTCCAAAGTTATCTAGGTAATGCTAAATCTCCTGACTGAAAATTCAATGCTCATTCCATATCATTATGTTGCCCTTAGATCTAAGGTGAGATTGGAATAAGGCTATAAGATGAAAATAGGAGGAGATATCTAGGGAAGAAGAAAAGTTGCTGGTTCCCAACCCCAGACAAATCAGGGGAGATGAAATGGGATCATTGGTTTCTATTTTTGTTGGCATTTTCCTGTTGAGGGAGCATTCTGCCTTATCACTTACTAGTGGGGAGGCTTGAACAAATCACTTCAACTCTGTGGCTCTTGGTTTCTTCATCTGATCTAGAAAATCTAGTTCTGATAGTCTGTGATTTTATAGAAGGGTAGCCCTTGCACATGTGGCATCTTGGGATAAAAAAAAAATACCCAATAAACTGGGAATGTGTTTTCAACTACTGCTTCAAAGGATCCCCTTTCATCATGTTCTGTCAACCCAAATTAGGCAGATGATATATTTTTAAAATGTTGTAATATTGATTTCTTGTTTTCTTTAGCATCATTGTCCCTTTCTTATAACACCATCCATAGTACAGGTACCCCCTTCCCGTTTCTGCTTTGTTTTTCCTCATTGGACTGTAAGTTCCTTGAGGTCAGGGACTTTTTTTTTTTTGAGAGGGTCATTTATATTCCTAGTGCTTAACAGAGTGCCTGGTATATAGCAGGTGATTAATAAATATTTTTTTACTTGTAGAACCCTCCATTGTAACAAAGGAAAACAATTAAGTAAAACAAACTGACATGTCAGTCATGTCTGACTTCTGTATTTGTGATCTACCACCTCTTCTATATTTCATATGAATATGACAATTTTCCTTAAACATTTTATTGATATTTCTATGCATTTATACCTATATGCATACATGCATATATATGTATATGTATGTATATATTATAAATTTAATTTGTATATAATTTTCATTTCCTTTTTGGTATTTATTACAATTTTATTAACATGAAAATCAACCTTAAACATAAAATAAAATGTAACACAGATATTTGTAACAAAAACAACCATAATAGTAATCTTAACATGTTAAATAGTTTTTTGTTTAAAGTTTCTCAAAATATGATGTCTTTGATGACACTGCAACTCATAATTCTTTTTTTCTTTTATTGATCTGCCCTTTCCATTATCCCCTTCTACCTATTGTTCAACACCATTGAGCAAATAAACGTGTCTTTCCACAATAAGTGTCAATAGAAACAAAGGTGACAAACCAAATTTCTATATTGGACATGTTGGAAAATGTCTCTCTTCACTTTAAGTTTATCCGCTCTCTGGCAGGAAGTAAGTGCCAGGTTTCATGAAGGTAATATTTTTTTTTGAGGGGGGAAGGCAAGGCAATTGGGGGTGTGACTTGCCCAAGGTCACACAGCTAAGTAAGTATGTCAAGTATCAAATTAGTACTTTGTTTTGTTTTGGAAAGAGTAAGACAAGGCAACTGGGGTTAAGTGCCTTGGGCAAGTGCCCAAGGCCACACACCTAGTTAAGTGTCAAGTATCTGAGTCTGGATTTGAACTCAGGGCCTCCTGACTTCAGGGCTGGTGCTCTATTCACTGTGCCACCTAGCTGCCCAAAGATAACATTTTTAAGGCACTTTTTTTTCTGATTTGGGGTCATAGCACATTGCTCCAAATCAGCAAATCTCTACATCCTGTACATTAGAAGAGGAACACAGCCTGAACCTGTAACTTAGCCACAGAGATCAACAAGTTTTTGCTCAAAATGACAACAAACAAGTGACTTGTTTAGGGTCACACAGCTTTGTTTGAAGGCTGTATTTGAACTCAGGTCTTCCTGACTCCAGGCCTATCACTCTTTCTATCCACCACCTACTTGTTATCATGTGCAAGTCACTTAATCTCTTGGCACCAGTTTCCTCATCTGAAAAAACAGGAATGACAATGCTTATAGCATCACTTAGAGCACTAAATAAAAGTTGCAGTGTTTGGTACCACAGCTAGAGGATAAAGGCATATTCAATGCAGTTTTATGGCATTTTCAGGGAATAAGGTATTCTGGTTAGTCAAACAATCTGTCTAATAAAATATTATTAAAAAGTGATTGACTTTCAACAAATTAGAACACAGTAAATTACAACCTACATTAATAGGATTTAGTCTTTATGTGGTGACTTAGAAGGTACTTCCATATCAAGTATGTACAGGAAAGCCAGTTAGACCTCTGGTTAATAGATTTCTGTGAAATATGTTTTATTAATAGTATGGAAGAGATTAAATATGGTACAACGTGTATTGTAACAGGGCTTATTATTATACTGATCTGGATTTGACAGAGGTCAGAGCTTGTCCTCCTATCAGAGAGTGAGGGCCCAAGATAAACTCATCTGCAGATAGTATTCAATGCAATTCAATATAATTCAATTCGACAAACACTTATTAAGCATTGGAATCAGTGCTAGTTATAAACACAAAGACTGACAACAACAATAACAAAACAACAACAAAAAAACTGACCTATCTCTGACTTCAAGGAGCTCGGTGAGGGAATAGGAGTAAGAAAGACAACCTGGCAACAACTGAGTAAATACATATTATGTACAAACTCATATACAGTTATTTAAAGAGGGAGAGTGGTTTAATAATTGGGGGAGAATGAGGGGAGATTGGGGAAATGGCAGCAGTACTGGGGGAAATCAGCAAAGGCCTGGGCTAGAAAGCAGGGCCTTGAGTGGAACTTTAAAAGACACTAGGGATTTTATGAGGCAGGAGTGAGGAAGGAAGGCATTCTAGGCATTCTAGGGACAGTTTTTTAAAAAATTTATTTATTTTTAGTTTACAACATTCAGTTCCATGAGCTTTTGAGTTTTAAATTTTCTTCCCTTCTCTCCCTTTCCACCCCGCCACTCACCCTTCCCCAAGATGGCATGCAATCTGATATAGGCTCTCCATATACATTCATATTAAACATACTTTCACGTTAGTCATGTTGTAAAGAATAATTACAACCAATGGAATTAGACTTTGCCCACCCAGGCAGGGACACCCAAAACTGTTGGGATTTCATGATGTGTTGTGGTGGAACCATCTTGAAGAATTCAGAGTCAGACTACTTTTAATCTAAGTACAGACACTTATTGAGATTGACATCTCTCATGAAGTGGGCTAAATTCCAAAAGGAACCAGCAACTTCAGAGAGAGCAAGATATATTTTTATATGGTAAAGATGGAATTACATAACAGAATATTGAGTTGGAGGGTGGCTAGGTAAGGGCAGTGGGCCTGTTGTTCAGTGGGGCCTATAAGAAAGTTAGAATACTGGGGCTGGGGGCAGCTTTATTAAGATTCCATCGGAATGAACCATGAGAAAGAAACAAAATGAAACAAAACAAAAAAGAGAGAGAGCAAATAGTATGCTTCAATCTGTATTCAGACTCTATAATTCTTTCTCTGAATGTGGATAGCATTTTCCATCAAAAGCCTTTTGGAGTTGTCTTAGAACTTTGTATTGCTGAGAAGAGCCAAGTCAATCAAAGTCAGTCATCGCACAACGTGGCTGTAATTGTGTACAATGTTCTCCTGGCTCTGCTCTAGGGACACCTTGTGCCAAGGTATGGGAGGTGGAAAACAGCTATGAGATGTTTGAGTCCCACTCTGGACACTGGGTTCAGGGGATATTGGTACTTTGGGTCAATGAACCACGTTGAATATAACCTCTTTTTACCATAGATATCAATATTTCATTCCATCTGCATCTTACTTTGTAAATGAGCATAAATAAAATAATGGAATATAATGAATTTAATGCAAGGGTACATTGGTCTGAAAGTATGAGGGCAAACACATGCTCTTGGAATACTATCCATAAAGGGAGACATCCCTTCTGTCTTTCTCTATAAACCTAAGTTCTATTTCAGTTACTTTCAACTACTCCATGACAGGAGACTTTTTCTCAAATTTCTTTTCAGAAACAGATGTTCCAGGAACGCAGTGGACGGATGCTACAGGCATTATCACCAAGGCAGAGCCCAACAAGCAGCCCAACGAGGGGTCGGTCTCCTTCCCGTTCTCCCTCTCCCACTTTCCCATGGCTCCCAAACAAAACCTCTCCCCCTTCTTCCCCTAAAGCAGCCTCAGCCTCCATCAGCAGCATGAGTGAGGGGGATGAGGATGAGAAGTAAAGCAATGATTGCCAGCAAACTGGCTACCAGAACCACAGGGAGGGATGGCTGGACCTTGCACACAGAGGGAGAGAGAGCGTAGGGTGTCAAGAGTGACTGAAGGCAAGCGTCAGAAGGGAGCGCCTTGGAGGTGGAAGGATCCAGGACCAACCTGGCACTCTAATGGGAGGAGTCTCAGTAATAGCTCTGTTCCCTCATGTTTCTACACCATCCTCAGGCACATGCTCAGCATGGAGTTTGCCAGTTGCAACTCAGGATTGACCGAATTGTACCAACAGTCATCATCACTATTTTAATCATTATTGTGGGAAGCAGAGAGAACCAGAAGGATCTGCACTGAATAGAGCTCTTTTCTGCTTCTGGTTTTCTTTTTTCTTTTGTGCTGACCCAAACCTAATGAACAGCCTGCTGAGAACAGTGTTTCCCTTCACCCACCACTCCAGACTGTGCTTGGATATCCTTGGGTTTCCTAGTAGACCCAAGGCTTACTCGAGTAAAAGACGGCCCATCATTGTGGCAAGATGCTTCAGAGGGGATCAAGGAATAGGAAAAAGAAAAAGGCCAAGTGGTCTAACTCAATTATCCACCATCTTCCACCAGACCTGACCTTGTAGTAGTGTCAACTCTCCAGTTTCATGAATGTGGCTCACTGGAAAGGCTTCACTCTCCAAGCCAAACAACAAGGGTCATCTAGCATGAAGCTTCCTTCTTTCCTGCCCCCATGCCCCAGATCACAGTTTTGTTAAGGATGTTCCCAATAGGACCTAAAACCTCCTCTTGTGGGGTTTTTTCTTTCCACATGTTTGGGATGGAATATTCTCCCAGGAGTTACTTTCAGTATGGATCTTTTGGTTTGGAAAATACAAGGGGAGTTAAAATATTGAGCAAAAAAATGACTTTGATCAGATCAAATCTGAGTTTCTTAGATACTGAAAATCTCCTAGAACTCCTTAAAGAAAGTCATTAGTTCATCTATAATGCCTTGTTCAGAGAGGCTGCCTTCCTCCCTAACTGATAAGGCATCCTAATAGACCTCAAGAGAAATTGTGCTCTCCTTGGGCACAGTGCACAAATCAGGGCATGGTTGCTTTGTATGACCTGTTCTATGTATGCACCATATACACCATCCAGGTGTATCCCATATGCAATATGAATATCGAGGTATGTGCATTTTATAAGCTGTTCCTCTCCTGCTTTCTACCCTGCCCATTTAGACCCAGCTTGAATCCTTGGGATAAAGTGCTACTTGGTTCCCTCCTGATTCTGGTTCTTCACTGGCAGAACTGGAAGTCTTTTGCTGTTTGAGTCAGAGAAGATGGCTCTTTCCTTCAAAGAAATGGGATCAATTGCTTTAACATTACTAAATGGAAGGATCAAAGGAGGTGGTTTTTCCAAGATACCTTCTTGGGACCTCAGTTGTGATCTTAACCTTTTAGATAATTCAGATGCTGGTGTAGTTATATTCCTATGCTGGGGGAAGGCACTCTCTGCACTCCTGTTCTATCCTCTCCTTGTGGTGGCTATTTGTGGAGGCATGCCCTCTGAAACAATTCTCTGTTTTCTTTCTCCCATATAGTACTAATGTTTAGGAAGCTACTGCTTCCTAAAATTGATGATTGGGAAAACATTTTGAGTCCCAGCTCTTGGGTAGAAATGGGCTTACCTTGCTGGCTGCCTCTATAAAATCAGACACTAAGTTGGCACATAGAGCCATGGTCTACACCAGCAGTTTCTCAGAGGAAGTATAGGGCCACCTGTGATGCAGTTCTCACCACAGCCCTTGAGTGTCAACCTTTAAGACATTGGGGAGATCCCACCTCTGAAAGAAAGATGACATGATGTCTTCCCTGCTACAGTGGGGTTAAACTACCTCTCTGCCCACCTGAAGATAAGTGAGATTAGAAAGAGGAATTCTAAGTTAAACCCACAAAGGCCTGTCCACTTGGTCAGTTCATACCCAATCTTGTCATCAGCACTGTGCCAGGTTGGTGGGCACCACACACTCAGCCCTCATGTGGAGCCAAAGGAATGGGCTTGGTGTGAAATCCCCACTTGTAGACCAGGGCAAGGATCAAAGTGCCACAGGCAAGGAAAGAAATCACAGGGGCCAAGGACTCTCAGGAGCTGCATCTCCATCAGGTTACTTGGGGGCTTTCCTTCGGCCTCATGAGCAATGCAAGTTGACCAGCCGTGCCTGCTGTCTCAGCTTGTGGAAAGCTTGAGCCAAAGCAAAGAGTTAAGGAGGAGAGCAAGCTGAGAAGGCTGGATTGATAGTGGCAAGAAATGGAAAGTAAAAGTGAGAAAAGAAATGAAAATGGGGAAAGGGAAACAGAGAAGGAAAACCGGGCACAGGAAAGTGAGTACATGAAAGCCTCACTTATCTTGACTTCAAGGTCTTTGGGCTGGCTACACTTTCCAGATAAGCTGCCTTACAATAAGTTCATATTTTAGTGCTAAAATTTTAGTGACTAAAATGTTTTAATAACTAACAACACCCTGGGAGGGGTTCAAGAGAGTTTATTTCTCAGTTCTGTTTTGAAGCAAATGGTGTCATAACCACATGGACATCCTAAGTAACAGAGGTCACAAGAATGTATTGGCAGATTTGGTGCCAAGATATGTTTGCCTCTTGTGGAAAATAGTAGCTATGTAGCAGATCCTGGGGACAGCTAAAATAGAACCTAACGGTGAGGTCTGGGGTAAAGGAGAAAAATACTGTATTTCGAGTCAGAGAGTCTGTGGTTGAATCACAACCCTGTAACTCCCTGAGTGACCTTGGATACATCACTTACCCCCTCTGGGCCTCAGTTTCCCTATTAACAAAATGAGAAAATGATTAATGTCTTTTCTAATCTTAAAACTATGATGATCCTATGATTCCCCTCATACTGTCTTTATTCCAACACCACCGGGGTGGAGGGGCACCAGTTCAGGAAGGGAGATTCCACTCATTTAATCCTTTGACCCTAGCTTAGCTATCCCCCAACTAACACAAGCTCTCATGGGTTGTTTGTGCAGGACCCCTGTTTCTGAATCAGTGTTTGCTTAGAGTGCCTGATCTTATCCTGCCTTAAACAGAGAGAGCAAGGAAGAACAAAGAACAGGTGACATGGGAGAAAAAGAGGAAATAAAATAGAAAACAGGCTGGAAGAAGTAAGAGAAAAGTAGGAGACCAGAAAAACCAGGAAGAAGGAGGACATGAAGTGCTTCTTGGACAGGAAATGAGAGGATACAGATTGAGGGTGGTAGAGGAACGGGAGCATTATGGAATACAGAGGCATTATGGAATACAGTGGTGTAGAAGGGATAGCCACAGAGTAATGGGTGATGAAAGGAGGAGACAGGGATGGGGAAGGGAAGTAGATAAAACACTAAAAGGTTCAATATGTCATGAGGTAATAAATGTAGAGGACTTGCTTGTGGAAAAAAAGCAGGCAAGAATATAGTGGGGTTTTTTTTTAATGTTGAGTTTCTGGGTGTGGGGTGGGGTATGCGTGTGTGTGGGTGTGTGTGTGCCAGTCAACTGACCTCTAGATTTTCCTAGTCTAAGAATGGTTAGCTTAGCCACTATTTGGAAGAAGATACAAGAACCTTAGGGGGAATCATTGACACTAGGTCTTGGCACATATCTTTTGCAGTCTCAGAAAGCAAGAATTTGCTCTTCTACCAGCTAAGGGACATCATCCTTTTACTTAGCTTCTCATAGTTCCAAAAGTCAACCCCTTCCTTGTCAGCTGGGAAACCAATGAGAGGGTAGCCTAGACTGCCTTATCCTTCACTCACTTAACACAGGAATATCAGAAGGATTCATGGGGCAGAGGCAAGCTAACTTCTTTAGTGAAAAGAATATGAAAGTTGTGCTTGTTTGGTTGATGTAAAACACAGACCCAGTAGTTATTATTTAATCTTTATGCCTTAGGTGAATAGCTACTGTAACTCCATCCTTTGGGGGACAGATGGGACAAGCACCTGGACAGCTTCCTCTACTTGTCTGAGACTATTTTCAGCTGAATTTCATGGGCCCAGATATAATCAGCTGGGGATGGCCATGTTTCCTTAGCATCAGCTCAATATTGGTTTTGGTTTGAGGAATAATGACGTCGAGTCCTTTAAAGAAAAAAAAAAAACTCTGGTCATTTGCTACTCACGCCATTCTCTAGACTTGAGGTTTTCATCAAGTCACTGTGATCTATCCAGGGACAAAGCCATAGGGAGTACAAACATAAACACATATATGCCCCATGTGCACACACATCTATATTCATATACACACATATTTAAATAAAAATATGCCATACTTGAGATCTTGTCTGGGTTAATGTTATGTTAAAGCCCGAGCATCTGTCCTGGTGCTGTACACTCTACACCATTAGAAATGAATTCCCTCTGTACTCCTACTCCCTAATGGAACACAAAATCTCCAGATAGTTTTTAAACAAATGAATGCAGAATTGCACATTTGGGGCTGTCGTTTTTCTTAAAAGCGTGCTTCTGTGTGTTCAGGCTTAGAGGCCCCAGCTCAAAATGATAAAATAAATGAGTTAAAATAGTTGGTACAGCTTACTGTCTTTATTCCTCAATGGCACCAAGGAATTACACTCCGTTCTTCAAAGGGAATTAGTTCTATTCTCAACAAAGGCAGAACCTCTGAAAGGTTCTTGCAGGAGGAAGAGCTGGTGATAGCCAGGCTGGTCAGGTACCATTTCATCTGGAGGAGATGTGGTGTAGATTACTTAATCTCCTCCTAGCTCTGATCTTTTAAAGTTCAATTTTATTCTTATTTTACGTACTAAATTCTCTTACTCCTACACCTATTGAAAAGGCAAGAAATACAATACTAATTATACATATCAAGTCATTCAAAATATATTTCTGCATTAGCCATGTTCTGAAAAAATAAAAACAAGAGAAAAACTATGCTTAAATTTGTACTCCAAGTCCATAATTTCTCTGGTGGTTGATAGCATAAGCTCCATTCAAAACCCAGAAGAAGAGAAACAATATGCTTTTTTTAAAAAAATTCAATTTTATTTTATTTTCAGGTCTACAATCTCTCTCCCCCTCTCACTTCCATTAGGAATACATGAAAAACAAAACCTGTTACAAACATATTTGAGGGGATTCCTTTTAATTGATTACATGTTTGCACATACACACATATACACATACGTATGTATGTATATACATTTTTATATGTGAATATGTCCCAGTTTTCACTTTGAGTCCATTACCTCTCTATCTAGAGATGGATCGTCTATTTCATCATGAGTCCCCTGGAATTGTGGATGTTTACTGCATTGATCAGAGTTTTAAAGTTTTTCAGAGTTGTTTGTCTTTATGGTATTGTTGTCATTATATAAATTCTTCTCCTGGTTATGCTCACTTCACTTCACACCAATTCATACAAGTCTTCCCAGATTTCTTTGAAACCATCCCCTTCAACCTTTTTTTTTTGGAGGGGGGAAGGCAGGGCAGTTGGGGTTAAGTGACTTGCCCAAGGTCCCATGGCTAGTAAGTGTTAATGTCTGAGGCCTGATTTGAACTCAGATCCTCCTGACTCCAGGGCCAGTGCTCTATTCACTGAACCACCTAGCCACCCTGCCCTTCAACATTTCTTGTATCATGATAGTTTTCTATCACATTTACATAACGTATCATTTGACTATTCTCCAATCGGTGGGTAGCCCTTCAATTTCCAATTTTTTGCTACCACAAAAAGAGTTACTATAAACATTTTTATAAATATAGGTCCTTTTCCTCTTTCTCTGATCTCTTTGGGGTATAGACTTAGAAAAAGTCAAAGGATAGGCACCGTTTAATAGCTTTTTGGGCATAGTTCTAAATTGCTTTCAGAATGACTGGACAAATTCACAGCTCCACCAACAGTGTATTAACATACCTATTTTCCTTGGGACAGCTAGGTGATGCAGTGAATAGAGCACCGGCGCTGGAGTCAGGAGGACCTGAATTCAAATCCAGCCTCAGACACTTAACACAAAAACTAGCCATGTGACCTTGGGCAAGTCATTTAACCCCAACTGTCCTCCAAAAAGCAAAAAAAAAAAGTACCTGTTTTCCCACACCCTTCCAGTAGTTGTCATTTTCCATTTTTGCTAGTTTTATAATCTGATGGGTGCAAGGTGGTACCTCAAAGTTGTTTTAAGTGGCATTTCTCCAACTATTAGTAGCTTAGAACATTCTTCCCATGGATTTTGATGGCTTGGATTTCATCCTCTAAAAACTACCTATTCATACGCTTTGACAATTATTGATTGGGAAATGGAAAACTACACTTTCAACATTAAGCACTGGGAATGGAAATTTTCCCCCTAGTTGTTCTGACACCCATGCTTTGCAAAGTACTTCATAATTCAGGAAGCCCTTTCAAGTCCATTATTAATTCACTGCTGGACAATGCGGCTAGGCATTTTTCTATATTCCAAATAGATGAGCCTAATTTAGAACAATCATTGCAGGTGAGGTTCTTTTCTCTGGATGGCCTTTCTGTGGCACCTACAAAATAAGTTTAACGTTTGGGTAAGGAGAAAATTGGAAGCAGTTAAACAGGCAAGTCAATTTTTTTTTGATTGACCATAGAACCATCACCATGTTCTGAAAAAATACAAAATTTGTGCCAAATCTTGCCTTTACAATGAAATTTTCTCATGTTACCATGTTTTATATATGATGTTATTTCAAAAACCGCAGAGGTTTTGCTTGAAGTCACAGAAGTGTCCTAAGTGAATGGGTAAAGTGCTTTTATAAGGCATTCTATAATTACATATGCAGAATTTTACATTAACATTTTGTTTAAGAGGCAGAAATGCTTTGAGTCTTTTCTAAGAAGATGAAGATAGACAATTATGCCCGGAGTTTCTTTTGGAAACATAATGACATTTATTCCATTTTACAAAATCAACTTTATTTTCATTTCAGTTTCTCTATGTGTCCTTGGGAGATTTTACAATTTCACTTTAGTTTGATCATCTACAAGTTTCCTGATTTCAATTTTTTAAAAAATGAGATTGTTTCACAACTTGTTTTTAATCTGTAGTTCAGGAGTTTGAAAGATTTTTTTTTAGCAGCTTCTAATTTTTCCTTTGTTTTCATTTTGAAGTTCAACAAAGTCCATTTAATGCTTATAGGTTCCTAATACTAGGTGGCAAGATGTCAAGATGTCCTTAATAATTGTTTTATCATTGCGGCTGGATCTTGAAATAGCATTTCATCATAGAACTCTGATCACTGCTTGACTGTTGATCCTTAACACCCTTCAACTGAAGAAATAATTTTTCTCCTCTTTGCCAGAAAATAGCTTTTATTTATTTGTTTTTGAGTTGCATATTCTGTCCCTCTCCTCACCCTTCTCCCACCCCTTGAGAAAGTAAAAAATATTATGCCCATTATATATATATATATATACATATATGTATATCCAAGCAAAACATATTTCAGTAGTAACCAAGTAGAATTCAATTAAACATAACCCTTAAAAGTGTATTTATATAGTGTTAACTCAACATAAATAGCAGGTTGTTATTTTGTTTTTAACCAGAGATCTGAAAATCTCATCAAATTGGCTATGTCTTACGATACAACCCAGCTCAGTCTCAGATTCACTCACCTGGATCCTGCAGTGTTGAATCAGAATCTAACTCATAGAAACATAGGTCCAGTTTACCATTTAGGAACCACCTGGCTGAAGGTCATGGAAGCTGATTGTTTCCACTGCCATAGTACCAAGGAGGTCACGTTTCATCTCCTTTATTGTTTCTTTCCTCTCTTGAGTCTGTGGCTTCAGCTACTTGCATGAAAGTTTCTTGACTTGTCTTTTACTTAAAGAATAACAGTTCTCCCAATTTCCCCTATCAAATCAATACTCCTTTTAAAATCATATCTCAGTCTTCAAATGTTTATGATTTTTCTTTTTCTTAGTTTTACATTTAATTGCAAATTAGCTCGTATACCATCATGCTTTGTAGCTCCTTCAAGTCTACAACATGGTCTTCTATTTCTCTTTCTATTTGGTATCTTTGAAATGCTTTCTTTGTAATTACATTTCTCTAGTTTTTAATAAATACATTTTCTTTCTCTGCTTCTTTAAAAGATCAAATTGTTCTCACATAAGTTAGGCAACAATCCACACTGGTGATAAAGAGATTGAGTCTTTAAACCTACTTTATACATTTTTTTTTCTCTAAAATTATCTAAATCACATCTTAAATCTGTTTCTTCATACACATATTTTGGAAGTTTACTTTAAAACAGTTATTTTTATACTTTTATTAGGCTTCAAAATATTCATTCAAGATAGCATCAATATGATACATCAACTAATAATAGGAATCTCTCCCTTTATTCCCCATTGCCCTTTTCATCATTACCTTGCACCTTATGAAAAGTGACTTAAAAAGAACAATATACTGTGAATTACCAGGACCACCTGGTATTGTGGGATAAGCTACATCTGGTCTCTCAATGACTCCTAGAACACATGACAACCCTTGTCTACCTGTACCCATTAAGATGAAGCCAAGGCAGTGGGTAGTTAATCTCTGTCCAAAAGGCCATGCTGTACCAATGTTGCAGATTTTTTTGTAAGGAACCCTGGAACGGTGTCTTCTACCTATTTGTCTACTCTTCACTTTCTGCTGGTCCTGCTTTGGTTTGCTTGTTATTTTTTATGCTTATCTTTTTACTTGGAAGCTTTTTCTTTTGTGTTCCATCCCAGCTGCACCATAATCACATGATGCTCCCTACAGTAACTGTTAACTATGAGTTATATCCCACCATATCTACCTGCCTACTGACTCCAAAACTCAGACTCTCCTGGTCATCCTTACCTTGCAGGTAACCAAGATCTGACATGCTGATTTGACCTATCAGTATCAATAAATCAGTCAAAAACATTTATTAAGTGTTTACCATATTCCAATCACTGTGGAATAAACTTGTGCCTAAAAGAACTCACAATCTATTATGACTTACAGGTTTTCCTCACAAAAGGCAACAAAAAGCTTTTTGGGCGTTTATTTAAAGTGTTCTCAAGAGGAAACATCATTTTGTGGGATGTTCAGTTATCTCACATGGTAGTGCTCACAATGAGTGTAAGCAGACTGCCCTGCAATGCATGAAGATCCAAAGAAATTCCCTGAAGACCTTCACAAGTTTCTCTAAACCAAGCCTTCTAGCCAAATGGGAAAGGAAGAGGGAACAAGATTGCCTAGGTCACACTGGTCCCCTTCAGTGTAGTGCCACATATGTCAGAATAAGAAAATAACCAAAAATAACCCTGATGGGAAAGGTTGGTTTACTTAAGTGGGAAGAGAATGAGTAAAAACATGAGTAAGGAAAAAGGTTCAAAACGGTGAATAAATATGGGGTATAAGAGGAGACATTAGAAGGAAAAATAATGAAATTATATTACTGGGACCACCAGAGATGAAAATAAATCTATCACAAGATTCTTGAAGGTATAGAATAGAAAAAGAGAAATTTTCCTTTGTCTTTTATCTTTGTTATTTTTCTTATCAGAATTTCTAAGAGAAAAGAAAATCAGGTATTGTTAATTATGGGTTAGAAATATATAAAAGAAAAATAAGAAAAAGTAGCAGAAAGAAACAACCTGTAACAACTGGAGCCACAATTTAATAAAACTATGAATTTACTGAGAAACCTTTGAGGATAGCACAAGAAAGGATCATGAAATTATAGGCTAGAGCTCAGAATATATCTTCAGGATTATTTATCTCCTCCAAAAAAGTGTAGAAATAATGATCTGTTATTCTGGGATTCTATTTTATATGAAAATTAGAGAAATAATTCATGGAATTACTCAATTAAGAGTAAGGGTACAGGTTAACAGAATATATAAAATATCAACAGAGACAAATTTCAGATCCAGATTTAATGTTATCAAAATAAAAAAATTACAGTGACAGAAATAATAATGCAAGCATTTGAGAAAGAACACCTAACAGAAATAGCACATAAGAAACAAAACATCCATCAACATCCCAGGATTTTTCATGCAGGAAATGGAATGATAAAAACAATATGGTGTACTGTTATTGTTGTTGTTGTTGAATCACTTCAGTTGTGTCCACTGTTGTGACCCTGTTTGATTTTCTTGGTAAAGATATTGGAATGTTTTGTCATTTCCTTCTCCAGCTCATTTCACAGATGAGGAACTGAGGTAAACAGAGTTAAGTGACTTGCCTAGGGTCACACAGCTAGTAAGTGTCTTGAGGCCGGATTTGAACTCAGGAAGTAGAACCTTTCTGACTTTAGACCCAGCACTCTATCTGTTGCACCACCTAGCTGTCCATGCTATATTGTAAATCAAAGTAAATCAGGTTTCATCCCCAAATTAACTATGGTTATTTTTTTTGCTTTTTTTTTTTTTTAAGGCAATTGGGGTTAAGTGACTTGCCCAGTCACACAGCGAGTAAGTGTGTTAAGTATCTGAGGCCGGATTTGAACTCAGGTCCTCCTGACTTCAGAGCTGGTGCTGTATTCACTATGCCACCTAGTGCCCCTATGATTACTTTTTTGAGAGACAATATGTATTTTTTTATAAATTTGAATTTTATAAATTCAACAAAATAATCCCAAGATTTCCACAAAAGACAGCAGGCATGACCGGGGTCTTTGATGTTTATATATATGTGTATATATATATATATATATATAATCAACCACAAAGAAGAGTTTTAACCAGGCAAAACAATTTTAATACCATGAATGAATGAATATTGACTCAAGTGCTTTCAACTAGTTGTGAGGAGCAACAAATCCTCAGAATGACTTTATTTACTGGACCATTTTTACAAGAGGGAGATTTAAGAATAACAGCTACACCTTGATTGACAAGCACTTTGTAATTCAATGAGAGGGGGAGAAAAGGGAATAGGTAACTGAAGAAGGAGGAGGAAGAGGGGAGAAGAATCATACTTTGATTACAGGCATAACAAAGGAAGAACAATCCCAAAAGTAGGAGGAAAGGGGGAGGCAGACAATCCTAGAGTGACATTGTTAAGGTCATGAAGGTCAAAGAATCTGAAACTTTTGAAAATCTTTTATTAGTGATAATAGAAACTAAGGAACTATGTTTACTTTTGGCATGGGAAAGTGCATATTCACATGTTGTAAAGAGTAGAAGATGGAACTCTGACTGACAAGACAGTACCCAGCAATGATATAAAAAGGGGCACCAGATCAAAGAATGATCAAGAAAAACTAGGAAAAATGAAAACTACAAAGATTATCATAGTCAAAACCCCAAACTTCTTAAATCAAAGAAATATTGCAAGGATCAAGGAAGTAATGGTTCAGTGTCTAAGGATTCATAATCATGATCATGTAAGTCTTAACAGCAACAACCCTAAAGGAGGGAAAATCATAGAATATGATATTCTAAAGAGCAAAACATAAAGGTTTATAGCTAAAAATAACTTATTCTGCAATATTGACTTTAATCAGATGGGGGGCAGGGGTCAACTTTTAATGGAATGTATTCCATTCCTGATGGGAAGAACAGAACTAAACAGAAACTTTGAAATGCAAGCAAAAAGATCAAGACAAATCTAGACAGGTAAATACACTTTCAAATTTGGAAGGAAACAAGAATTTATTAAGCACCTAATGCCATGCATTGTGCTAAGCACTTTTCAAACATTATCTCATATGATCATCATAACAATCCTGAGAGGTAGGTGGTATTATTATCCCCATTTCTAGTTGAGGAAACTGTGACAGACAGAAGTTAAGTGATTTTCCCTGGGTCACACAGTAAGTGTCTGAGACTGGATTTGAATTCGTCTTTTTTTTTTTTTAAGCAATCGGGGTTAAGTAACTTGCTCAAGGTTACACGGCCAGTTATTTCTGGGTGTGGTGCTAAGTATCAGAGGCTGGATTCGATCCCAGGTCATCCCGACACTGGAGCCGGTGCGCTTACTTGCTGAGCCACCTGGCTGCCCCTAAGCAATTGAGGTTAAGTAACTTGCTCAAGGTTACACAGCCAGATGTTTCTGGGTGGGTGCTAAGTGTCTGAGCCCGGATTTGATCCCCAGGTCATCCCAACACTGGGGCCGGTACTCTTACTCGCTGTGCTACCTGGCCGCCCCTCTCAAGTTTTTTTTACTCTGAGTCCAGTGCTATATCTACTACACCACCTAGCTGCCACTCAAGGGGCTAAATGATTATGAAGTGCTTGCATTCTAATAAGTCAAGAAGAAACAAGTTTCTCTTCAGGATCCTAATGCCTGCAAGGGCCACAGACAAGATTAACTAAGACCAACAGAGATGTTTGGGAGTGGATTCCCCCCTTTCTGGTGATGGTCTCAAGAAAGCAAAGAAAAAGGAGAGGGAACAGGAATATACTAAGGAAGAAATGTGGAAGAAAGGGGTGGGATTTATCATATCTTATAATTGGGGTATGTGAAAAGAAGTGTTATTAAATGTAAATAAAAGAGTAGGGATGTGGACATCACATGAACCTTACTCTTATCAGAATCATATAAAGGAGAGTTGAGTATACCCCCAGAGTTCCCCCACACATACACATACACACACATAGATAAACACACACACAAAGAGTTTAGTATGGTAATACTTTAAACTCAAGACAAGTATAAGGTGAGGATAAAAAAAGGTTTAAAAGAGAAGGGGAAGTTATAGAGGGAATAAGTCACAAATAAAGCAGATTTCACCTTCAGAAAGTAGATTGCAAAGTGAAGATTAAAAAGAAAGAAGGTCCATATGGTTCATAAGAACCAGTGATAGGATTTGGGTGAGAGGAAGAAAGTGCATTCTACTGGAAATAGATCACTTTAATGATAGATGAATAATGTTAATCACATTCCTTCACTTTCACCAGTTTCTATGTAAAGAGGGCCAAAAGTGTAAGAGGATATGATACAATGAAACACACAATTAACAAGCATAACAATAAAGGAAGAATAGGATGAACTCATTCTCAAAAAAAAAGAAGATAGCAGAATAGCTTAGAAAGCAGAATCCAACAATTTGCTGTTTATTAGAAACATACTTGAAACATGAAGATTCACATAGAGTTAAAATGAGGGGCTAGAGTAAAATATATTAAGCTTCAGGTGAAATAAAGAAAAAAAGGAGGGGTAGCAATCATGATCTAAGAAACACAATAATAAAAATAGACATGATAAAAAGAGATAGGGAAACCACATTATGATTACAAGCAACAAAATAATATCAATATTTAACATTTATATACCCAAAACTTTTAAGTTCTTAAAAGAAAAGTTAATTGTATTTTATGGGGAGAAATAGGTGGCAGATCCATAAGAGTTGGGGCTACCATGTACTTCATCTCAGAGTTAGACACATTCAACAAAAAGACAAACAAGAAAGAAATTAATAATTTTAAGAGAATTTTAGAAAATTTAGATATGATAAACATTTGGCCATTTTAAAAAGGAATATACAGACTTCCAGCTGCATATGACATCTTTATAAAAGTTGGCCATGTGTTAGGTCATAAAAATCTAACCAATGAATGCAGAAAAGGATAAATACTTAACCAATACTCTACTGACCACAATGCAATAAAAATTATAACCAATAAAGTCTTTAAAGAAATGATTCAAAATTAAATAGAGATTAAATAATTTAATCCTAAAGAACTCATGGTTCAAAGAACAAATCATAGAAATAGTGGATAATTTCCTCAAAGAAAAATAACAAGGAGGAAATACAGCAGAACTTTTGGAATACAGCCAAAATAGGGCTCAGGGAATATTACTTTCTCTCTTTTTTTAATCACCAAACACTTTTATCAACAAAAGAAAGAATAAAACCAGATCAATGCAAACAGAGCTTGCAACTTAATTCCAATAAGATACAGAATAGAAATTCTGAAAATTAAAGAAGGGATAAACAAAATTGAAAACAAAATTAAGACTATTGAACTTGTAAATAAAACTAGGAGTCTCAAAAAAAAGACTAATGAAATAAACTGTTAGATAATTTGATTTTTTTAAAAGAGAAAGAACAATCAAATTGCCATATATAAAAAGGAAAAATCACAACAAATATATAATAAAGGAAATTATTAGAAACTATTTTGCCCAAATATAAAACAACAAAATTTATAATTTAAACAAAACAAATAAATATTCTGTAAAATCCTTAGATTAATGAAAGAACATATACACAATTAAATAATCCAATTTCAGAAAATGAAATTTACCAAGCTATCAGTAAACTCTCAAAGGAAAAAAATCTAGGACCAGATGAATTTACAGGTAAATTCTGTAAGACACAGAACAACTACTTCTAACATAACATAAACTGTTTTCAAAAATAGAAAAGGATGCTAAAATGAAATGTAAGACATTGGTTATGTTACATTATAATTTATTGTGTATTCATATAATTAGTGATTTATTTATTATTCTGATAAATTATAATAAATTAATTATTGCTAGGTCTTAGTGTCATCCTTGTGATTTTCACTCTGCTATCAAGTGGAAAGGAGAACTTGTACAAATTGGAGCACAAGAGGAAAAAGATTAGGGAGAGTTCCAAGTAGCCTGACTGTGCTGACCACAGAAGCCAGAAGAGATACAAAATGTCTGATCCATAATTCATGCCCTGGTGATCTTATCTAGGATGCTAACTACCATTTGAATCCTCCCTGATTCAGGACATTCCATCTTTTAATACAAGATCTTTCTGCCTAAAATGAAATTATGTGCTATAAACCCTCTTGATAATGTAGACCCAGTGTTTTATTTGTTGCAGAGCATAACGTTTATATAACAAATCATCTCTCCCTTTTTGGTTGAAAAAAATTACAATTAAAAAAAAAAAAGTCTTTTAGTGCTATAGAACCCATTATCTCCCGTGACAGCCCTTTCCACTTCTTCAATAACTGTCAGGAAGCTTTTCCTGACATTAAGTCTAAATTTACCTTTTTGCAACTTCTACCCACTACTCCAAGCTCTGCTCTGTGGCTGCAAAAAAGAACAAATATAAATCCCTTTTCCACATTATAGTCCTTTAAATACTTGGACACTGCTATAACGTCCCCCTTGAAATTTATTTTCTCTTCATGCCTAGTTCCTTCAATAAATCCTCAGATGACATGTTCTCAAGGCTCTTGATGACTCTGGTTGTCTTCCCCTGTATACACTCAAGGTTGTCAACGTACAGCTTGTATGGTATGGTCCAGAACTGAACACAATGAAGTCTGAACAGGTCAGAGACACCTTTCATTTTGTTTCTGCAAGTTATCACTCTCAATGTGGCGAACAATAGAATTGGCTTTTTTGGCCACCCCGTGACACTGCTAATGAGCTTGCAAATAACCTGCCCACCAGATGTTTTTGACAAACTTCTGTCATACTGTGCCTCCTCTATCCTAAACTTGTCAAGTTGATATTTGGAACGTATGTTTAAGACCTTCTATTTATCCATACTAAATTCTATCTTATTAGATTTAGTTTGATGTTCTTAACCTGTCATGACATTTTTCAATCCTGGCTCTGTCATCCAGTGTGGTAGCTACCTCTCAGTTTTGTATGACTTGGAAATTTGGTGAGCGTACCATCTGTACCTTTATCTAAATCATCAATCAAAATGGTAAATGGTGAAGGTCTCTGGTGCTGCCCTGAAGACCTCCTTCCAAAATGGCATTGATCCATTAAGAATAATTCTTTGAGTCTAACAATTTAACAACTTCTAGATCCAATTATAGCATTGTCTAGTCTACCTCTCTTTCCATCTGTCTCACAAGAAGAGTATGGGATGCTTTACCAAATTCTTTGCAAAAATCGACATAAACTACAGTGTTTCACTGGTATGCCAGTTCAGCAACCTTGTCAGAAAAGGAAAAAGTTTGTCTCACATAATTTCTTCTTGAGAAAGTCATGCTGTCCCTTGGTAATCATGGCTTTTTCTAGATATCCATCACTCATATATTTAAAGATCCTTTCCAGGGGTGGCTAGGTGGCATAGTGAATAGAGCACTGGCCCTGGAGTCAGGAGGACCTGAGTTCAAATCCGACCTCAGACACTTCACACACACACACACACACACACACACACACACACACACACATACACACACATACCCTAGCCGTGTGACCTTGGGCAAGTCACTTAACCCCAATTGCCTTCCAAAAAAAAAGATCCTTTCTAGAATTTTTCCAGAAATAAAAGCCAAGCTGATTGGCCTATAATTTACTGATTCTATTAGTTTCTTTTGTGTTGAAAATCAAGACCTTTTCCTTCTCCAGTCTTGTATTACCTCTTCCATTATCCACAATTTAAAAAATATCTGACAATGTCTAAGCAATTACTTGTGTACCCTTTCACTCTTGGAATATAGTTTTACCTAGCCCAATGAATGCCTTCATTGAAGGCAATAAAGTATTTTCTTATAAGCTTTTTCACTTACCTTGGGTTTCTTTTCTCTTTTAAACTATTTTACCCTTCCCAGGTTGAAGATCATCCTCCTGATTTGTCTCAAGCAGGTTGAGAATAGCACTTCCCCTCACTGTGTCACTCTTTTAAAATAAGATGGTACCATTAAGGTGAACAAAGAATTTATTTTACATATAATTGGAGGAAAAATAAAATATTACTTTGAAAAAAAATTTTAAAAATAATTTACCAGCTACTTTTTATCATAGACAACTTCAGCAAAATTTCAAACAGCTAAAGTCCCTTGTCACTATCAAACCATGTCTCCATTTGAGGTTTATGATCTGTTTCCCAATTTCTTTCTAATGTACACAAAGAGACAGTTGGAGTCTAATAGGTGTAAAGGTAGAGGAAAAGACCTGAAACATCAGGGACTAGACCTAGCAATAAATCGCCTATGGGTAGATCAGTATCTTTTGTGGAACTAAATTGCATATAAAAGGGGAAAGGGAAGGAAGAATAAGGGGAATGTATGATCTGTTCTACTCAACTAAATGATTAATAATGAAGGGAAAATAATTCCTGTAGTTTTTTTCAGGAAGAAGGGGGCATACGGGAAAATGGATGGGGATGGAAAGAATTGAAAAAGGAGGAAAGAAAAATAAAAATCTCATTTTAGTAGGAAGAGGGATTCCCAGGCAGAATGCTGGCTAATTCCCATGGGAGTGGGGGTGGGGATGGAAATAGACCTTCTATTGTGGGAAGTGGAGACTTTACAATGCATATAACTCATAGGGGTTTGGTACTTAGAAAGACCACTCATCATACCTCAAGAAAGGGGAAACCAGAGTTCCTGGGGACAACTACCATTCAGAAAAATGAGAGGGCTTGGACTCAGATTTCATGATAAACAGGGAGAAATGATCATGGCGAATGCAAAGGGTAGTAAAGAACTGCACAATTAGAGACATCAGAAAATTTCTGTTATGGGTCAATACCTCTATCCTCCTTGTTTATGTTCTCTTCACCCTGCTCATTTTTACCTCCATTACAGCCTTGCTTCTTGTTTTCCTTCCTTCCTTCGCTTTTGAAATCCCCTTTATGTGCTTTCTAACTCCATTAGAATATAAGCTCTTCAAGGGCAAGAATTAGTTTGTTTGCTTGTATCTGTATCTCCAGTGCTTAGCATAGTTCTTGGAACAAAGCAAGCATTTAATAAATTCTCTCTCTCTCTGTCTCTCTCCCTTTCTGTCCTTGTCTCTGTCTCTGTTATCTAGTATCTTCCTTGTTGAAGAAGTCCATATTTGGGGCAGCTAGGTGGTGCAGTGGATAGAGCAGGAAGACCTGAGTTCAAATCTGGCCTCAGACACTAATTGTGTGACACTGGACAAGCCATTTAACCCTGTTTGCCTCAGTTTCCTCATCCATAAAATGAGGTGGAGAAGGAAATGGCAAACCACTCCAATATCTTTGCCAAGAAAATATCAAATGGGGTCATGAAGAGTTGTACAAGACTGATAACAACTGAATAGTTATCTCCTATGAAATCTACTTGAGTGTCCTTCTGCCTATATCAGAGGAGAGAAATCAATCAAATGTAGCTGAATGAAATTCTAACTTTTCCTATATAAACCTTCATCTTGCTCCACATCTCTGTGCTCTCCCATTGCATGAGTCAGCCCAAGGGCTCCATATTAAGAACTAGAGGAGTAAATGAAAGCATCCCATAGCCTAAGTTCCGGGACAGAGGGTTACCTCTCACTTGGATCATAAATCTCCTTCCTCCTGCCAGGCCTAAAGATTGTTGCACCCAAGGTGTGGACCATGTGTCTCTTGCCCCCTCCAGACATCTGCCTATACTTTTGTTTCTTCAGGTGAAGTAATCCTAAGGTATTCTTGTCCTATTTTTCCTGGTTCACCTTCTTTCACTTTCTCTTACTCAAATTAAATGTCTTCCTTTTTATTAAGTTAAATGAAGCCTATTTTTTTTAAATACATCATTGCTTGGCTTGTTTCTTCTGTGGAAATCTGTAAGTCACGAAAATGCATCTGCAAAAGCCTCCAACAATCTTTTGGAATATTGTCTTATAAATGATAAGAACTATGCTGATACTTTGAAACTCTCTGCGGTTATCTCGCTAGACAGCTTATCTACACAGTTTCTCTCTTAATCCTACATTTTCTTTTAAAGTCCTGTTGATCAGATTTTAATCCATTAATCATCACCTTTTGGGACTGGTCAACCAGACAACCAATTTGGAACCTACATAACTGTATTTTCGTCCATCCCACATCTCTTCATTGTGTCTACAAAGAAATATAGGGAGCCTATAAATAATGCCATGCCTTTCCCAGGTAAAAGACAAAAACCTAAAGATAGGGTGACAATTCCAGGGCAAGTTTGCATACTCTTTCCTTGAGGACCTTTACTATCCACATACAGAATTTAACACAATCATACAATGTTAAAGCTGAAAGGCACCAGAGAGAGTCCAACCCTCTCATTTTGAGGATCATTTAGGAGGAGTATTATTTGTAGGCAAGGGGATGGATCAAATGACATCTCAAGGTCTTATCCATCTCTGATTCAATGATTATAGCATGGCTAATTGGCCTCCATCACCCATGAATACTAAAGCATTTATTTGCCCTTATAAGCCACCAATTCACCTTTACAAACTATTAGCTTTCAGTTCTAAGAAGACAAGAGTAGTTCTTATACAGTAAGTGCTGTTCAAATTATTTTGCTAAGGTGACAATAATTATATCTAATATTAGGAATAATTACACTTTTACATTAAACCATTTACTCTCATAGACTTACAAAAAATGATCTTAAGAATCTGTCAAAAGCTTCCAGATCCATCACTTTTGTGGAAAATACTAACACTTCTGTGTCTGAGAACTAAAAATTCTGTTTGGACAAGATGCCAGGGAATAATCAGTCTAGTATTACCTTGACTAGATTTTTCTCACAAAGAAGAGCACAGGAGGGCAAGATCATTTAATTTTCTGAGATCTACAAATTAATTTACCCCACAATAATGTTTAAATTACGTGTTAAGGAATCGCTATGACTCCAATTAAATGCTATCATAGAGCATGTGTTTGCTTACCTTCTTGTTTGCTCTATTAAATCTTTAAGATCAATCTTCAACTTGAACTATATCAAGATTCCATGAGGAGAGGACAGCAAGTTTGAAGCAACATATGGTTGGCAAAGTAAGGTATATATATTAAAGATGACATGTCATATCATTCTAAGTAGCAATCATACTGACAGTGCCATAAATAGAACGGAGAACTTTTAAGAAAATGATTTTATAGCATATTTATCATAAAAGAGTATATCACATTAAACAAAGTAAAGTCAATAGGCAAAAGCTATAGACATTATAAGTAAAATGAACTTGTGAATATAGAGACCAGGGAAGTACCAACAAGATTAAACCTTATACAAAAGTCATGGGTAGGATCTCATTTAAGAAAAGTCTTCCCAGAAAAAAAAAAAAACTATTTTACACTGTGATTTGGAGATAACTTACTTTAAGAGAGAGGCAGCATTGTGGAGTGAATAGATTTGAATTTGGAGCTCAGGAAGACCTGGGGTTGAATCCTGCCACCAATACTTGCTAGTTGAGTGACCATGGGCAAATGACTTAACTTCTCTAGACTTCAGTTTTCTCATCTGTAAAGTAAGGGTATTGGATTTAATGATTTCAAAGGTCACTTGAAACTTAAAGTTACATAATTTTGGGTCTTCCCTGGAGTGGCATATGCTCTTCTTACTAAACACGATCACAAAGTTTTAATTCCATTTTTAACAACTTATCTTTGTATATCAGGATTCTTACAAAGAGACAAGCAGAAAACAGACCATAGGATACCAGTATTGCTTTAAAAAAAAATTATACCAATAACAAAACTGTTGATTGACAAGAAACAGATTCAAAGATCTCATTAATTTGACATTTAGCAAGTTCATGATATTAAAAATTTTATGTACTGATTTTATTAAAAATTAATTTTTCTTATGTGTATATTATGGGAAACTCCAGAATTTGTTTTCTTTCATATTGAATAGGGGGTATAGGAAGGTTTATTGAAAGTCAAGGGTTATAGAGACTGAAAAAGTTTGGCAACCTCTATAGTGTCACATAATGCCTCTTTTTTATAGAGAAGAGAAAGTAGTCAGGTGAGTTAGTAGTTGCTAATGTCTTCTGTTGTTTTAAAAACTTAAAAAAAAATCTGTATAAGAATAATCCATGGGGTGGCTAGGTGGCACAGTGAATAGAGCACAAGCCCTGGAGTCAGGAGGATGTGAGTTCAATCTAGCCTTAGACACTTAACACTTACCAGCCGCATGACCTTAGGCAAGTCACATAGCCCCAGTTGCCCAGAACTTCCCCCCTCCAAAAAACAAACAAACAAAAAGACTAATCTATGATCTCTTGCATTCTTTTGAAATCCACCCCCACCCCCTTTCCACCATTTTGAGGCATCTTAATTTATCTTTCCCTGAGAGTTGTGCAGTCCCCGCATGGGTTTCTTCTGCATGCATTTGGTCAATTCCAGTCACTCTTTAAAGACCGTTTAGGTACAATTAGAAAACACTTGCAATGCTAGTTATTAAACAAAATAGAAACTACAATTATAAAGCCCTACCCTGCCAATCCCCATCATGAAGGAATGAAGAAAATCACAGTTAACTAGTTAAGGACAGGAGGAGGAGGAAGAAAAGAGATTCTTAATTCTGAAGGGGAATTCTGGCCCTTTTATGAGGCTTTAGAAGTTAATGGCACTAATTATTACTTTGGATTTCACACCAAAGCTAATTGTTTCTCTTTTTCTTAAAAAAAAAAAAAAAGGTGTAGCATTATCACTGTTTATCTTTATTAGCCAAGTTTAAGATAATTTTGGAGCTGCCAAATGGAATGACGAAAAGGAAAGAGGGGAGAGCAGGAACAGGAGGCAGGGAATTAAAGATGTTCATATACATGTTGAAAGCACATTGGCTGGAGAGAGCAATGTGGTGTAGTGGGAAGGGCACAGGAGCTTTGAAGGCACATAACCTGTATTTGAATCCTGACTCCATTACTTACCTATGTGACCTTAAGCAGATTTATTTAACCTTTCTGGGCATTAATTTTATCATCTGAAAAAGCGTGTCCTGTGAATTAGCTGAATTAGTGGTGAAAGGGAGCAACCTAGGGCACATACCAGATTCTCCAAAAGAGAAAGAAGAGATAATGGGTTAGACAGTTCTTTATGCCGTTCAGTAACTTGGTTGCTCTTGGGAGGATGGGGGAGGAATGTAATACATGTATATGAGTCGAAGTGTGGCACAATGGTAGTGAGGAGAGAACTTTGGAGAAGCCACAGGGTGGGGAGATGGGAAGAAATAATGAAATGAACTGATTTGATGTTAAGGATTACTAATAAATTGGGTATTAAAAAACTGGTTAGCATATACTTATAAAAATGAGTTATTTATTCACTAAAAAAACTTTATTGAATGTCTGCATATATAATGCAGGGCACTAGATGCTGGTGGAAATCATAAAGGTAAATAAGATATAGTCTATGCTCCCAAGAAGCTTGCAAACTAGCTACAGACATATCTAGTCTACCCAACTCATTCCTTAGGTCCTATAACTGAGTCTCAGAGAGATTAAATGACTTAGGGTCCTAAAGCTAGTCAGCAATTATTCTCAGAACACATCTCCTGTTTCTTAATTGCAATATGCTAATACCCAGAAATGTAAAGCAATTTGCCTAAAGTTTCTATATGACTTTAGTTACAAAAGATTTAAACACTTGTGATTTTAAGTTTACATACTACACTGCTGTAGACAATGTGTTTCTGACATTTTAAAACCTGGTAACATTTTAGACGTTGGTCTTAGAATCATGGATTTCTTTGGTGCTGGTGAAGGGTGTGAGGAGGGAAAGTAGTTGGGACTCAAGCTTATTGTGCATAGACCTTCCTCCACTCCCATCTAGATCCTTTAGTGAGTCTACAATTAAAGAATGCCATGAAACATCTGCTCTGGTTAATGGTACCCTTCCAAAAGGGCCCTTTATGAAGCTTTGCTCAGGTTTGGGTCAAAACCAAATACACAAGCCTAGTGCATGAGTTGGAGTATAGCCTAACCTCAGGCAAATCACGGTTTGGGTGGGTTGCCTGTGGGTGGTGGAACTAATATAGTAATGTTTCACACTGACCTAGGATTAATCTAAGGGGTCATCTTGTCCAAGACTGCTGGGATAAGTAGATTATAAGATATTGGCTAATTACTGTGGAAACAGCATTAATGCTAATTATGCAAATATGGAGTGGTATGGAAATTGAGACACTGAGTATAGTTTTTTTTTTTTTTAAGTTTGACCATGAAAGTAGAGATAGAACAGTAGCTACATGGGGTAAAAGTCCAAGTAAGGCATTTACAAGAATGGAAAGACTCAATATATTTATCAATAGATGGGAAGGAGCCCAATAGCAAGGAAAATATTACCATTACATTTGATGACTATAGCCCAAACTCCACTGAAATTTCATTTTTCTTCAATAATTCAGAAAGCACTTCAGAATTTTAAAATAACTCAATGCTGTTCAGGCATTTCAGTTGAGTGTTCAACTCAAGATCCCACTTGGGATTTGTTGCTAAGACACTTTATCATTTATCATTGTGGTTTATCATTACCTTCTCCAGCTCATCTTACATATGAGGAAACTGAGGCAAACAGGGTTGTGACTTGCCCAGGGTGTCACAACTATTATGCTGATTTGAACTCAGAAGTCTTTCTGACTCCAAGCATGGCACTCTACCCACTGAGTCACTTAGCTGCTCTCAATGACACCGAGAATATTATTGTATAGTAGTGCTATAGTAGCTATAGGAATTTCCAGCTGATGGAATACTACTCTTCCTTGCTATTTCTACCCAGGGTGGTACACTTAAAGGTGTGGGTGGAATGCAAGTCATAGAAACAAGTTCATTTTATAAGTTTGTACCCTCAAAATAGGTACAATTCTTCTTAGACTACCTTTTCTCTTATTAAGCATCCCTCCCCTCTCCCCCCGCCCCACCTCTGGATCTAAAGAAAATGGAACTTGAATATCCTGTCACAAAGATGAAGAACAAACTTCATTCAACTCTAGGTTACAAACACCCAGGGAATTCAACATTAATTTCTATGATGTTTGAAAATGCATCCTAATGAAAAGCAGAGTTCCTTAATCAGTGTAACACTTATATTGCAAGAGGGAACATCTCAAAATCCCTTTCTATACAGGAGGCTGTTGGAGAAACAGCATGACTAGGTCTCCCAATAGTGATACTTCATTAATTCAGTGGTTATTTTATGGTAAAAACATGCATCTCAATTTGCTGCAGTAATAAAATTTTGAGGTTTGGGTTAAAATCCCAATTGTATCATTACATAAGAAACCCCAGTTTTGTCATAATTTTGAGGTTTGGAATTGTATCTAGACACACCAATAACAGGAAAGCACTTGATTCTAGGAATCCTCAAAAAAGAAAGAAAACTGCTTATTGTATAAATGGAAAAAAAAATCTTAAGAGCTATCTGCTTTGATTTCTACAACAGTTTTCTCCAGCCTATCACATCTTATTTAGAAATAAAATTTAATAATCATCTGAAATAATTATATGAAAATCACTTAATTCTAGGGTGTTGTTTTCTTTTTTTTTTTTGGAACTGGTCTACGATTTCATTGATTATCTAAGAAATAACTGCTGTGGGAATTCCTTCCATTAATGCAGAATAGCAACTTGCCTAAAATGTAATTTTTGAGTTGCCTATACACTGAGAGGGCAAGTAAGTTACTCACTCATGGTCACGTATCTAATATGTGTCAGAGGCAGCCCTACCCGGAGGCCAGTTACTTCTTTTTCAACTATATGCCATGATAACTTTTAGTTTTTGTTTGCCAGAACCAAAACTTCTAGAACTAACTTTTCTTATGACAGACATAAGGTGAATGATTTACCTCACCCACTGACATAAAAACTTAAGTTTCTTCCCCTTGTATGGTTTCTTCCAGACAAAATGTGGAAAGGATAAATAAAAGATTATTACCAGGTCATTATATGAAGACTGACAAGACACCAATTGTATCAGGCATGAAAGGGAAAGCAATTAATGGTATTTCCAAAATTCTTTCAAGAAGCAAAACAATCAAAAGCTCAGTATCTAGCACAGAGCCTTCCATGTAGAAGATACTTAATAAATTTGTATTGTGTTGAATGAAAATTCTAACACCACTCACCCTAGCAAGGGATCATACTGTTAACTGAAAACTAAATTTCTCTGGCTTCTTAGTCCACAGAAGGAACTAAACCTAAGGATTTAAGCCTTTCTGAACAGTTAAAAAACTTTGAGGTGCTCTATCAGCAGAGGGTATGAGAAAGCCTGCATCAGAAAAAATAAGATGAACATATGTAGAGATTATTTAGGGTGGGGAAGAAAGCAGAATAAGTCACAGGGTTGAACAAAATGCCAATGCACTCATACCACTTGGCAGAGTGAATCAGAACTACCATTTTATTATCTTAATTTGATCAGACAGATTTTTCCACGTGATTCAGGAATAGTTTGGCTACAATAGACATCACAGGCTGCTTAGCAACTTATGGATAACATTTTTACCTATGCCATATTTTTTTCTAATTACGAATTTCAATAAACAAAACATGTTTTCATATGGAAAATAAAGGCAGCAAATTAACTCAAAATAGAAATTCACTTAAAGCAGATTACCAGTTGGTTAACAGTAACTTCTATAAACACTGTGAAGGCAGGGATGATCTAATTAGGCCATAATGTGCTTGTGTACATACTAGACACATGAAACATTTTATTATTTTAACAAACTCAGAAAATGAATACCAGTTTGCAAAGCTATATGGTTAAAATACTGTAAATAAATTTTATTTCATGTACAATTTTTCTCTTTCCTATCAATGCATCTGCATGCCCCAGCTTGGCCATTAATTTTCTTCTAGATTATGGGGAATCAATTGTATTGATGAAAACATGCAAAATATTAAATTTAAAAACCTGTCTCAGAACACAACTTTCACTACTGTATACTTTACATTGATTTGGCTTTTGTTATTTGGTTCAAGCATTTCTTAGGTATCATGACCTATATTAAAAATCTTTGCAATTAACAAATTCATATACACAAATAACTTAAAGCCAACAGAAAGCATGTACTTAATCCATAAGCAACAAATATAACAATAATTTTAATGCTAAGGATGAAAAAGATTAGGGTCAGTTAGAATGCTTGGGCAGTTGTTTTGCATTGTTTCATGAATAACGTTTAATCACAAAACATGTGCCAAGCTGTCTGCAGAATTGACAGGTTTTTAAAAAAATCTGGTTTTAAATCAAAGTGCAGCATTTAGTACAAAGTGCAGCATAGTGTATGTCCCATGACAGAGTAACAATAATGTTGGACTAACTTGGTCACATGGACCAATTAAAATCAATGTTATCGTGTAAGGCAGTATCTAGATTTTCAATTTCTAAATAATGAGGGTCTTATGTTGTTGCAAAATCCAGTATGTTATGCCTTTCCAATAAAATGTGCATCACCTCTCCCAGGCACATAACTATACCCCCCAAGTCAAACTAGAGAAATGTCAGCTGGTTTAATCTGGTAATTACAAAAAAGCAAGAAACCCTGACAATTCATTGATCAAATGGTTAATGTGATAGATATCTATCAGAACTCCATTTTTAGCACCTTTCCCTATCTCTCTAAAGGAAAAGGTACCACATGACATTTGTTGAAGTTCATTCCATTTTAACCCTTTGTTCAAACAGTCTCATTTTCTGAACTATTTAGCTATGCACACACAATGCTGACATCTACAGAAGTTACTGCTTAGTGACTGGGCCTACCTTGTCCTTTTGTCATCCTGACTAGATAGCTCAGAAGTATGGAAGATTGCTATTTTACTTTGACTTAACTCTAAATGGTCATTAGTCTGAATGCTGGCATTCAGTGTACAAATGTTCAAGGACCAAAAAAAAAAACCTATCGTTCAACTTTGTGGATCTACAGGCGTATATATTTCAAAATACAGTTTTATAATAACATCCGACATTTACATAAAAAGGATTATCTTTGTAATAAGCAAAACCAATGACAGATTCTAGATACACTTTTTCCTTTCACGTTCACATCTTGTTTGGTTTACAAAACAGTGCATGGGCAAACTCTCTACTTTTTACTTTATATAAATTACTGCTGAAGCTGCCTTTAATGTGCCTAACACAAACACCTGAGACAAGTTGACCAGAACTAGGTTTTGTTTTAACATTAAAAAAATAAGAGCAAGATAAAATATTTTTAAATATTAAAAAAATTTTGTTGTTGAACTCAATTCCAACTCAATTCAAATCTCAATTGATTTAAAACAAAAAAGTGTATTTGTGAGCAGCTCTAAATAGAAACATGTGACAGACTTGCTTACCAATTCACTAGGAATGGAACAGATGAATCTTTTGTAGCAGCAGTTTGTACCTTTAGGGTGTATTTACTTTTAAGATGTATTGCTAAGGAAATGTTGCTGGCATGTGTTTTTGTCTTTGGGATCTGTATGTTCCTTACTTGAACAGAATGTCAGACCAGGCCCACCTTTTGGCCCCAAGAAGAGGAATTAGTGCATAAAGTATTATTATAAATAGTGGTATATTGGCCTAACAGAGTTTACATAGGTCCAGAAAGCAATGGAAAACTGATGCCTCACTGCAGTGAAAAGAAAAAAAATTAGAATGTGACTCAAACATCATTGCATTTCATGCCTTTTTCCTATTAGAAACTTCAAACAATTGACACAATAAAAAACCAAGTTTTGCTTCAGACATTTAGCTATTTGGACAAAGGTAACACGTCATAGTGATGATTTTTAAAAATGCCTAGAGAACGATGAATGAGGAGAGCATAAGTCAGGTCTTCCGGGTGAGCTGGTGTTCCTGAGATTTACAGCACTTCCACTCTAGGCATAAATCCTAACATCCACCAAATCTGAACAAATTCTAAAGCATCCTGTGATTTCCACAGGCCATCTAATTAGGTGCTATTCCCTGAGCCACAAAAAGTAGTGAAAATGCACACTACTTTGTTTTTCTCAATGTATAAAATAAATACACAATCTTTTTGCTTTCCTTATCTTTTTTGGAGAGACAGAGACAGAGAGAGAGAGAGACAGACAGACAGACAGAGAGACAGAAAGAAACAGAGACAGAGAGACAGTGGAGGAAAAAGTCCAATCACTTGGATCAAAGCTTTATGCTCTTCTCTTAATAACTTAAAAAAAAACTATAGGAAACATAGTTTATTAAAAATTATGTAATTAGGGAGAATGTCAAAATGTGGTTTAAAATTGTACATTAGAACATTAAAGAATGAAAATTGTTTTCTACATTTTTTTGAAAACGCAACAAGAAAAACCAATCCAAAATGCTTTGCTATGTAAATTTAAAACTTAAGCCAGTTTTCAAAATTAAAATGATTTAGGCATGGAAGATAATCTCCTATACTTTATGGGATTTTAAAGTAATTAACCTTCCTAAGGTTGATTTTGTTCTCTGCAGTATTGCTTAACTGAAGTGCTTAATAAAATTTCTACAGAATATATTACCCTCTCCATAGATGAATATTATTTTGAACCACAGTATCTGACAAAAATTTAACTACACTTAATTATGCTTGATTAATCCAAATGTCACTGAAGGATTTATAGAACAGAGAAAATATTTTTTAATTTAACTTCACATTCATTTCACTGTTCTTTGATCTAGCATCTCAAACCTTCTAACATATGAGAAACAAATCAGACTACCCCAAAAGTCAAAGCTGGGTTATTTTAATGCTTTCATCTCAAAGAGCCTTTCTGTCACTCAACAGTTTCAAGAAAAATGCAGATATTTCTAATAGCTCCAAACTGGACTATCTAGCAGCCATAACTGTCAAGGTGGTTTTAGTAGTTTGCACACAGTGATTGGGTAGATTGGACTTGCTGTGTAAGGTCACACCAGGTGACCTCTACTAAAATCCTTTTCAACTCTTAAAGATTCTATACCATGTTTGGCACCGAGTGGGAGGCAGTGAAGGACAGGAAAAGAGGGGTGAGAGATGGTTAAAGTGAACAATTTCTCCAATTTGCTTTCATTTACACAAAGAAGTGTGTGAAAGCAGGGAACCAAGGCTGAAAGAAACAAGGGCACCAATGCTTTGTTGCTCAAGAGTCATTTCAATCCTGTCCGATTCTTCATGACCCCATTCGGGGTGTTCTTGGCAAAGATACTGGAGTGCTTTGCCATTGTCTTCTCCAACTCATTTTATAGGTAAGGAACTGAGGCAAACGAGGTTTAAGTGACTTGCCCAGGGTCATCCAGCTAGTATCTGAGACCAGATTTGAACTCAGGAAGATGGATCTTCCTGACTCTAAAACCAGTGTTCTATCCAGTGTGCCAACTAGCTGCCCACACTAATGCTAATTCCAACCCATTAAAATATGTAACAATAAAGAAAGGAACTAAGAACTACAGGGTATGGCTCTTGCAAGACAAACACACATAAAAGAATAAAAATGTTCCAGTTAGAGATTTTCAACAAAAACTCCCTTGCTAAACTACTAGCATTTTAATGCAAAAAAAGTCCATTTTAAAATGTGGTTCAAAATTGGTTATGCAATAGGAATGGTAGAAATAATTAATAAACCCTCACCTGGCTATTATATGTCCTAATGATCTATTGGGTTCACTTCTAAACAATGACTAGAGACAATGATAAAGCCTGCAAATGACTACTATTTCCTTTCAGAGAAAACTACCGTGTTTCCCCGATAATAAGACACTGTCTTATTAATTTTTTTGGACAAAAAAACACCAGAGGGCTTATTTTCAGGGGAGGGCTTATTTTAATGAACATTGACAGCAATTTTAATAAACAGGTAAATGTGAACAAAAAAAGTACCTTTATTCAATAAGCAAATCACTGGGGAAGAACAGGATGACGCGCTCATTGCTGCAGCTCTGAGCGCGGCGTGCGTTTCCGGTGGGGGGGGGGGACGGTGCATACAGAGGGTACCATAATGTAGCGTGTAGCGCAGCGGATCACCTTCACTACAGTAGCAATCTCAAGAGGGCTTATTTTCGGGGGAGGGCTTATTTTAGAGGAATCTTACACAGTAAGGGGAGGGCTTATTTTCGGGATAGGTCTTATTATCGGGGAAACACGGTAGTTATGCTGTGGGAAGAAAGGTATCTGTCACACAAGGACAATCTTCAAGTTATGCGGGTACCTTTTTATTCGCCTAATTTTATTAAGTGCATTAACTGGCTCACTATAATTTATAACACTGTCTGACGAGAGAAAGGGCTAGATGGATGACAATCAATCAGAACTGAGAAGAGTCTGATTTGTCCTTTAGGTAGAAAGTAGGACTAGGCCACTCCTACTTTTAGGATTCCCATAACCCAATAATTCAAACTCCTCAAACAAACATATGAACAATATCTTGTGACCACTGTTGGGTACAAATGGAGCAGCCTGTCAAGCTGTAGTGGCTCTCATTAACAATGGCACAGGAATTTACTATTTATGGTACTGTGGCATTGTACTGGACACCTATAAAAGAAAGTCTTATCCTACAGAGAGGTATCCAAGAGAAAACCCTTACCTGTAGCAATAGTTCCTGTAATCCTAGAGAAACAATAAGGTCGTACAATCTAATCCAATATTCAATTGTGGGTAATAAAAGTTAAGCTGATGTACTATCCCTTTGTTAATAATAAATGCATTAATTTTAGAATTTAGGAAAACATAATTACTTAAGACATAACACAACTTCAAACAGAAACTCTAAGTTTATTAATTTATTAATGTATTTCCCTCCTACAAATATCAGTCTCTGTTCTCTTCACTAACATATAGACTATAAAGTCTTGTATGCTCTTCAAATTCAGAGATTATATGCTTTGAATCCCTGGTGCCTAACATTGCCTGGCACATAGTAGGAACTTAATAAATGCCTAAGAGTATAATGATATGCCTACATAAAATCTACCAAAGTAAATGCAATTGTGATTCTCTACTATGTGAACTGTAATGAAACAAAAATTGTCACTGACAGTCTTATAAAATCTGGAAGCTTTTGATCCTGTTGTAACACCTGGAGTCTGATATCCTCAGAAAGTGTTCCACAAAGATAATGCTAATCAGAATACCCAGATGGAGGCCTGGTGGAGGATTTCAAAACAAATGTAGCCCTGGACTAATCAATTATTCCCTTTGGGACCTCTGTGTTTTCAGCTGCAAAATGGGGATAAGTTACCATTCTTGCATACCTTAGATGTGAAAACTGAATGAGATAATGTAGGTGAAAGCACTTTTAATAAAAGTAAGATGATAATAATATTGTTACTCCTCTAACTGAAAAGGGCCCTGATAGAGTAATGCCCCTAAAATAACAGTTCTACATCGTAGTTCCTGCAGATAGGAATTCTTCACCTGACTGTGGCAGCATCCAGGGCCCTCATCAACAAGAGATAATTTATCCAAATGTTGGTGGAGAACCATGAAGGGGACAGAAGGAAACAAGTAAGAATACATGGGAATTACTCTTTTATGCCTGTCCCTGAAATGGAACTCTGTCTTCCAAGTCGAACTAACATTGCCTTGGTCCATCCAACTTATTGCCAGTATGGAAAAAAAAATTGGAACTGACAACTGAAGTACCTAAAAGGGGTATTGCTCTTCCCAAAGGATGTCTGACAGTTGGAAGAATGTCATAAGAAAATCTGATCATTAGAGAATAGGCACACCTGAAAACTAAATGACCAGATAAAATCCTGGCATGACGTGTCTTTCTGAGTTTCAAAGATTAACATAAATTACTTTGGGATCATCAATCTGTATGAGTAACCAAAAGTTGGCTGCAGAATGCAATACTGTCTTTTATCACTCACACTTACTGGCATCAATAGCATGACACAAGTAAGGATGCAAAAAGCCTGTGAAAATCTCACCCAGTCTTACCAGGCTGGAAGAATTTTGGTGGTAAATGGGACATTCTGAATCAATTTTTGTGTATACTTCAATAGCAAAGATAAAGTCTTACCACCACCCCCCCACATAAAAAAAACAAAGAATAATAGAAGGAAATTCTATTACTCAGTGCCACATAAATGTGAATAAGCCTATGCAGAAAATGACCAAAAGGTAACCAACAAGCTTTTAAAAATAAAAAAAATAACTTGAAAAAGAATTAGGTAAAAGACTTCTGTTTAAGATCTTTGATAAACAAGACCTTTGTCTCTGCTAAACACATTGTGTTCCCACAATATACTTCTTATCATCACAACTGACAGAATGAGGCAGGACTACCTGGTGAACCTATCAACCTGTAATCTAGCAATGGAAATTAATATGCTTATTAGTGAAGAAAAAGGAAGGTCTTGTAGGCAAAATCTAGTGAAGATACTATATTTACTGTCTAATTCTTATAACACATTCAGGGTCTTTATCATCTCTGGTTTGCACCTCAGCCTACTTTTCCACAGAATCTTATCCCTAAAATCATGATGCCAGCTGAAACCTAACACTGATGGCATGAGTTAGTTGTCATTTTCCTGGAGTTGTGTTATTCTTTCCTTTATAAGAAATGGCATGATCTAACCATTCCCAGTCCTATAAACTCTTACGTCATCAATAATTATTCACTATAAGAAGATGAAGGAACAAAGAACAACATACAGAGAGGAAGTCTGAGCTCAGGCAGCACAATGACATCAAAGAAAATAAGGTTTCATGGAAAGAAATAAAGCACAAAAAATAATTAAGAAACAGGCACACATCCTCATGAAATTGTTTTGTGAAGTTTGGATTCAGTCAAAGGGCCTAGAGGGCCAACCTGAGGCCACAGGTTCCCCACCCCTGGTATAGGATCTAAAGTCCAGCTGTGGATCCCAAGTAACTTCCTCTTCAAAAACTGTCAAAGTGACAAATTCGCATAATAGTTCATCTCCATCTCTTCCATTTGTCCCCAACTAAAAAAACAAAGAAAAAACAATAAAGGAGGAAAAAAAAGAAAAATGAAGTAAATGGTCTCAAAAAAAGATCACAGGAATGACACTATATTTCAAATTGTAATATATAGTGAAGGTCAATATTTCAAAAACTCTCTCCAAAAGTACCAACTTCTTAAAAATTTCCAGAAAGAATTACACTATTTTGCAACTGTTAAGTGCCTCAAAGGAGTCTCTCACCTTCCTTAGAAGAATTTAAATGCACAGAGCATTGGTTTAGTTGGGTTTTTACACAGGATTTAAAATCCCATTCCCCAGTAGACTAAATTTCCTTTTGTAAAGCAGACCACGGGTATTATTTCATTAATAGTCTCTGAAACCACCAAAAGGCTCAGTGAAAGTCCCAGGACAACTTTTGGAACACTTTTAATCAACAGAATGGCAGTGTACAAATTAAATAGAAAATCAATTGCATGTATGGGTGGGTTTCCTTTCTAACATGAAAGTTCTAGCACCTGACAAGGTGATAGAGAATACACTGTGGGAGGGAAGGAAGTATTTGAGTCACTCAGGGAGTAGGCGGTTGTGGAATGAGAGAGGAAAGGTCAAGGCTTTGGGAAAGGAATCTCCCACTGATGAAGTCCCAGCAGATGACTTCACTCCTTAGTATCTCTGGGTCCTAGTCAGTGGTTTGAGAAGAGCCTAGAATCCAGCTGCAAACACAAAACACCACAGCACTCTGGGCTTAGGACAAAAGTGGAAGATCCTGTGGGTAGGGAATATAGGCAGTGGACTCTATAGCGATGAGAGTGAAGGGCAGAAAGACAGGGGAGCCATATAAGGCATCATACTCCCCTGTGCCAGGCTCTCATCAACCTTCTCACCCTCAAAACAACTAACCACACCAAGGTGTCGTGAAAAGCACTCAGGTTATTGTTTTAGTGGAAGAGCTGGAGTAGCTACAGGACAGGGTCCATGGAAAACCTCCAGCTGGTTCAGTGAAAATATATGTTCAAGCCCTGGAACAGCTAGGGTGCCACCCCCCCCAAGATGTGGTGGTAAGGAGCGCTCTCTGGTCAACTTGCAGAAGATACAATCTTCATAGAACAGGACAAATGCAGCCATTTCTTTAGAAAGTTCGATTTGTCTTGATCTTGTCACTGCAAAGAAAGGAAAAATGACTGAAGGTTTTGTGTTGACAATACTCTTTATTGAAACTGGGCCTTTAAAACAGTTTAATCAACAACTGCTTTTTTTTTTCTTTCATAGTCATGATCTACTGCTATCAGAGAAGAATTATAAGTTATCTATTTTTTCCACTCTATCTCTCAATAATAAAACAGGTCAAACTTGTTTCTATTCTTATTTCTAAAACTTACATGAAAATATAATGAATATACAAAACTTGGGGAACTATTTCTACCATTTCAATACTTGTATAATAGTCATCTGTTAAACTGAAAAATGATAATTATTTCTGTATTGGAAATGATTAATTTTAGGGACAGCAACTGAATTATAGTTTCAGAGGCATTAACAAAAGCTTTTTTTGAACCCTGTCACTTAAAACATTTTCAATTACTGCAAAGCATTTTATTAATGAAAAATGAAATTTAAATTTGATTTAGTTAGATGATTTTTGCAATAAAATTAGCATCTAAACATACTAATAACTGCTTTCACTACTGAGTCACATTTTTGTGTCTAGATATTTTGTTTAATTACCAATTAAAAGTAAATTAATGAAAACTAAGCTGGATCTGAGGGTGGAAAATTGAAATCTGATCATTTTGAGTTTGATGATGACACAGTATACTTTAACACATGAATCTATTTGAGGAGTAGAATTTCCTTTTTGGAAATTCAAAGATTTCAATACTGTACAGAAATATATTAAACAGATTTGGGTCCAAATTCTTTATCACTTCTGGCAAATATATAAAGCCTAAGCAATTTTGAGAACTCAAGATTTGTAAATATGTTAAATTCCTTCTTTCTTCTTCTTTATTATATTCCTTTGTTATCAAGTAGCTCACCTTCATTATTCTGCAGGGCTAATTCCTGTACAGTAGTTGGGACCAAGTTGAAATCAGATAGCATAAATTTTCTTTTCATCTTAAAATTTATTATTTTTTTCACACACAAAAATCTGTTTTCTCTCCTTCCCACCTTTTCCCCTCACTGAGAAGAGAAAAAGAAAGCCCTCGTGGCAAATACACAGAGTCAAGCATAAAAATTTTTTTTATTGGCTAGGCCCTAAAATAGGTTTCTTTCTGTATCCTGTATCTATCACCTCTCTGTCAAAGGTAGGAAGTATAAATTTTAACTATCCTGTGCAGATTTTTTGTTATTCTACACTCATAAAACACTCAATTTAAAAATCTATCATACTAGTAAAAATTGGAAAGTGAATAGCTAAAATTTCTTTATAATGAAGTAAGTTACATGACAGTGGTTTACTTGTAAACTTAAATAACTTCAGTCTATAGAGACAGGAACCAGATCTGTGATTTCATTTGTATAAGGAACTTTCCCAATGCAGGCCAGCACTTTTACAGTCTCAGAGTTACTTTGGGTAGGGAAAAGTGAGTGACTTGCTCAGAGTTAGACAGTTGGTACATATCAGAAATGCGACTTGAACCAAGGTCTTTCTGACTCTGAAAATATCTATAGCCAGGGGTGGTGAACCTGAGGCCTTGAGGCCAAATGTGGCCCGCTAGGTCCTCAAGTGTGGCCCTTTGTCTGAATCCAAACTTTACAGAATAAATCATTCAAAGGACCACACTTGAGCACCTCTTAGAGGGCCACATTTGGCCTTGAGACCCCAGGTTCCCCACCCCTGATCTATACATTGTGCTGTGATACCTCCAAACTTCATAAATCTATGTGCAAAAAACTGATGGTTCAGAGGGATTTTTTGTATAGCATAAAAGGAAACGTCACTTTTTGATCACATAACTATTACTTTTTCCTATCTGTGGGGGAAAAAATTATGTTCTAAGCAGTTTTTCCCCCCCAAGGATACTTTAGTCTTATTTCAATAACCTAGCTGCAAAGAAGATTTGGGTGATAAAGGAAACTGCTTAGATTAATAAAGGCAAATTTTATGTATGAAACACACAATTTATGTAGAGCTAGAGATATAAAGCCTTACTGTTTGGCCTTGTATTTTGAAGCATCCCTGGGTTCACTGCTAGGATTGCTCCAATCATCAGCTTCAGGTGTAGTCTTGTAATGCCTCCATGCTGACTTATTAAACACTGGAAGCCTCTCAAATGATTCACTTGAAAGAGCCTATAGGGATAAGAGGAGGTCTGTGAAATATCCACAATTTGTATTATAAAATACTGAATCTGAAATATGGGTAATATATTGATATTTTATTTCATTAATTCTTTACAGTCAGAACAGCCACATAAATATACCTTTTAGTGAAATATTAGGAAGTACTCTTTTTTCTCCTACACATCAAAAAAATATCATGTTCAGAATCACATTTATGGTTTCAAGAAGATGGGAGAGGATGATGTGCAAAGGAACTTTTAGATAACTATTTTCACTTTATGCTTAAGGAGAAGCCTACTGAACAATGTGACATAAGCCAAGAGACAAACTGTTCATTCAACCAAGGGATGCTTAGCCAAACTACAATCTCATTGCTCAGGAGGAAACAAACATAAGTATACCAATCATGCAAACAAAGATCTATTGTAACTATAAGAGTTGGGCCCTTATATCTTTGGGGCTGTACCCATAAAAAAAAAAAAAAAAGAAAACACCCAAGCCATATAACAAACGGCTTAAAAAAAAGCAGTCACTCTCTAGAGAAGTGTTTTTTAAACATTAATTTTTTAAAAGTTTTTTAAAAAGTACAATACCATAAACATTTGTTTTATCTCTAAGAGCTTCAAATCCAAGTGTATATCAATCAATAAACATTTAAGCACTTAGTATGTGCCATATGTTGGAAATAGAAAGAAAAAGCAAAAACAGTCCCTTCTCTCAAGGCATGAAAGATAACATGTACGTATAAGTATATACAAGATACATTACAGAGTAGAGAACAGGTAACCTTAGTGAAAAGGCAGGAGCAGTCAGGGGACCCTGGAAAGGCCTCCAGCAGAAGATGGTCTTTGAGATGAGTCTTGAAGGAAGCCAGGAATTTTAAGGGGTAGAGGTGAGGAGGGAGAGCATTCACAGAAATACAGAGAAAGGAGATGAAACTACAAGTAGGCCAACATGGCTGGACCACAGAGAATGAGAAGTAGTGTATAAGAAGGCTGGAAATATATGAAGGGCCAAATTGTAAAGAGCTTGAAATGCAAAACATTTTTTACTTGATCCTGAAGTAATAGGGAGCCACTGAGATTAATTTAGTGGGGTTAGGGTGGGTGGGAGTAGAATGACATAGTCTGACATGTACTTTAGGAAAATTACTCTGACAGCTACGCTGTATGGTAGATGGATTGGTGGAGGGGATATAACTTGAGGCAGGAACATTATATAATATCATAAGTCGGGGGAAAAAGTTTTCATACAAAATTTAAGTGTATTTGAGTGAAAATAAGGAATATTGCCACGTTACTCTTGGTAACTAAGAAAGGAAGAGGGAAATAAGCATTTATTAAGCATAGTCTTACCAGACTACAAATTTCAAATTTTACAAAGATCTCATTAGACCCTCACAACAACTCTGTGAGGAGGCTGCTATTATCTTCATGTTACAGTTGAGGCAAGTGAAGCAGAAGGCAGTTAAGTGACTCTATCTACTATACCACCCATCTACCTCAGTCATTACAACTTCCACAGCTTAAAATAAATTACAATGTAAAAACATGTTAAAACATTAAAACATTAAGGAAACCATTTAACCAAAATACCTTCAAATAAATTACAGCATCAGTACCCACTCCTTCCATTGAATAGAGTTTTAGGTCTCCTTGAAAGTATCTGGCATAAAGACGGGAAATGGGCAATCCATAGCCAAATCCAGCCTATAAAAAAGAAAGCCCAGCACAATAAGTGAAAGGGAACAGGCATGATCACAAAGGAAAGATGTTCTTTTAAGAAAATGGGGTAAATTATCCCATATGGAAGAGGAAAGGGAAAACAGTTTCAATGGAGGGGAAGAACAGGAAGGCAAAAGGGAATGGGTCAACCTTGCTCTCACTGAATTTGGCTTAGGGAGGGAATGACATACACACTAAACAGGGTATCTCACCCTACAAGAGAGTAGGGGGAAGGGGATGAGAAGGGGGATGATGAAGGATAGGACAGGTTGGAGGGAAGGGAAGTTGGAAGCACCCACTTTTGAAAAGGGACAGGGTCAAAGTAGAGAACAGAACAAGTGGGGGCAGGATAGGATGGAGGGAAATATAGTTAATCTTTCACAATATATCCAGTATGTAAATGTTTTGCGTAGCTACACATGTATAACCTACACAGAATTGCTTATCTTCCCAGTAAGGGTGGGTGACAAAGGAGGAAGGGAAAGAATCTGGAATTCAAAGTTTTAAAATCAAATGTTTAAAATATATATATTATTTTTATACATGCAACTGGGAAATAACATATACAGGCAGTGGTGTATAGAGATCCATCTTGCCCTACTGGAAAGTCAGAGGGGAAATGGGGCAAGATATAGGAGAGAGCAGATTGGGGGAGGGGGTATACAGTGGGATTGCTGTTTTGGGGTGGTGGGTAGGGGAAAGACAGGGGGGAAATTTGTAACTCAAAATCTTGTGAAAATGAATTATGTAAACTAAAAATAGACATAAAATTTAATTTTTTAAAGAAGAAAAATAAATAAGGTAATTACATTGGCCTCAAAAAATTCTCCTAGATGGGGAACCTGCAGCCCTTTGACTGAATCCAAATGTAACAGAACAAATCCCCTTAATAAAAGGATTTATTGTATAAAACTCGGGACTCAGTCAAAAGGCTGCACCCAAGGACCTAGAAGGCCATATGAGGCCTCAAGGTTGCAGGTTCCCCATCCCTGTGACAAGACTATAAGCTGACTTCCAACAAATGGCAGTCAATATACATTTATTAAGTGCCTGCTATAAGCCAGGCCTTGTGCTAACAGGTTAAAATACTTCATAACAGAGTTGCTGGACTCAAGACTCAGAATAAGACATATATTTTAAGACAAGAACAATGTGAGAATTTATTTTGCTTGACTATGCACATTCTTTTTCAATTGAAAAATTAGACAAAAAAGCAAGGAGAATGACAGGATTGTCCACCACCTCCCTAAAAAAAGGAAAGAAAGAAAAAGAAAAGAGAGTCATTGAGACATTTTTTAAAAAATGCACCATCAAGAGAAGAAAGGTCAGAAAGAAACAGCAAAATAGGACATCTTTGAAAGTTGCATGTTGAATGTGACTTCTCTGCAACTTTTTAAAGCCTTAGAGTTGCCTAGAGCACTAAGAAGTTGGGTAGCTACCTCATGTTCATCCCAGCATTTGTGCCAGAAGCAGGGCTTGAACTCACATTTTACTGGCTTTGGGGCGGACTCTGCCTCTATCATATCAATAGATGCATTAACAATCTTTTGACAAACTACAACATCCTTTTATGTTGCAGAAAAGAATTATAACCTAGAAGTCTTTCTAATAAGATAAGGGGTAAATCAAGGCTATTATCACCAAGATATAATTCTAGAAATGCTAGCTATTGCACATAGAAAAAGGGAATAAGCATAGGCAAAATCCAAACAAAATGACTGTTTTTGGCAGGTGATATTATGATTTACTTACAGAACAATAAATATAGGAAATAAACACAAATCATTGGTATTTCTGTATATTACCAACAAAAACCAGAAGAAAGTGAGAGAAAAACAAATTTTATTCAAAGTTACTACAGAATATAATATACATCTATGTGCTTATAGTAAGACATACAGGAATTATATGAATATAGCTGACATAGATCTTTATATAAACAAACTTAAAAATAAGAAAGGAATTAATGGTTCTTGTTTAGGACATAGTAATATAATAAAAATTTCAAAAAAACTAAATTAATTTCCAGATTCAATACCATAAAACCCCTACCAAAGGAATGTTTTATAGAACTGGACAAAATTATCTCAAGATTGCTTTCAAGAGAAATAATAAATAAGGTGGAAAATAGTGTGGTCTAGCAGTACCAAATTTCAAAAGATACTACAAAGCCATAATTATTATTGGTTAAAAAATAGAAGAGTTGATCAAAAGAACAGATTAGGTAAAGAAGACATAGAAGCAACTGAACACTACATTGCAGTATTTAATAAGCCAAAGGATAAGAACGACCTGAGTCAGAGCTCCCTATTTGACAAAATGTTCTAGGAAAACTGGAATGCAAATTAAGAGAAATGTTTTAAATCAATAGCTCACAACATATACCACAATAAACTCCAAAAGATACAAGACCTACACACAAAAGGTCATGTAAACAAATGAGAGGACAACGAAAGGGACTAGAGTAAGAGTTCTTGACCAACGAAGGGACAGACAGAAAATGAAATGGACAATTTTGATGATATCAAACTGAAAAGTTTTTGCCCAAACAAAAGCAATGCAGCTAGAAGTAAAGGGTAAAAACTTAACTGCGGAAAAAATCTTAGCTATAAAGATGTGATATCTAAGACATATAAGAAAGTTATTATGTATGTGTAATACATACATATTATATGAAAATAAGCTATTCCTCAATCGATAATGATCAAAGGATATGAACACGTAGGTCTCAAAAGAAGAAATTAAAGTCATCAAGAACCATATGAAAAATTATTCCAAATTACTAATAATAGAAATGCACATTTAAAAAAATAGGTAATCGCTTTATATATCGCTTTATGGTTTGCAAAGAACTTTACATATGTTTTTTCCTTGGATCCTGTCAACATATCCTGCTGTGAAGTAAGAACTATTTCTCTCCCCATCTTACAGATAAGAAAACTGTGGTAGAGAATAATTAAATGATTTGTCTAAGATCACACAGCTAGAAAATGGTTGAAGCAAAATCTGAACTCGTGTTCTTAACTCCAAATTCAGCACTCTTTCTACCAGGCCATCTACCTTGGTTATACTTCACATTATCAGGTTGGTAAAGATAACAAAAATGAAAAAATGACAACTGTCAGGGGGGAGGTGCCAGTGGGATAATGGGCACATTAATATACATTAATGGCAAAGCAGTGAAATGTGCCAACTATTCTCAAAAGTATTTTGGAACTGTATCCCCCAAAGACACAACATTTTAAAGAACAACAACAACAAAAAAAACCTGAAAGACTTAAGAACACTGAATATTAAGATAAACATATGATGGTGAAACATGCCTCCCATTTCTTGGCTGAAGGTTCAGAATGAGACACACATTTTTAGACATGGCCAACACAAAACACCCAGTTTTTTCAACTTGAATATATTTATTACGAGATAAAGGAACAGGGGTGTGGGTGTATGTGTATGTAAAAATTATGGTGATAGTGGAGAGAGAGATACAGTGAAACAAAAAAGGGAGAAAAAGAATATCAATGAAATATTTAAAAATACACACGGGAGAAAATAAAGTTCAGAAGGGCACAAAGATAAATAAAGCAAAAGTAAATTTAATATATATTAAAAATCAAATTGTATGTAATATATTTAGTGTTAAAAATAACCCTATTTTTCTGGCCTTCTTTGAATATGAAAATGTTTGTATTTATTGATTTCAAATTTTTTTTTTTGCCTTTTGGAGGGTAATTGGGGTTAAGTAACTTGCCCAAGGTTACATGACTAGTGTGTGTGTGTGTGTGTGTGTGTGTGTGTTAAGTATCTGAGGCCGGAACCAAACTTGGGTCCTCCTGACTCTGGGGCTGGCGCTTTACTCACTGCACCACCTAGCTGCCCTCAAATTCTTAATACATTTTAAAAAATAAACATGCTTATCAAAATGTCACTATTTAGATGCCAATTTTGCTACATATATAATTTATGCACAATTTCCTTAACTCAAGAACTTCTAATGTAATGCAGTGACATCAATAAGGTTTCAATTAAAAAGCACACTGTGCTTTTTTTTAATGGGTGGTATAAAATGAATGATTTCTCATCTGCCTGTTTCTTTACACAGTTGCTGGTAGCTATCAAGAGGTTCTCATGCTGGCAATACAGCAATGCTAGGAACAGGGGCTCTAGGACACCCACACAGACATCATGATCCAAGTTTGAGTATACCAAGTATTACCTCAGTTGCATCTATAAAACCTACAGGTAGTGCCCATACTTGCACTATTTTTTCTGGCTAAAGTCATAATGTTCCAGATGACTCAGCATTAAAAATAATTCTTTTCAATTTTGACTTATGTCTTATTTTCGGCCTTCTAAGACTCTCTGAAACCTCCTTAATATTGTAATGTACCTCTTTTTAATTATGGGGCCCAGATATTTGCCAGAATAGGCTACCTTCTGCCAAATAATAAAAGCAACAGATAGTTCTTTATTTATTTTCCCCCCAAATGCTATACACTGTTTAAAAGGGTCAGCAATATCCCTGACTGTATAAATCCAAAAGAATATATATCTCACCTTTGTTTTGATGTAAGAAAAAGAAAAGAAATCCTTACAATGGTCATGATGAAGTCATATACATGCTTTGTATGGAACACATATATATATATATATATATATATATATATAGTCTATTGTTGAATGAAAACCTTTAAAACTCTAAGCATGTAATCTTAAGGATATAAGGAACCTTGAAATTCCATGTAGGGAGAGCTGAGAATGAATTTACTGGAAATCCTGTGAGCGTAGGAGTTTTACTCCTGAGCTAACAATACATTTCAATGCCTACCTCTCTAGGTCTCTCAACATTAGAAAATTTTCATGGGAATCACCAAGCATAAAAAAAAACATCCTTTCTTTCAATTTATCAGAAACATTTATTAAATGCCTATTACATAGCAGACACTGTGCTAGGCACTAGAGATGCAAAGAAAAAGTGAAGAAAACTAATTCTATTCTCAAGGGGAATACATTTTTTTTTTGCTTTTTGGAGGGGGCAAGGCAGGGGTTAAGTGACTTGACTAAGGTCACACGGCTAAGTAAATGTTAAGTGTCTGAAGCCAGATTTGAACTCAGGTCCTCCTGACTCCAGGGTGCTCTATTCACCGTGCCACCTAGCCACCCCAGGGGAATACATTTTATTAGAGAAAAAAATACATACATATAAAAGTATATACAGAATAAATAAAAAATAAATATGAGTTATTTTAGGAAATTAAAGCATGTTCAAAACACAGATGTGGGAGATGGCATGCCAGTAAAGAACATCAAGAAGGTCAGATTAGCTAGACTGCAGACTACAAAGGAGAGCAATGTATAATGAAGCCAAAAAGGTAAGGTGGGGCCAGGCAGTGAAGGGATCTGACAAGCAAACAACAGAGTTTATTTTATCCCACTTTCTCAGTTGAGGACTTTGCCTTAGAAAAAACTTCACAGGAAAAACTGAGACCATTTGCCTTTGAAAACTCTTTCTTCCTCTCATGTAACTCAGATGTCTTCCTCTATTATGCCTTTTACCCCCATCTTTCCAGGGCAAACCTCTTTACACACACAAGTCAATCCCTTCCATTTCATTTTCTCCAGCAGACTGCCCCTTCTGTTCTTTCCACTCTAAACTTAATCTTTCTCTATCTCCTGACTGCCTCCCACAAACCTACAAATATGTCCCTGATCTCCCCAATCCCTAACACACTTTCACTTGATTCAACAAACACTCCCCTCCCCCCTCACTGCTAGTTATCACACTACAAATCGTTCCTCCCCTTCAAAGTTACATTCTTTTAAAAAGTCATCTATATGCCTAGTGTTCCTACTTCATTCCTACTCATTCAATTTTGAACTTTCTGCAACAAAATTTCTGACTTCATTATTCAACCGAAACTGTGTTATCAACAATCTTTTAATTGCCAAATTTAATGGTCTTTTCTCAATACTCATCCTTCCTGACCCCTCTGCAGCCTCTCACACTCCTGAGGTTTTCATGACTTGGCTCTGTCTGGTTTCTTCTCCTACTCAGTCTCCTTTGCTGGATCTTCATATAGGCATGCTCACTGACACCCCCCTCACAAGAAGGTGGTGGCCTGTTTTCTTATTCCTATAAAATATCTTGTTGGATGATCTTAGTTTTCATGACTTAGTGATCATCTCGAAGCAGAGGATTCCCAGAACTCTCCGTAGCTCTGGTGTCACATCACCAGTTGCCTCTTAAACATCTTGAGCTGGTCCTGCAAATATCTCAAACTCACAAAGTCTAACAGAGCTCCTTCCCTAACCTCTCCCCCAACCTTCTGAACTTCTCTACTGCTGCCTAGGGCATCAGCAATCTTTCTCATCTTGGCTCTCAACCTTAGTGTCATCCTTCATTCTTTACTTGTGCTCACCCTACACACCCAATTTATTAATAAGTCTTGTCATTTCAGCCTTCAAAATATCTCTCTCATATCCATTTCTTTCCACTGACCATATTGTTTCAAGCCCTTATCATTTTATGCCTGGATTACTGCAATACTTAAGGCAGATTTAAAAGTTTTTTTTAATGAAAACAAAAAGGAAAGGTTGTTTTTTGTTGTTATTGTTTTTTTTAAAGAAAGAATTAAGTCAATGATTTACATTAAGGTGTTTGTTTAGTTAAGTTTGTGGAATCTTACCAAAGGTGCTGCCCTTGATGGTTCGAGGCTAGGTCTGGGGGCAGTTGAATACATATAGTTAAATAGACGATCTATTTTTCGCAGTGGAACACCACCACCTTGGTCACTTATCTACAACACACAAAAAAATTTTGTTTCTCAAAAGTCCTATATGACAAATATTATGTTAACCACAGAAAATAATTACCAGAAATATTCTAAAGGTATATATAAGTTTGGAGCAATATAAATATACTAGTAAAATCCTAACTTCATGAACATCATGAAATTTCTACCTTAAAGTTAACATGTGATTTCTTGTTATGAAGCTTAAAATAACTTAAAAGAGAAAACCAGACTGAAGTCTAGCAGAATTTGGGTTTATACCAACATTTCATATCACACATCAAGATTAAATTCCACATGGATAAATGACGAATATAAAAGGTCACATCATAGGTAAATTAGAGGAGCAAGGAAGAAATTACCTTTCTCTATGGATAGGGGAAAAGAATGCTTCAAATCACTAGTAATGAGAAAAATGCAAACTGAAGCAACTCTGGTTCTACCTCATACCCATTAGTTGGCAGAGTTTACAAAATAAGGAAAACGACAAATGTTAGAGGCACTATGGGAAAACAGGTACATTGATGAAATGCTGGTCGAGCTATGAACTAGTCTAGCCATTCTGGAAAATAATTTGGAATTTGGAAGTTACTAACTTGTATTACTTTGTAACCCAGTGATACCACTTCAAAGAAAAGAAAGAACAAGGAAGAAGTCCTATATGTATAAAGACCTGTTTATTTTCTCTTTATGTTGTGGTGAAAATAAACCTCTAGAAACTAAGTGGGTACCCCTCAACTGAGGAAGGGCTAAACAAATTATGGTATATAAATGTAACAGAATAATATGATGCTGTAAGAAACGATGAAGGAGGTATTTTCAGAAACACCTGAGAAACCTGGTATGAATTGATGCACAGTGAAGTAGAACCATGAACATGATGCATATAATAATAACACTGTAAAAACAATTTTGAAAGACTTAACTCATCAACACAATAATCAGTCCCATGACTAGAGAGGATCAGTACTAAAGAATGCTATCTACCAATAGTGAAGAACACTGTGCACCTCTTGTCAAAGATTTGATTCGTTTACTGACAAGAGGTCATATAGACTAAGACATACGTTTTTGGACAAGGCCAAAAGGAGAATTTTTCTTTTGCGTGACTATTCATATCAAGTAAAAGGGTTTTCTTTTTTTCCTTTATTTTTTGGGGGGTAGAGGGTAGGGGAAGATAGAAGGGGTATAAAAATGGATACTTATAAATTAGAAAATAATTCAAATTTAATTTTAAAAATTCTGAATGACATCAAAGAAAAACATTTAATAAAAGTTACCTTAATGGATAAATCTTCTTTGCCCAACGTTACTAGAGTTTTAATAGATGGGTAACCTTCTTTTTTGTCTTCATAAAGTTCTACTGTTGCTCTCATTGAGTTCTAAAGTTTAAGAGAGAAAAAAAAGCTTTTGGTACTTTCTTCCCATAAATCTACCTTATATTTAACTAACTACCTGTCTTTCTTGAGATACAAATAGCCAAACAGATTTTTTAAAAAAGGAACTACAAAGAGAATAATTTATTTCATTTCCTTGGCTAATGTAATATAATTTATATATAAAAATATTTAAATTTAAATATTTAAATAATATAAACATATTATTTCTTAGATGAGTACCTGATGAGAGGAGTATTTATTCTCCACAAAGACAGAAAGGCACAGCAGATAAAGAGCCAGCCAGTTTGGGAGTCACAAAAATCTGGGTTTATGTTTTATCTCTGACATATATTGAGTATGTAACTCTGGACTATGCCTCAGTTTCCACAACTATAAAATGGAGATAACAACAGCATCCTATTTTCCAGGACTATTGTGAGGAGTAAATGGCATAATATGTGTAAAGTGCAGAACACTGGACCTGGCTACATAAAGGCTTATTCCCCTTCTTTCTCCCTTCCCAGCTGGACACTTAGTACCCTCAGCAACTTGCTAAGACTTAATCTGTGGAACAACTGCTGATCTGCTAGCCTATCTCATTAGGTAAAGATGAGTCGTCTTGACTCCAGACTCAGCACTCTATCCCCTGTGCTACCTAGCTGCTCCTTAGGACAGCTTAGGACTATCACTTAGGGCAGTCATCTACTGTCCTATTGTGACAAAAGGGGCTGTAGTTTCTACTGCTGGAAGCAGTATCCAAATTGATGAAATCAAGTATTCTTTAGGTACTGAAATATACCCCTATGATCCATGGAAAAAGTACTGGGTTTGGCGTCAGAAGATGTGACTACACTAAGTACTTTCGTTACTGAATAAGTCACTTAAACTTTTCTGAAACAACTTCTCCATATATAAAATGAAGCAGTCATATTAAACTAAAAAGAAATTGGGGCCAACTAAGTTGCACTTAAGGTTCCCTGTGGGCCACACATTGACTTAGAGAAGCACATACTAATAGTATCTATGTTTTGTTATATTTTTATTAAATATTCCCCAATTATATTTTAATCTGATTTCAGCCACACTTGGGAATATTGTGGCTGTGCGTTTGACATCTCTGACTAAAAGACAAGTAAGATTCCTTCAACATGTCTTTATATGATTCTGGGATCTAAGTATGTATTTTCTTTGTGATATTTATTTTATTAAAATCTTTATTCTTTTGAATAGATCTTTCCAGAGTCTCTGGGAGACTGCAGTCTTATCCATGGAGGGTGTAGGCTACCCCCTAAAACTGTGTGGTCAACTAATGGAAGGACAGGAAGATAGGTCACCTCCCACTCTGTGAAAAACTAGTACTTACCAACAACATTGCCACACCCATCTTGAACTTTCAATATTCCCCTGTATTTTTTCTAACTCCCTATTCTGTGCAAGTTCCCAACTTCTCTCCTTCTGAGCCTATAGTAGGGACCTCAGGGCTTTGAGGTATCTACAACTGCATCAGCACAGACGCCATTTGGAAATTCTGCCTCCATGCCCCATTTCCTGGTTATGGCAGGTGTCCTTGGAAGGTAGGTTCTGTGCCTAGGAGCAGTGACTAATGAGAAGTGCCTTCTCTCTTTTCATTCTGAGTAGAACAGAATCATAAAGGGTGAGAAGACATGGAAAGACTGTGGTCTACATTACAGAAATCATTACATTATCTTTCTTTCCCAAAGCATCCCCCTCTTCCAAACTTCTCTTTTACTGTTGAAGGATCACCAACCATCCAGTCACACTGGTTATCACAAACTCTTCTTTCTTTCTTTGCTTTTTTGGAGGGGGGAATGCAGGGCGATTGGGGTTAAGTGACTTGCCCAAGGTCACATGGCAAGTAAGTGTTAAGTGTCTGAGGCTGGATTTGAAGTCAGGTAGGTCCTCCTGACTCCAGGACCAGTGCTCTATTCACTGAGCTACCTAGATGCCCCAGGTTATCACAAGCTTATGTCAACTTAGACTCCTCACTTTTCCTTACCCCGGATATCCAATCAGTTCCCAAATCTTTTTTTTCCCTACCTCCACATCTCTCAAATCCATCCCTTTTATACTCACAGAATCATCACCCAAGTTCAGGCTTTCCTTACCTTCTACCTGGACTATAGATAATAGCTTTATAATTGGTCTCCCTCAAGTCCCTCCCCTATCCAATCTGTCCTTCACACAGCTGCTAAAGTGATTTTCCCAAAACAAAGGTGTGACCATGTCATTCCTCTATTCATATACTCCCTGTTGACTCGTGTCAAATATTATTTCATATTGATATCATCTTTTTTATCTTCTAATTTCTGTGCAAGTTGTATAATGTATACAATTTACAAACAACTAAATATTCAGATACTGGGGGTACAAATTAAATTTTTTTTACTGACAGAGTATGAGATCAAAAATATTTGAGGACCATCATTCTAGAGGGATTTTTCTATACAGGTTGAAATGTTCATGTGAACTGAACCTAATGAAGCTGATACTTTCATATAAAATCACATTTATCAGTCTATTTTTATAGAACGTCTTTCCTCTAGAAAGCCTGACAGGGAGAAAAAAGATTCATGTTTTCCATAAGAAACAATTATATTGCTGTGAAAAATTAAAAGAAATATCAGATAAAAAAGCAAAGCTGACAAAGCCTGTTAGAGAGAAAGTTCATAATTCAATGCCCATATCTCTATCTTAAAAAGCTGTATGAATTAACATCATAATTTTTCAGAAGCAAATCAATACAACTGTGATCTCTCAGGAGCACAATTAATGTTTCATAAATGCAAACAGATTATATCATAGAAATTATATATATAATTATATTATATTTACATTATATCATAGAAATAACTGTAATACTTGGAAATATAAGATATTAACATATTTGTGATCTGATCATCATCCATTAAAGACTTTTCCAGGAACTTGTATGTCCAAAGTACCCATCATTTCACATAATTAACAACATGCAATATGAAGAAGACTTAAAATTCACTATAGTGAAATTGTTTCCAGATCAATATGTACCAATACTCACAAAACATATACTGTACACAGCAACTTTCAATTGTACAGTATAAAATGTAGGATAAACACACAGGACATCAAGACAGGACTTTTTAAATGCTTATGCAAAGTCTTATTCTTATGCTAATCTAATGAATATGTTACAGACCAATCAAAGTAATTTAAAATGAAGATGTTTCAATATTCTTAGGTTTCACTTACCTTGAACAATTCAAACAGCATGTGAAACAGATGTGAGGGCACATAAACTACCTGAATAGGCTTGTCTGGAGCTTTTGCTGAAAACAAACAAAAACAAAGCCTTTGCTGAAGTACAAAAGTATGAAAAGACACAAGAAGCTTTTGTGCTGTGCACATAGTGCATGCCTGAGAAGAAAGAAAGCAGAAACAGTGGATAAAGGACTTCTCTTGGAGTCAAGAAGATTTCCCTATTAATTATGTGATCCTAGCTAAATCACTTAATCTGACAGTGCCCTAATAATTTCCCTAGGAGTATAAATCACAGACCAGTTGTGATAACCTTCAAAATGGTTTCTCTGATCTCTCCCCACCAGTCTACACTCTACTCTTACTAAAATGATTTTCCTTAAGTGCAGATATGACCCTGTCACTCCTCTATTCAATAAACTCCAGAGGCTCACTATTGGCTCTAGTATAAAGTTATCAAGTCCTCTGCTTAGCTTTTAAAATCCTTCACAGCCTGGCCCCAACCTATCTTTCCAATAGCATGGGAAATTACCTAAGTTCCTATACTACACAATCCTGCCCAACATCATCCTCACACATAACACTGCCTTTGCTCTGGCTATCCCAAAGATGGGATGTGCTCCTTCCTCATCACATATTAGAGAATTCTCCTTTCCCTTTTTTCAAGTACAATCTTCTACATTAAGCCTTTCTTTAGTCCCACAACTGCTAGTGCTTTCCTTAGGCTGTATTTAACTATCATATATTTATTCTTTTTACTCTGGATATCCTTATTCTTCTCTCCCCTGTTAGAATGTAAGCTCCTTAAGAGTAAGGATTGTTTCATTCTTGTATTTTTAACGCCAGCACAACACTTGGCAATAGTGAATGCTTAATAAATGCTTGCTGATTTATTTAAATCTGTATATCTAGAGGGAGTTTCTATCATGGGAGTTGCAAACATCAATGAAATCACAAGTATGGATTCTTACTCCCCATCCAAAAAACAAAAAAAAGGTTTAAGTTATATAACTAAGGATTTTTATTAGAACTTCAGATTTCTACACTCTCGTTGTGCTCCAAAGTAACATAATAGGGATTTTTTGAAAAACTAACTATAGCAATATAAACCATATCCACCTAGACTACAGTAAATTCAACCTAACAACATGCAATCTCAAATGTAATTAAATGATGGCTATCTGGTTCTGGCATTTTAGAAATTTAAAATCACTGAAGAATTCAAATTCTGCTATACCAGTAGGTATATGATTATGCATAACTTACCTTGGGTCTCAGATCTTGGAATCACTGAAACATGCACTGATAGATTATTAGGTTACAAAAGGGGCTGTGAACACTTAAGTATACTCAGGTGGGAACAAATGAAGACCCACAAAACTACACATAAAATCTTCCTTTTGACTGACTAGAACACAAAGATCTAAGATACCACTATAATTCAAGATATTCTGCTCTCCAGTTAGTCCACTAAAAAATGCGAACCTTTTCTGAGGCTACACCCAGACCTGTGTAATCCTTTTCCTGTTTTCTCTTCAAATTTCTTACTTTATCTGAACCTATTTTGTTTCTTATAAGGAAGAAACAAATGCTTCCTTTTTACAGGTAATGATATGAAATTACTACTTCCGTTTTTTTTTTTTTTGGAAGAAAAAAAAAATGAAAAGTGATTCCTTAATTAGCACTAAAAAGAGCCTACCTAGGAGCTCTTTTCTACTTAAATTTCTATGCTTGAGACTCCAAGGCTGCCTGGGTGAAAACCATCTTCTGCCCTTTCCTCATCCTCAACCTTTCTCACTCCTCAGGCCCACTCTGCTCTACCCAATGGTGTACTGGTTAATGTTAAACAGGGAAACACATTTTTGAGTTTAGTATGTATTGTGAACATTTTCTCCATCACTTTTAGTCCAGACAATCAACAAAATAACAATATTATCAAAATAACAAAATATCAAGCTCTGATATATAGCCTTTACAGATTTCTGAGGCATAAACGCTCATGCTGAAAATTTAACAATTGGTCCAGAGACAATTGAAAATCCTGAGAGACAGAGTTTGTGGGTGATTAATAATCAATTTATTAATCAGGTTATGGTGGTCAGTGATTTCTCTCAGTAACCAAGGATACCAAAGGAGACCCTGAAAGGCCTTGAATCCTTCATTACCTCTTACTTGGAATATTACAACAGCCTTTTAATTGCTTGCTCTAATTGTTTTCACTCTCTGTCTTCTGCACTCCATTCCCCACACAGATGCAAACTGAGATTCCTAAAGGGTCTAAATATGAACACTCTTCTGTTTTAGGAATTTCAGAGATTGCCTATGACTTCTACAATAAAACACTTAAAATCTTGTTCCTGTGTATCTTTTCATATTTATTTCATATTATTTCTACTCAGTCACTCTACATTCAGCCAAAGTGATCTATTTGTTATTCCCTATACACAACTTTCCATGCTCTGACTGAGTCTTTCTACTGGGTACTTACTGTCCCTCCTGCCTAGAAATGCTCTCCCCCTTGTCAACACCACCTCTTGGACTTCCTAGCTGACTTTGAAGCTCAGCTCAGTGCCACCTTCTACATGAGACTTTTCCTAATACCCCCTCTTGTCAGGGCTCTCAACAATGAAATTATTTTGCATTTGCTTGCATCGAGTTATCCATATGTATCTTATGCCCCAGAAGAATTCTAAGTTCCTTAAGGCCAAAGTCAGTTTAGTGGACAAAACTTTATATACCTAATGCCTAGCACATATGCCTTACATGTAGTGGCTGTGGAATAAATTTTTGTTGAATTATCTTGAATTGATAAGGATAAGGCAGTCCTAATAAGGCACTGTTAGGACAAACTGAAAAGATTAAGCCTCAAAGCAAACAAACATTTGAAGAGAAACTGAAAGAAGAAATCTCAGAGAAAGGGAAAGGCATAAATAAGCATTTATATAGTACCTATCACGTGCCAAGCACTGCACTAAGTGTTGCTTTTACAAATATTATCTAATTGGATCCTCGTGACAACACTGTAAAGTAGGTACTATTATTATTCTCATTTTACAGATGAAAAAACTGCAAAACTGAGGCTGTGACTTTCCCAGAGTCACACACCTAGTAAGTATCTGAGGCTGGATTTTAATTCAGATCTTCCCATCTCAAGGCCCAGTGCTCCCAGTGCTCTACCCACTGTGCCACTAGCCACCTCTCAAGAGAAGTACAACAAAAGATAATCCTCCAGAAGCTGGAAGACCCTTGTAGGAAGGTTTTACTGAAATGTCAAAAGTTGCCTTTTGGAAGAAAAACAAACTTACAAAGTAATGAGGATGTACAAATCCAAGAAAACAGAGGTATAGACCAAAAGGTAGCATAAGTGCAGGGAACTGGTCTTATGGCCAGGAAGACCTGGATTCCAGTTTCCTGTCTGACATGCTTCACACAGAGCAAAGCCCCTTTATGTTCAGCACACAGGCAACTCCCTAACACTGTGAGTGTCAGAGATGGTACCTACCCTTACGATGAAAAATGCTATCCATTTCCAGAGAAGGGATTGATGGAGTTTCAATGCAGAGTGAAGCATACTTCTGAAAACTTTATTTATTTTGTTTGGTTCTTTTTTTTTGGGGGGGGAGGTCTGTTTTCTTTCACAATATGACTGATTTGGAAATATGCTTTGCATGACTGCACATGTGTGTCTTATATCAAATTGCTTGCTGCCTCAGTAAGTGAAGAGGGGAAGGGGGGAGATAATTTTAAATTCAAAATTTTAAAAAACAAATGTCAAAAACTGTTTTTACACATAATTGGGGAAAATAAAATATTAAAATATAAAATCTATGCCATGTAGATTAAAAAAAAAAGGTGTCTACCTGCAGTGACAGAGGGAATTTCCTCATCTCTAAGTTCCCTGAATCAATTAAATCATAGGCTTTGAGTCTCAATCTCTTTCATTAGAAGTCCACCATCTTAAAATAGACAATCCTCATGTTCTGAAAGCTTCTGTTAAAATGGTATCCTCAACATTCTGAACACTGATTAAACAATTAAAAAAAAACACATATTAAGTGTCTACTAGGTGCAAGACACTGCTAGGTACTGGGGATGAAACAATTCCTACTCACAAGGAGCTTGCAGAGACAAAAGCAAGTAATAGCCCTTCTCCTAAAGGACCTTATATTGTACTAGGGAGATATAGTATCAAAGTAGACTAGAAAATATAAGGTAACTTGAGAATAGAGAGAATACTAACTGGTGAAATCAGAAAATTCTTCTAGGACATGCCACCTGAGCTGAGTGGACAATTAAGAAAGTTAATCAACAAATCAACAAGTATTTAATTAAACTGCCTCTGTACCAAGCACCACTGTGATCAATAAATTTTTATTGGATGCATAAGGTATACAAAGCACTGTACTAGGTTCTGGACAGAGATACAAAGACATATAAGACACAATCCCTGTCCTGCATGGCACACACAATATGCCTGCAGTGGAGGGTCCATCTGGGAAAAAGTGGGCAATAAAGCTGAAATGGGAAGATAGATTGTGAAGTAAATGAATGACAGGAGACAGGATTGGGTTTGGATTTGGACTTTATCTAAAATGTAGAAGTGTCCCACTGAAGATTCCTGAGCTAAGGAAATTTTAAATAATACAATTATAATAAAAATTAGTGACATGTTTTTTCTATGTGTAAGGCATAGTGTTAATGGGATACAACAGGTACACAGATAAGGAAATGCAATGCAAAGTTGGAGAGCACTAGCAACTGGGGGATCAGGAAAGGTCTCGTTTTCAATATGGTTCTGGGAGCTGTGCTTTGAAGGGTACAGATTCTTTTTTTAAAAAAAGTTTTAAGAATACCTTTTACTTTTATATCACAAAGCATTTCTGGATATTCTAATCCAGCCTCCTAAAATGAATCCTCAAGATATGGATTCTAAGAGGTGAAGTGAAAAGGAAATGCAATGCAGAATTGGGAGATCATTTGAACAAAGGCAAAGAGGCAGGAAATGGCAAAGATAGGAGGGGATCTGAATAAAAGAGAAAGTGTAGTAAATATAACTGTAAAGGTAAATGGGAACCAATGTGGAGAGCTATACACTACAGGCTGATAATTTTGTACTGTCTGAACTGCTGAAGGTTTCTGAGTAGGCAAGTTACTTGACCAAATCCCCATTTTAGGAAAATCAATTTGACAGGTGTTAGAAGATGACTTGGAAAAGAGAGAGAATAGAAGTAGGGAGACAAATCACAAAGTTACTGGAATAGAGCAGGTGAGTGGGATGTGGTCCTGAGTGAGGTTCAAGAAGGTGATGGATGGAAGGAATATTATAGAAGCAGAACCAATATGACTTGGCAACTGATTGGATAAGAAGGGTATGGGAGGAGAACCAAGGATGATTCTGACATTCCCTCTCCTTCCTATGACACTGGGTAACTGGAAGTAATATAACCTCAAAAGAAACAGAAAAATCTGGAGGAGGAAAAGTTTTGAGTTTTATTTTAGACATAATGAAATTGAGTTTCCACGTGACAGTTATTGCTTTAGGCATCTCAAATGCAACTGAAGGTGTCCAACAGATAGCTATTAATATGGGACTAGAGTTCAGGAAAAAGATTATGGCTGGATATATAGAACTGTAAGACACTGACATAGAGAATAAAGCACCAAATAATGTCACAAAAAATTATTTTAATGAGAGAAAACCAGTTTTTGATAAGGGAGTCATTTCTGAATCAGTAAATTAGAGCAAATATTAAAAAATACTTAACTAGAAGAAATAAAAACAAGAAGGCATGCTACACAATTGAGGCAACCCCAACTTGATTGCTAACAAATTGCTGATAATGAAAAAAGGAGAGGCACAAATATCAACAAAGACGACCACTATTTCTTTAAAAAAAAAAAAGTCTAAGCAGTATAAATCAGTTGCCATAAAGAAGTCATCAAATATGAGTCTAGGAACTGTGTTAGATGGCAAACACTTGGTCTCCTTGCCAAGCACGAAGACATACCAGTCAGAGATAAGACTAGTTTAGAAAAGTGGTCTTCAAGATTTTTGGTTGTGCACTCTATCAGTAAAAATGTTTGAGCATGAACCCAACGTTTATATTAATATAATTTTCACAAAAAACTAAAGCATGATATAAGACAAGATAATATGTGATCCTAGAGTCATCAGACAAAAACTAGAGTTTAGTGAGAAGGGGAGTGATATGATGTGTGCTTTAGAAGGATTACTTTGGCAGCTCTGTGATGGGCGGACTAGAAGAGGGAGAGGATTTAAGCATGGGAACCAAACAAAAGGCTACTACAATAGCATAGGTGAGAGATGATGAGGGCCTGAACCTGGGGGATGGTTGTGTGGGTAAAGAGAAGGGCAGGGATGGGAAAGAACTTAGAAGCGATAAGACTGGACAACTGAGTAGAATATCTTAGGTTACAAAAGAAGAACAGTGCAGGAGAGACAGCTAAAAGGAGTCAGTCCATCAAATAAATGTACAATCAGAAAAAAGATGGGGCTAACCATGGGGAAAAGGTAAAGGATAACCAACCTAGGGGTTCCATTAGATTACATACATTGTCAGAGCTGCACAAAATGGGTTATAATGGGCATCACTGATGAAAGCATAAATTCATTAAAGTGTTGAAGTAAAAGGAGGTCTCCTCTACTATATTTCACCATGGCCTGGAGGTGATGGTTAATTTCTTAAAGACTATGCAAATGGAGTCCAAACTCTGGCAAGTGTTCTACTAAGCTAGAAAAGATTTAAGTGCCAGCCTAGCAAAAGACAGTATGTTGTCCAATGGCCAACTATGTTTGGTTGAGAGGTTTAATACCTGAAGCCTGGCCACCAGGTAATGAATTCTTTTCAGCCACAATAATTCATGAATATTATTTACTAAGATATGGAGCATTTCATTATGCATCAGTAGAGCGTGTACCCATACCAATGAAATCATGAATACTTAAGAAACAGAGAAGTGTGCCCATTTGTAGTTACAAAAGGGGAGAAAATCTGGATGTTAGGAAGCTAGGTCCCGAGGGGTATATGGTATTGTGCTTCACTAACACAGAATCTCACAATTGAAAGAGACTTTAGAAGATACTTAATTTAATCCATACCCGAAACAAAATCCCTTCTATGACATACCTGACGAATGGTTGTCCAACCTTTCTGAAAACCCCTAATCTAGCAGGAGTGAATCCATTACTTCTCAAGGCAGCTCACTGTACTTTTGGACAGCTCTAATTTTTGAAAAGTTTTTCCTTACATTCAACATAAAGATCTACCTCTCTGTAACTTCTACTTGTGGTGCCTATTTCTGCATTCTGAAACAAAACAGAAAGTTTAATTGCTCTTTCATGTTAGAGCCCTTTAAATATTTAGACAGCTAACATGTTCTCCTATGATCCTTACCATATCTTCCTTTCTCTGATCCAAATATTTCTGGTTCCTTCAATCCTTATATGGCATGATGTTGAGACCCATGACCATCCTGGTAACCTCTGCCAGAAGCTGCCCAAGTTATCAATATCTTTTCTAAAATATGGCATACAGAATCTAACATAAAACAGATCAGGTGTGATCTGACCAAACAGGATCAAAGGCAGCATCACATTACGAACATTATGCCTCTTGATGTAGACTAAGATGATGTCGGCTTTTCTGGTCACTATATCACAATGAAGACTGACCTTGGGTTTACAACCCACTAACTCCCATGTTAACCCCTCCGTCTGACTTTTAGAAAAACCACTGTAGGGTCATGATTTCTCTACCTTATATTTTTTTAAACTAAAGCATAGTATTTTTAATAATGCCTACTAAATTTCAATTTAGTAAATTCAGCCCAAAATTCTATATTATGTAGATCTTAACTTGATCATCTAGCATGTTAGCTGTTCCTCCCAGTTCAGTGTCTTCTAAAAATTGACTAAACATGCCATCTCTGCCTTTAAGTCACTGATAAAAATGTTAAGAGGACCAAGATCAGATACCGTGGAGCCTCTACTAAAGCTCTCTAAGTACAAATAGACATATTAATGGCTATTCTATAGGTCCTACTGTAATTTACCTAATTATACTACAGTCTAGCCCTTCTCCTTCTTGCCCACAAGAATAGCATGAGACTGTCACATACTTTGCTAAAACCCAGATAAAAAAACCCTGCAGAATTCCTTTTTAACATTAATTTTATTGCATTATAGGTATAAATCCATTTAGAAAGGAAGCATTTAGAGAAAACTCTAAATTTAAATAAAACTCTATTAACATTATTAATTTTTAGGACATATGCAACACCAATTTACTATTTCCATTTAAACAGAGAAAATTTTTACTTGTCACAAGTGAGGAATATTTTTAAAAGATATTCCCAAAGCAACACATGTTTATATTACCTGAGACAGCAGTAAATACTATCTTATGCTAAATGTATTTAATTATTAGAAAAGAGGGCTCCAAAAATTACCAATGAGGTACTACGAGAAATAGGGTTTTCTTTTCTTTTTTTAATCCTATCACATAGGTGCTCAATTTGCCCAGTATGACAATCTTGGCTAGCAATGAATGTGCTGACACAATTGACTGGCATCTTGGAATCAATAAGAAAAGACTTGCTGCTGGAGATTTCAGAGGAAGTAACTCTGCCATTAACTCAAAAGCGTAATTTTCTGCCTGGAAATTGAAGTTCCATTAGTTTGACAATTACAAATCTGGATAGTTAAATCAAATCACACTTGAGAGGGACTACTAAGGTATTTCAAACCGGGGATACATAAACCAAGTTCACTTAACTGGTACAGCAAAAAAAATAAAAATAAAAATAAAAAACTGGTACAGAAGAGGGATGCAACTCTTCCTAGAGTGTTTATCCCACTCCCAAAAACACACCCTGAAAACCAGGAAATGCCGTTTCACATTCACACCATTATCTCATATTAGGGTTCTCTATTACAGTAAGTGGGAGCTCTGGGGAGGACCCAGCCTCCCTAGGAGAGGAAATCTATTACATTCCAGAAAGGCAGTGTAACACAGTAAGTAAAAAGTCAGACTCAAGTCAGTAAGACTTAGCTTCCATTCTGACTTCTGACACACTAAGCTGTGTTACCCTGAGCAAATAACTTAACCTTTCAGTGCTCCCAAGCAACAAATTTAAAATGAAAAGCAATCATGCTCTGTATTTGTGGAGAGAATTTTCTTGACCAGACGTCCTCTACACAAATGAAGTCACAGTTCTAGCTGAAAATCAAAGCAAACCTAATCTGCATTAGAGAAGATGGTGCTCCTCTACACTGAAGACAATTCTAGTGTAGGTTTAAAGGTGTCTCAGTCAGGAGGACGCAAGAACATTATGCTCAAATCCATTTAAGACCTGCTATTTCTAATGTTGAAGGATGTTTCAATCAAATGAATTTTGAATAAGTGTCCATTCATTTATTCATCCAAAAAAAAAATCAAAGCCACCCCACATATTAAGTGAGTACTATTTGCAGAACACTGAATGAAACCTGAGGGTTAAAAAAAAAAAAGATGAGATGAGAGCCCCCAAGCTCACAGAGCTCACAAAAGAAGTCCAGCACAGTGAGTAAGCCGCTTCCCTCTGTGGGCGGGCCAAAATGTCTCATCTACCTATGTTTTCCCGATAATAAGACCTATCCCGAAAATAAGCCCTCCCCTTACTGTGTAAGATTCCTCTAAAATTAGCCCTCCCCCGAAAATAAGCCCTATTGAGATTGCTACTGTAGTGAAGGTGATCCCCCTCTCCCCCCCCGTGAAACGCACGCCATGCTCCGAGCTGCATCCAATCAGAGCTGCAGCAGTGAGCGCGTCATCCTGTTCTTCCCCAGTGATTTGCTTATTGAATAAAGGTACATTTTTTTGTTCACATTTACCTGTTTATTAAAATTGCTGTCAATGTTCATTAAAATAAGCCCTCCCCTGAAAATAAGCCCTCAGTGTTTTTCTGTCCAAAAAAATTAATAAGACAGTGTCTTATTATCGGGGAAACACGGTATAAGTGAGGAAGTTGGATTAGTTGTTCTCAAAGGTCCCTTTCAGCTAGAAACTGTCTTAATTTTCTGTGATTGATGCCTTGAGGAATGTAAACCCCCAAAAGCATGAGATTAAAAAGGTTTTAGAAGCTTATAACTATGTTGCAGAAATGGAATTGAAAAAGTGATTTATATTTATATTAATATGATTGTCAAAATGTAGAAAGAGTAAGATTTACTTACATGCACTCAGAAAAGGCCCAATTAAATAGGTCAGGATGATTTCATGGGGGAGGAGTGACCTAAGTTAGGACTGGAAGGATGTGACCAGAAGGAAGGTTAAAGGGAAAACACTTCCATGAGGGAAATAACATGAGTGAAAATGAGGTATAAATAAACATGATAGGTTCATAGAACAGCCAGAGCAGGCAGACAAACGAGCTCTGTTTGTTTACTTAGTGCTTGATGGAATACCTGTTACAATGCAGAACTTAACAAAGTCTTGTGGCATGAATGAATGAATGAAATACATTAGATTTCTGAGAGGCCTAAGAGCCAGGCAAAAAAATTCATACTTGATATGGTAGGGCAAGGGGAGAGTTTTAATATTTTTGAACTGGAGAGTGACATGATCAAAGTTGTTTTAAAAAAATGAGGGTTTGGTGTTTTTTTTCCCCCACAGACATGGCAAATTTGAGAATTGATTATGCCCAACTATAAGTATTTGTTATAAAGGTCTTGTTTTTCTTTGTCATTCCTTTCTTTCCCCCTGTGTGGAGGCAGGTGGGTGGAAGAGTAGGGATAGTAAAAGGGTTGTTATAAAAACAGGAGAAAAAAAGGATTATTGAAGTATTTTTTTAATTAATAAAAAAGAAACCAAGAAAGGAATGCATAAATCAGGGCAGCTCAGAAAGTTACAAGTTGAATTTATTATTTTATTAATTTTTTATTATATTTTATTTATTTTTAAATATAAATTTAATATATTATAAAAATATTTTATTCATTAAATAAATAATACTATTTTATTATTATTATACATTTATACTTAAAAGGAAAATGAAGTGGTATAATACTGGAAGTTCACAGTTTCATGCACAAACATACTTTTTTGGGGTTCTACTTTTATACAGAAATGTTTATTTTATTAGGTGTTTAGCTTCAGAATTTTAAAAATAAGTTATTAAAAAAAACTGGTCTGGCAACAGAATGCAAGATGTTGGAAGGGTGATACCAGACAGAAGTGGGAAAAGCAGAGAGAAGAGTTTTAAAGTAATGCAAGCATAGGGTGATGATGATGACAACAATGGTGATGATAAATGACGACAACAATACCGCACTGCTTTTCCTCAAACAAGACACGCCGTCTCCTACACTGGGCATTTTTGCTGGCTGTCCCCCGTACCTCCTGGTTTCCCTGGCTTCTTTTAAGTCTCTACCAAAATCTAACCTACAGGAAACCTTTTTTTTATCTCCCTCAATTCTAGTGCCCTCCCTCTGCTGACTATTTCCAATTTGTCCTCCACGTAGTTTGTTTGCACATAGTTGTTTGAATGGTGTCTTCCCCATAGACTGTGAGTCCCTTGAGAGTATGAACTGCCTTTTTCCTTTTTTTGTATCCCCAGAACTTAACAGTGTCTGGCACATACCAGAGGCTTAATAAATGTTTACTGACTGACATAATAATAATAATGGTCTGAACTGATTTTACCACTATGGGTTTTATATATATATTCTTACTTGATCCTCACACAGCATTGTTGGTATATACCAACAAATACTTAAGTATTGGTGTCTCTGTTATAAAGATAAGGAAACAGAGGCCCAGAAAGGTTCAAGGGTCTTACCCAAGGTCACACAAGTGCCATATAAACAGTAAATGTTAGCTCACATTAGCAGCAACTAAATCATCTTTTACATATAAGAACAAAATGAATTTTTATTTTTACCATTGAATTCTTCAATTTCCAATTCTGGGGCTACCATATAATACTGTTCACAAAGCATCTTGGCTGTTTCATATGCATCTGCAAGAGAAAGTTTTTAAAAAGTTGTATTATTTTTCTGGAATAACAGACAAAAATGTATAAATATTTTAAGGATCTGACTTTTAGGAATTCTTCTCTATACCCTGTAACAAAAAGGGCAAAAAAAGAGACTTTTTACATATCTATATTTAAGAATTACCCTACATCATTTATTCAGTAAATACACAAATCCCTACAATAACCAGAGTACTCTGCTGGGTGCGGATAATTAAAAATAGTATCAGCAGCAAGGCTTCAACACCAGTGAAGTTTAAACTGTGTCTAAGGTACTAGAAGTATAGTTACAGGCTTCTCTTAGGCTTTACACAAGTCAGATTTGGTTGGGGTTGTGGGGGGGGTGTCTAATTTTGGGATAGTACAGTATATATTAGTTTGATTTAAAACTCTAAAAGGGCTCTAACAAAACCTCAGAATTATGCTAAATGTCAACTTTTAAAAATCTATAATAGTGTAGCAGAAGCATGTAAAATTTTGAAATGCAAAACCTCAAAGGAAAAACACAAACTCAAGATTCACTTGTTTTTTTATTAGCAAAGAACACCAATCTATGCTGCATCTCCATCTAGTGACAGATGTTAGCACAGAGTAGAGGACCCAGAGTCTTCAAAACCACATTCCTTCAAATGTACAATTTTTAGTGCTAACATCAAAAATTTTTTTTACTAGCAATGTACATTTTACAAAGTCAATAACAATTTCTATGATTAATGATATAGATATTATCATTAAAAAGTAGAATCCTATCCTTCAGAAGGTCTATTATATTATGAGATACATATAAGACAGCACTCCAATTAACAACTAAAAACTATTTTCATAGCAATGACAGTGAAATCTTCACCATTATACTCACAAAAATCATAGAATCTGGGAGATCATCTTTGCACTCCCCCTTAACATGTAGTACAATATTTTCACATAGAACTAATCAATGAATTTGGAAAATTGTATCATGTGTAAGAGAAAATTTAATCACTACAATTGAAGCTCTTTTCAATGACTGTGTGATCTATATTTGTGTGGCTAAAGAGTATCAAATGAAGTTTTTAAAAGTTTGAAAAATAATAATTTTTTTTAAAGCAATTGGGGTTAAGTAACTTGCTCAAGGTTACACAGCCAGTTATTTTGTATGGGTGCCAAGTATCTGAGGCTGGGTCTCCCAACGCCGGGGCCAGCGCTCTTACTCACTGTGCCACCTGGACACCCCTGGAAAATAATCATTATAATATATTGCTAATGACACTGGAAAAATTTGAGTTGTTTGGTTCCCCTTTTAAAAAAGATTTATAACAGAAAATCTTATTTTTTAAACAGCAATTCAACTAACACACTTAAGTGTCTGATCATTGTGACTGACTTAATAAAGAAGCAGAGATACAAAGATAAAACAAATATTAGCTACTGCTGCCAAAATAAACAAAACGGGCTCCCGGATGCTTATAGGACAAAATACCAACACCTTAGCCTGGCTTTTAAAGTCCTCCACCATCTGGTTCCTTCCTACCTCCCTTAGCAGCCTTATTTCATGCTATGTGACTCTAGGAACTCTATGTTTCAATCAAACTAGTCTAGACATTTTATCTCCCATCTCTATCCCACTTTTTCCTCATCTCTGCCTCTTATAATCCTTGTCTTCCTTTGAGACTAGGTGGAGAAAGAGTTATGGCACTGGGCCCGGAATTACAAAGACCTGAGTTCCAATATGACCTCAGGCTTACTAGCTGTGTGACTCTAGGCAAGTCACTTAATCTCTGTTTGCCTTAGTTCCCTCAGCTATAAAATGGGATAATAAAAGTACCTCCCTCCCAGGGTTGCTATGAGAATCAAATGAATTAATAACAACAAAGTGTCTAGAACATGTTACCTTTCTATACAACAAATTTCAGTGTCTCTCTTTTGCCTTCAGGATTAAATATAAAATCCTATGTCTGGTATATAAAACCCTCCATAACCTAGTTCATTCTATCTTTCCAGTCTATCTATATACACACAAAATATATGTGGTGTAAATGGGAGATAATCAACAGAGGGAAGGTATTAAGGGAAATTGGGAGAGGCTTTTTACAGAAGGTGAAATTTTAGCTGAGTCTTGAAAGAAGCCTGAGAAGGTAGGAGGTAAAGGTAACAGGAAGAGAGTTGCAGACATGAGGAACAGCCATTGAAAATTCTTGGAGTTGGGAAATGGATTGTTATGTTTAAGGAACAGAAAGGAGACCAGTGTCACTAGATTGCAGAAAAGGGGCGGGGGTGCTTAAGAGAGGAAGGGAAGTGTAAAAAGACTGGAAAGATAGAATGGGCTAGTTAGAGGGTGCCAAGTACAGGATTTTATATTTGAGTTCATGACTAAACAAGTGATGGAGATGATCACGCAAGAAAAAATGTACAGCTTTTATTATATAAAATTAAAAACTTTTTACACAAATTTAAAATCAAAATTAGAAGGGATAATGGTAACTGGGAAGAAAAACCTTTGCAAAAAGTTTCTCTGATATAGGTCTCAAATTTATAAGACTAAGAACCATTGTTCAATGGATAAGAAAGATATGAAGGGGTAGTTCTCAAAGGAAGAAAGCCAAGCTATCAACAACAATCATACCAAAAAATGCTCTATAGCATTAATAATTAGGGAAGTGAAAATTAAAAAGCAACTTCGAGGTTCCACCTCACATGTATAAAATTAGAAAAGATGAGAAAAAAGAAAAATGACAAATAATGGAGAGGGTGTGGAAAAATAGGTACATTAGTACATGATAAGTAGACTATGATTTGGTTTAGCCACTCTGGAAAGCCATATGGAACTAAACACAAAAGGAAACTACGTGTACCCTTCAAAAGTCATCAATAAACCCTTGGCTAAGCAGGTAACAGATGATGTTAGCATGAGGAAAAGCTAGTAGGGGCCAGGCCAGGCATCTTCCTTCTGTCTATGCAGAGAATTTACCACTTCCTGCTGCTATCTTACAGCCAGCCTTTTCAGGTGAAAAGATCTCACGTCATGCACAAGTTAGCTAGTGCCTTGGGCCTTCTCTTGGTAAAGCACAGTATGTCCCTGGAAGCAAAGCTTCTTGGGGCTAGGTCAGACATCTTCCAGTCACCCCAAAGCAATCACTTTTATATGTACCAGCACAAGGCAACTTACACTTCCTGCTACCAGCCTGATCTCCCAAATAGGAAGCAGAGGAACCTCCAGTGCCAATTAGACCAACCTTCCTTTTGACTTCAGGCCTCTCATTTCTAGCTGTGCCTGTCCTTTGAGAGTAGAGGATTGGCGCCAACATTCTCACACCTGGTCATACCCTTCGTGTCTCAGTGACTCTCAAATCCTGGAAGATCATTATCCAAAACCCATTCCTTATCCCAACCACCCAATTCCTCATTCCCATGCCCCTCAATCCCTCTACCCCAAAACTTCAACCTAACTCTATCAAGCCCTCCACTACATCCTCTGGAATGCCTGTTCCACAGGCAACAAACTTCTTTTCACTGTAAATCTATTCTTCCCCTGATCCTTCCACCTCTTAGCTCTTACTGAAATCTGGCTACCCTTTCCAGTATTGCCTGCACCTTCACTCATTCTCCTTAACTCACTGGTTGAGGTGGGGGAGTTGGAATACTCTTTGCTCCCCACCGCCACTGCCAGGTTCTCCCCCTTTCTTAATCACTCAGTAACTTCTCTTCCTTTCAGGTTCTTGCTACTTCTTTTTACCACTCTACCAAAATTCTGATAGTGGTTGCTCTGGACCTCCAGGTCACTCTCCTTCCTTCCTCAATAAACTTGATACTCACAATTTTTTTCTCCTCCCCAAAATTCCTGCCCTTATACTATGGAACTCTTATATAATACTGATTATTCTTCAAATACCTGAACCACTCAGTTCCTCAACCTATTCACTTGATGAACTACACCTCCACCCTACCTCAGTCACACACAAAGGATGGTAATACCCTTGATCTTGCCATCAATCACAAATGTACCAGTTCCATGTCTAAGAATTCGGAAATCTTCCTATCTAACCACAATCTATTGGCTTTTCACCTTTTCCTCTGTCTTCCCTTACAAAGTCCCACTCTTCATCTACACCATGACCTCCAATCCCTCAATTCTCTACCAGACTATCTCCCACTGCACTAGCCACTCTCTCCTTTTCTCCCCATCTTGATTCCTTGGTGAACCAATTCAAATCTACACTGTTCTCCAGTCTTGAATCCTTATCATAGCAGTGATTATGCCCAACCAAGACTCAGCCTTGGATTACTCCCACCATTTGTTACCTTCACAACTATGAGAAAATCAAACAACCATTCTGGGTGGGTCCATTACAAATTTATGTCACATAACCTCAACTAGACCCTCACTGACGCTAGGCAATCTCCATTTTCAACTCACTATCCCACTCTAACAGTGTAGGAGATGTCCCCTTCTCTCCTCTAATATGGCCATCATGTTGTGCAGGCGCTCACACCTGGATTACTGTAATAGCCAGTGATGGGTTCACTTGTCTCAAGTATCTTCTGAGAGAAATGATTATTCATCTCACCTTAATGGCCAATTACTAATGTTGGGGAGACCCAAGTTTTTCTCCCTGTCCTATTTCCTTGTCCAATCTCTCAAGGACAGGGCTGATGTAAAATAGGATTAACAGTCTCCTAATTCTGGGTCTTACTACTTAACTACTTCACTCAACTAGCTCAGGCTTGTTTAAGGGATATTGATTCTTTCTCTAGACTGCCCAAGGCTGGAGGTGGTCTGGGTATAGGGATAGTCTCTCTGGTCAAGACTGACATGATGTCATTCTCAGCCCCTCATTGGAGTGAGCTCACTTCTCTTTGTAAAGTCCACCTCTTATTAACTGCTAACTAATCAGAGCTGACTACTACCCTCAGGAATACCCTTCTTCCAAAGGTATATAAGCCATGAGCCCACTGCCTTGACTGCCTTTGGACATTTTTTTTTGGAGGGGGAAGGTAGGGCAATTGGGGTTAAGTGATTTGTCCAAGGTCACATGGCTAGTTTTTTTTGTGTTAAGTGTCTGAGGCTGGATTTGAACTTAGGTCCTCCTGACTCCAAGGCTGGTGCTCTATTCACTGCACCACCTAGCCGCCCCAGCCATTGGACTTTTATTAAAAATGCTGGCTCATAAATAAAATAATTAAATTACACAGAAATTATGCCTCTCAAACTTTTTCAAATGCCACATTTCCCATTCTAATCCATTCACCACTTAGCTACGAAAGTTATTTTCTTAAAGTGCAAGTCTATGTCACCACAATCTACTCATAAACTCCAGTGGTTCCCTATTGCCTCCAGAAGCAAATTCAAAATGCTATCTGGCATTCAAAACCTTTAATAACTTAGTCCCCTCTTACCTTTCTAATCTTCTTACACCTTACTCATCACCAGCTCCCTCAGGCTCCAACATATACTCTTCAATCCAGTAACACTAGCCTCCTGACTGTTATAAAGCACTCCATGGCTTGGCTTGGCACATTTTCTTTAGCTATCTCCTATGCCTGGAATGCTCCCCTCCTCCACTCCAACTACTGACCTTTCTGGCTTCCTGTAAATCCCAACTAAAATCCCACCTTCATCAAAAAGCCCTTCCCAATCCCTCTTAATTCCAGTGCTTTCCCTCTATTATTTCCTATTTATCCTGCATATACTTTGCCTTGTATATTTTTGTTTGCACGTTATAGAGATAGAAAGACCATTTAATCCAATGCTTTCTTTTCAGAGATGAAGAAAACCAAAGCCTAGAAAAGAGAAATTAAAGAATTTTATCTTTTGAACCCTAACTTACTAAGGTTTTTTTTTTAAATTTCTTTGAATGCGAACCTAACCTATTTGAAAATGTGATGCTATTCAGTAAAAGAAAAGTTGACAGTTTAATCCCTGATCATAAGGATGAAATGGTTTGTTCCCCCGGTGTCCTGATAACTAGGCAGAACTTGCATTTAACTATATATCTGGGATGATATCTAAAGAACAAACTCTATTACGCCTTTTAAACAAGAATATTTATTTAGTCTCCTTACCTTTCACTACATCCGCTACATTACAGGTGGGATCAATACTCCCAATGTGTTTAGGATGGGCAGGATTAGGGTCATCACCAAACAGAAGTGCTTAAAGGGAAAGAAGTAAAAGATCAGTAAATATACATCTATAATGAACAGCTAAACAGAGCAACGTATGATAGTAAATTTCTTAAAGGATTCTCCTTTTTGTAACAAGCAATTAAGGGTCCACATATATGAGCAAAACTGGTAACAGCTACCAACAAACTCAGAGCAAAAGTTTACAAGAGATTAGATCAAAGCTAAGAGATAATGTCACTAATGGCAAGGCACTAAAAATCACTGAAATGTGTTTGTCTTGTCTAAAAGAATAAATCCAGAACTTCTAGTCACCCAATATGAATTAAAAATGGTAAAATGGTAAGTTTTCCTTATTCACAGGCAGCATCCTATACCAGAGCTTTAGTTAAATATTTATAATGTACTAGAGAGAATTTTGAAAACTTATTGTCCAGGATGGCAGATGCAGAGTATACAGACTTTTTTTTTCTTTTTTGATATGGCCAATGTGGGAATTTGTATTGCTTGATTAGACATGTTTGTAAAAGTGGTTTTCTTTTTCTTTCTTTCTTAATGGACCCCTTCCACTGAAGGATGGGGAGGAGAGGGAAGGAAGATTTTTGTTTACTGAAAAAAAAATTTAATTTTAAAAAAGGCACTACACAGGGCTAAACAGTATTTTCAGCATTAGTGCACGCAATATGGCTAAAGTGTTTTATAAAAAGAAATGAGAGTCATCTGGCAATACATAACAAAAATCCCAAATTTGATCAATTATCTCATTGATCCCATTAATTTCCCTCCAACCAATACCTTCCCAGGAAATACCTCACATGAAAGAAAAATAATTTCTATAAAAACAGCCATACTGACCTTATGAAAATGAAAAAGTGGGAACAATGAGGGAGTAAAGAATTAACTAGCATATATTAATAGCACATAATACTAAGTAGTAAAAAGGACAACTGTATAAACTATTGCAATAGATGAAAATGTTTACAGGAAATAACATTAAATGAAATAAAATATTAAAAAGTATTACACATAGTTTTTACAGTTATAAACAACATCAAAGAAGAAAGACCAGAAAAGAATCTGCATTGGTATAGTGTTTCATTAGTGTTCTTTTTTTAATCTCCTGTAAATTAACTTATGTTTTAAATTATTTTTAAAAGGTATCATGAATTCAGAAGATTTATATTTATTTTACTTATGCAGAATAATTTTATCAAATATATTAAAAGCAATATAAATGTTTTTTGCATATTTTATGATGGTTGTTTAGAGGAAAATGTCTTAAAGTCTACATTCTTTTGAAAACCATACTCTTCTAAATAAACAAAATGAACTAAATGTTGCAAATATTCCCTCTACCTCCCCCATTAAGAAAGGTATTATTTTCTAGATACAGTTTTTTTCCTCTATAATTGTTAATTTTGCCAGCTATACAGTTTGAAAAATATTCACTCCTCTCAATCATATAATACCCATTAACTGTAACATAAAATAAATAATTAGCTATCCCCATTACCAAAATGTCCTAGTTAAAACAAAACATATGAACACTGTAATTATAACGATCAAGCCTGGTACTGAAAGAGATATGTATATGCTTTTCTCCCTTCTTTTCAGAGATGAGGGCACTATGGATGGATGTGGTACATAATATATATAGTCAAATAAATGAAATGTTGGTTAGTTTTGCTGAATTGCTTTTCTCCCCTCTCTTTTTTATTCTTGGTTACACAAGATAGCTGTCTGGGTGGGAGAGGGATAAAATAAGAAATGAAAACTTGTATGCAATTACTAACTATGTGATCCTGGGCAAGTCATTTTAGCCTTTAATAGCCTTGGTTTTCTCATTTGCAAAATGAGGGAGTTGGACTGAGTGGTCTCTAAAGATCTTTTCAGCTCTACATTTATAATTTTATACATTAATTTAAAAAAAAAACAACTCAAAATGCCTATGCTTCTTAAAATGGAAAAGTTAAAAAAAACAAACAAACCACAATCCTGTAACAGGCCATTTCAAGAAAAATACATAAGAAAAAAAAGACTAAATAAATAGTCAAGAACTAATGGGACCAGTTATTGTGAGAATAAGTATATTTAATATCGTTGTTGTTCAGTTGTTTCATTCATGATCCTTCCTGGGGTTTTCTTGGCAAAGATACTTAAGTGGTTTGCCATTTTCTTGTCCAGTTCATTTTTATAAATAAGGAAAATGAGGGCAACAAAGTTAACCCTGACTTGCCCAGGGTCACACAGCTAGTAGTGTCTGAGGCTAGATATGAACTCAAGAAGATGAGTCTTCCTGACTCCAGGCCCAGCACTCTATCCACTGTACCACCTAGCTGCCCTATTTAACATTATATTTGCAAAATAATGTCCTGTCCTTCATTATGAAAACAGTGGCTGGCTGATAATCAGGAAGGTGTTTGCTTTGGAATTTTTTTCCCCAGCAGTGATGACTTAGTAGTTTGAATGGAATTATTCAGAACTTTATAAAACTTTCTGTGACCAGTGAACCTGCCTGGGAGAGACAGTTTGATGTGTGAAAGAACAGCTTCTTTTTAAGTAAAGCCTCATGACTCCTGTTAGGACTGAATCTTGGTTGTGGGCTAGTACTACAAAGCTGACTTGTCAGAAGAACTGACCTTTGACCTTGTTAGAGGCAGGTGAACCCCCAAATAAAAACCTGAATCTTGGCGTTTGAAAATCTATGGCGTTTGAAAGGCATTGTGGAGAAGGGAGGAAAAGTGAATTAAACTAAGCAGCAGCCTCCTTTACTGAAGGAGTAAGGAACATCCATTTTTCCAGAGAAAAGCTAGAAAAGGGTGGCATTAACTCCGTGTGAATAAGAGCACATCAGTGAAAGAGGGCTAAGAATTAACAGAGTTAGCTATATCTCAATGAAGATTAGGGATATATCTACTACTGTAAGTTTTTTCAATTATAATTTCAAATTTTTTCCTTTTCATTTATTATTTAAGCCTGTTTATTTCCCTAACAGTGAAAGTCCCTTAAAGAACTACATACTTGTTTGAGAAATAACATGCTTAAGAAGTTAAGTACCTCAGTCTTGTTTTGCAATAAAATTTAGCTAAGTATAATGGACCCAAAAAGCATCAATAAAAGATATTATGAAGGACAAATTTCAATGTCCCATTAAAGGAATGGAAAAAAGTGTAATCAAAAGAAGCTGCTTTGGGATCAAGAAGAGTCCCCAGAAAATTTATAAGGAGAATAGGTCCCCTCCCCTGTTAGAATCAAATTAGAATCCCATAACATCAGAGTTTATCACACATAGATTTAGATACATTGTTCTCAAATAATTTTTGCTGGAAACAAAACAATTACGCACAGCAAAAAGCCTCAGGTGACATGGTTAGCCTACATAGAAAGTGTTAATCCTATCTCCTAATATCTGTACAATGAAGTATATTTAGCATATTATTTTGAGATATAACAATAGTAACTATACCCAGTTTTCTAACATAACTGTACTGCAACAGAATTATTCATAACTGGGTAACTGGGTTGGAAAATCAATTAGAAATACCATTTATAAACAAAAATTCAAGTTGGTAAAGGGAAAATAATGTTTAAACAAACAAAAAAAAAGCAAAACCAGAAAAAGAAAATCTCTTCTGATAAATGATAAAAAATACCAAACCCTACAACAAAAAACAAAGATTGGTGGGCAGAGATAATGTAATTGAGTGGCTTATTAATGCCTTGAAAATAGTTTATGATCCCTCCTTCCATGTATTAAAATGGAAAAAATTATTTAACCTTACTCTTAGTTTGAGGCACCAATAAGAGTTTTGGTTTAGACTTAACATTTTAAAACGGCCAGCTTCTATTTTCTGTCAAGTGGCTCAGATTAATAATTACTAGTCATATCAAATGTGAGTCTAACTACAACCTGTCACAATATGCCATTTGCCTTCTTTTCATCTTGGAATGTTAGAGTTAGTCATCAATGAGGAAAGGAAACTTCAAATCAATGCAGCATCTTGGCATTTAGAGCAACAACTCTACTTGTCTTTTTAAGGGTAGAAAAACAAAACCCCAACTTACTGTGCTGGTTAATAAGCATGCGGAAAGAAATGCGGTTGGTATAAAATCTATCCAGAAAATACTGGATGTTACTGCTAATGAAGGGATCAAATCCGTATTTCTCCTTGTATTCAATCACCCCTTGTGCCATAGTAGGAACCACATCATTGTGTATGTTTCTGACTTTAACCATGACTTGTAAAAATCTGTGGGGGAGGGAAAAAAAGACAGAAACTGATTAGTGTATGCAAATGTTTAAAGTCTTCATATCTTATAGGACTCAAGTTTGTAGACTGCTCATTCAAAGCGCTACTTATTTGTTTACATCTTCCAAAGTTAGAGAGACAACAAGGATCTATCACAATATATGAGATAGTCTTGCTCACTCACACAAACTATATGGAGCTTGGAGCTTTTTTGAGTTAAATATTTCTTCCTTCAGAAACACTTTTTCCAAATAGGTACAGAGAAAATTAAAAACTTTAAGTTTATCACCATCTACTCAGTATTTATCTTGCATGTTCTGATGTACATAAGAACATTAACACCTGAAGGACAAGGACTGGCTTGTTTGGTGTTTTTTTTGCCTTTTCTCTGTATCTTCCATGTTTAGCACAGTTGCTGGCATACTATAAGCACTTAATATACATGTTTGTTCACTAACTGAAAATAAATTTCAGCTACCCATTTCCTAGTTTTTAGAGTTATTATTACTACTGATGAGATCATATAACATGAATATAATGTGTAATGAAATTGTGCAATGACCATCCTCTCAAAGAAATAACCTCTCTGACTTGTTAAAAGAGTCTTAAAAGTCAAAAATCCTTCTTTAGGTATTTCTTCCAATATTAATAAAACTAAAAATGTCTTAATTATAAACCTCTAAGTCCCCCAGAAACAAAATGTAAAGGAAGTGGGCATGGGGGGGAGGGTTGAGACAAAAGACACTAATAACTTAATAATTCTGTACTTTTTTCCCTTTTCCCGATGCTTGCAGATTTACCTTCTCCCCTCACCCCTTACAAATATAATTTTAAAAATCTACAATAACCAGGAAAAAAAATAAGAAAAACTGAACACTGGTGAATAGTATTGCTAGTGTTAATAAAACATGCCCAAAAAGAGAAAGAAGGGCTCTGAAAATGCTGTCAAAGACAAAGATTCAGAACTGCCAGAGCTGGCTACATCATTGAACTTGTGCTCAGAATCCCAATCATGCCTCAGATATGTACTAGTTGTGTGACCCTGGGCAAGTCACTTAACCTGTTTGCCTCAGTTTCCTCACTGGTAAAAATGGGGCTAATGAAAGCACCTACCTTGCAGAGTTAGAAGGATGAAATAAGATAATATTTGTATAGTGTTTTTGTGAACCTTAAAACAGTATATAAATGCTAGCTAGCTAGCTTCTGTATTGTCTGGGCATAAGTTCTTGGACAGTTTAGCAGCATGGCTCAGCACACAATACTCTCCCAGGGACATGGGTGCACGCACACACGGCACACGCATATGCACATGTACACACACATGCACACAGAACATGAATATGGATACAGGAAAGAAAATTACCAAGGAACACTACACTCCTAAAGCTTCATTTGTCCATAACAAAGAGATTTCCTTCAATCCTGCTTGTTTCCCTACTTCTCTTTCAAGGGCAAACAGCTCTGCAACAGCAGTATAATGGGACAGCCTATAAACAAACACCAGCAAAGAAGAGTTCTCTGTTTCTATGTGTTGACTATAAGCAGATCTGGAGTAGGAAAAAGGTTGGAAGCTTCCTCAAAGCCTTCCTAATTCACACCTTTACTGCTCTGATTTCCTCATTACGGTGAGTGCTAGAGAACAAAAAATAACAGAACTAGAATTTAGTAACACCTGTTATTAAGGTGTGTTAAGAAATTGTATTAATTTGTATTAATTAATTAAATTGTATTATTTCTGTATTAAGAAATTGAAGTCAATTATTATTGTAAATCAATGGGGTTTTTGCTAGTGGCCCAACATATTACTTTTTCAATATTTCCATACTAAATTGGCAACTGACTATAACAGGGGTTTCTCATCTTATTAGATCCTATCATTCTTCAAGACAGAAAACTTGTTCCAAATAGTCCAATACTACCAATCCAGAAAGCATTTTTCAGGAACTTTCAAATTTATAATGTGTTTCCATAAAGAAGCCATAGAAAGCAATTAATATTATAATCTTTTGAATAATATGAATCTGTTTTTGAACACTAAATATCTCAAATAACTTGCAACTTTCCAAATTTACCCCCAGAGAACAAGAGAAAAAAAAGTTTACAAATGTCAAAGCTATATCTAACTATGAAAAACTTCTGATAATCTTTGTTTTTAAATGAAGCACATTAATTGATTTGGAACACACATCTGTTAACCTAGCAAAACCTTGGAATCAATACAGGACAAAGAGTTGCACTTATACAATCAATAAATCATCAAACATCAGTACTCTTGTAACTTTTGTTTCTATTTACAAGATGGTTTGTTCAGTCTACCACCATCATGTACATCTATTTCTTAAAATTAATTTTATGTTGAAACATAAGTACAAGGAAGGTATAATAATTTGATAACAAGTTCTACAGCTTACAAAACTACTTTCACATACATATCTTTGCAATTCTTTAGGCTGCTTGAATTTCAGTAACATTACTTCAGCACTAAGTCAACTTCCAGAAAAATTCTCCCTGAAATTCTTTGGCAGAGCCATGGCAAAAGTCTTCCATATCACTACATATCAACTTCTTGTTGCCCCTTGCCAAAATCATCAAGCTAATCTTCTGGATTTTCCACAACAACACTGCCTATAGATGCTAAGTGAATTCTGAAATCTGTTCTACTGTGTGGACTAGGATAACTGAAAAAGAAACATTAGAAAGTATTAGAACTTCCTAATCCTATGTTTCAGTAATACATATTCACATCCTAAAAATAGGGAACTACTGAATTCATTTTTGGCCTTCAATAAATTTTTCTAGGTTTTGTGAAACAAAGTTCCAGATTTCAGTTCAGTTCTCACCAAAAATTCAAAGAACATTTTAAAAATGCAGTCCTATCTATGGTACTCTGGTCTAATTCTTATCTTCAACTAAACAAGATTGGATTACAGACGCATATAAAAAAAACAACAACAAAAATAACCCAGCTATCAGGATGGTTGCACAGAACCTCAACATGATGTTATGTATACTTCAGTCTGTAATTGCATCTAAGCAAATCAATCACCTCTGAAGCCAACTATTTAACTCACAAGAAGTCATAAAACCAAACAAATCAAAGGTTAGGAAGAGGTGGCTACAATCTGAAAACAAACTAAATAACAGGTTTACAGATACTTAAGAATTGTAAGGACAGATATAAATTATATACGCTGTCCAATATTTTATGAGAGCATTATGTGGAAAGGTCCTTAAATTTTTTTTATTTGAACAAAGGAGCAAGGTCAAAGGGCCTAGCAAAAATTAATAAATAAATTAGAAAATAACTAACAGTTCTCTGACAAAATTTCACAATAAAATGTGTTGTACACTGAAAAGAGGAATACACTTGACCTCAATTTAGACCCAACATGTTTCATTTAACTAACTCACTCTAATGAAAAAAGCTAGGAGTTTGGAGATCCAAGTTTTAGTCCTGATCCTTCTACTTACTATGTAATGTCAGATAAGTCACTTAAGAGCTTTGAGTTTCAGTTCCTTATCTGCAAAATGAGACAATTTGACAAGGTGAGCTCTAAGGGGCTTTTTCAAGAATTCTATACTGCCATTCTATTCTATTCTACCAATTCAACTCTATTCTACCAATTTTTACTGAACTTTACCTAAAGCACTTGGCCACAGAATTCATATTATATAACTATTTAAAACAAGCTTATGCTTCAAAAGTGAAAAAATTACCTTGATAACAGATAATATCTATCTATCTAAAAACTACATAGGCATCATGAAGAAGCATATGACAGAACATTTAAGCTACAAGGGACTTTAGAGGTAACAAAGTCTAGACCCCTAATTTTGCATTTTTTTCCTTACAGCTAAGGAAACCCACTAGCCCAGGGTGGCAAAGCAACTTACTAATGGAGAAAGAACTAAACCTAAACTGGACTAATTTCAAATTTAGTGTTCTTTTCAATGCACTGAAACACAATAGGGGAAACTAACTGAAGAATGGGCAGCTTTTCCTTTAAAAAGTCCACCATACACACTTATGGAACTAAGACGAGTACTGATGAGCTTCTACTACTCATAGGCAAATACACTCTAACACAACAAACTTTAAAACCAAGTGTTTAAATTAAGTTTTATGAAGCAGACTCCTTTCACTACACTCAGGACCCTTCATTTTTATAGCCACCACTAGGTGGCACCATAATTCAAAGCTGACAAATCTTTCTGTTGACTATTTTCTTTTATTATATACCAAATAGTAATTCTATTCTGAAGCATAAGATGAGTTGCTACAAAATTATTCTTTTGTACTCGCTAAATTTTAAACTCAAATGAAGAACTCTCGATGCCAAATATTTATGAAAAAAATTAATCTTCCTTTTCAGTTACATATGACAGTTACTAATGACACAAATTCCATCTGCCCACTTTTGCTTCCATATGATTACTTTCAGGTAAATACAATGTTATACTTACTCATCCAAAACTTGTGGGTCCTCAGGGCTCTTATTTTCATATTCTAAAAGTTCAAGAAAACTTTGCATGTACCTAGAAAATTAAATGAAGATGACAGTAATAACTAAAATTATAGCTTCATTACAAAAAGCTCACCTATATATAAGGCAAATCTTCAACAAATCATTTCATCTTTTACCAGGATAGTCCTTTCTTTTCTTATGAACGAAAATAGGCTATATAGGACAATGACCATTTGTTGGATATGTTGAAAAGAGGAATTTTTGTTCAGATATGGATTGTCCAAGACTACCTCTGAAGGTTCTTTTTAATTCTGAAATTCTGTGGGAGTCAAATTAGCTTAAGGGCTCAATTTACTTTGCTGTCTTCAATACCTGTAGCATTCCTGATCTCAAACCATCAAGCTATATTGGTAACAAATGTCTTTGCATAAAAAGAGACAAAGAGCTTACCCAATATAACTCCTAGAGATAATCTGTAATTTAGTCCTCTTCACTGTACCTAACCTTATTGATTCTTTCCTTCAATTAAGTCCAGTTCCCTCTTTAAGAGGTGAATAAGAGTGTCAAACAAAGAAGGCTGGGGGAAAGGGGAGTACTGAGGTGAGAGGACTAATCCCCACCCCTCAGTGTAGATCAAATTTTTAGAGGCAAGTGCATTAGCTAATAATTCTGAAATCACCATAATGTATAGCAAAAATTTCCTGAAGATTAAAACCAGTCCCTTGTCATTGAGTGTGAATGAAAAGAAAGGAATAAATGTTCTTCTAATCTAAAGGAAGCATTCTTTAATAAGAGAGGGAAAAAGAACAAAGACAGGTCAAAAGGAACAGGGCTGAAGCCATCTGAACTCATGTAAGAAAAGCAGCTGGAAGGTATGAACAGAGAAAGAACAAGACAGTCAACCTATGAATTGACTCTAAAACATTACAGTATTCTTGAGTTGATCAATCAAAAGTCATCACACTAGCTTTAAGAACCATAGTAAGGGGAGAAAGGGAAGGCTAGGTGGCACAGTGAATCGAGCACTGGCCCTGGAGTCAGGAGGACCTGAGTTCAAATCTGGCCTCAAACACAACACTTACTAGCTGTGTGACCTTGGGCAAGTCACTTAACCCCAACTGTCCTGCCTTCCCCCCTCTAAAAAAGAAAAAGAACCACAGTAAGAGTAAAACGTAAATTAAAACAACACTAAGTCATTACCTAAAACCCATCAAATTAGAAGGTAATATATAAAGTGGGAATAGCTAATACTGGAGCTATGCAAAGCCGTCATACTAGTACACTATTATTGGTCAAGCTGTGAATCCAATCATTCTGGAAAACTTTTGGAATTATGCAAAAAAAAAAAAAAAGCTTTTTTGGTTACATTTTATAAGTTCCAAATTGTCCCCCTCCCTCTCCACCCTGTATGAGTGGCCACAGTTAGAAGAATATGTATATGTGTATATAAGAACTATACTATGCATGCTCTTCTATTCATCAGTTCTTTCTCTGGAGGTGCATAGCATCTTCCTTGGTCCTTCGGAATTGATTTTAGTATTTGTAATGCTCAAAAATAACTCAGACATTCACAATTGTTTTTTGAACAATATTGCTGTTACTGTACACTGCATTCTCTTGGGTCTGCTCATTTCACTCCATTATTTCATGCAAATCTTTTCATGTTTTTCTAAAAATCAACCTGTTTATTCACATAATTCCAGATTGCTCTTCAAAATAGTTGGATCAATTCACAGTTCCACCAACAGTGTAATTAGTGTCCCAATTTTTCCACATCCTCTCCAATATTTGTCATTTTCTCCTAACATTTTAGCCAATCTAATAAAGCGTAAGATATCTCAAAATTGTTTTAATTTTTATTTCTCTAATCAATAATAATTTGGAGTATTTTTCATATAACTATATAAGATTTTTATTTCTTCATTCAAATACTGTCTTTAATATCCTTTGACCATCTGTCATCTGAGGAATGATCCATGCATGGTCTTATAAATCTGACAAAGTTCTTTGTATATTTGAGATATGAGACCTTTATTTGAGAAAGTCTATAAAATTTCCTCCTCCCCTCAATTTTCTACTTTCCTTCTAATCTTGGCTACATTGGTTATATTTGTAAAAAAAAAAATTAATTTAATATAATCAAAATTATCTATTTTATACCTCACAAAGCCCTCTATCTCTTTTTATTAATAAATTCTTCTATTCATAAGTCTGATAGGTTCCATGTTCTAATTTTCTTATATCTCCCTTTATATCTATATCTAGGTCACATATGTACTTTGATTTTATGGTATGTATGTACTTTGATTTTATCTTGGTAAGTGGTGCACAATACAAAAATTGGTGTATAACCAATTTCTGTAAGACTGCTTTCCAGTTTTCCCAAAAAACTTTTACCAGATTGTGAATTCTTATTTCTAAAAGCTTTAATTTTTGCAATAGTCAAACACAAAGTTACTATAATCACTGTGTACTGTACGACTACTCAGTTTCAGGATCCACCTTTCTATTTCTTAGTCAGTACCAGATAGTTCTGATATTTACTGCCTTAAAATACAGCTTAAGATCTGGTACTGCTAAACCTTTATCTTTTTTTTTCATTAATTCCTCTGAAGTTCTTCCAAATAAATTTTATTAGTTTTTCTAGTTTGATAAGAAAATTTGTTTGTAATTTAATTGTGATGGCATTAAGTAGATTTAAATAAAGCTGTCATTTTTATTATATTGGCTCTGTCCAACCACAATGAACATTTCCCTGATTATTTAAATCTGACTTTATTTGTATAAAAATGGTTTATCGTTATCTTCATGTAGTTATAGTTCCTGAGTTTGTCTTGGCAGGTATACTCCCAGGTATTCTATACTGTCTATAGTTATTTTAAATAGGGTATCTCCTATTACCTCTTCTGGCAGGGTTTTGTTGGTGATATATAAAAATGCTAATAATTTCTGTGGGTTTATTTTATATCCTGCTACTTTACTACAATTATTCATTGTTTCGATCGTTTTAGTTGAATCTCTAGGATTTTCCAAATATGTCATTATATAATCTGCGAAGAGACATAGTTTTATTATACCTCATTGCCCATTCTAATTCCTTTTTTCTCTTATTGTTATTGCTAGCATTTGTAATAAAATACTGAATAATACTGGTGATAATGGGCATCCCTGTTTCACTCCTGATCTTAGTGAGAAGGCTTCCAGATCATCCCCACTACAAATAATGTTTGCTGATGGTTTTACATGGATGCTTCTTATCATTTTAAGGAAAAATCTATTTATACCTATACTTTCAAATGTTTGAACAGGAATGAGTGTTGTGTTTTGTCAAAAGTTTTTTCTGCATCTATTGATATAATAATTATTTTTGTTATTGATATTAAGTTATGTTAATGATATCAAGAGTTTTCTTTATGTTAAACCAATCCTGCATTCCTGGTATAAATCTAACTTGGTCAACAATGAATAATCTTTGTGATATATTGTTACAGTCTCCTAGTTAGTGTTTTATTTAGGATTTTTGCATCCATATTCATTAATGAAATTAATCTATAATTTTCTCTGATTTTGCTCCTTCTGGTTTAGGTATCATACTTATTTCATAAAAGTTGTTTTGTACAGTTTCTTCTTTGCTTATTACTACAAATAATTTATTTAATATTGGAATTTTCTGGAAAAAATGTCTGGTAGGAATCACTTGAAAATCCATTTGGTCCTGATGCTTTTTTTTTTTTTAGAAAGATTATTTATGGCCTGTTCAATTTCTTTTTCTAAAATAGGTTTATTTAGATAGTCTATTTCCTCTTCTGTTTGTTTATAAAGTTTATATTTTTCTAAGTATCAGCCATTTAATTTAATTTCATTTATTTATTTTGCTTTTTAGAGGAGGGAAGGTAGGGCAATTGGAGTTAAGTGACTTGCCCACGGTCACATGGCTAGTTTTTTTGTGTTAAGTGTTTGAGGTCACATTTGAACTCAGGTCCTCCTGACTACAGGGCCAGCACTCTATTCACTGGGCCACCTAGCTGCCCCTGCCATGTCATTTAAATTGCTCATTTATTGGCATAAAATTGAGCAAAATAACTCCCAATTGTTTTGATTGCATCTTCATTGATGGATGTTCACCCTTTTCATTTTTGATGCTAGTGATTTGGTTTTCTTCTCCCCTTTTTAAAAATCATATTAACCAAATGGTTTATCTATTTTGCTTTTTTTCATAAAAAACTCCTAGTTTTATTTGTTAATTCAATGGTTTTCTTACATTCAGTTTTATTAATTTCACCTTTAATTTTTAGGATTTTCAACTTGGTGTTTAATTGATGATTTTTAGTTTGTTCTTCTTCCAGTTTTTAAAAATTGCACACCCAATTCGTTGCTCTTCTCTTTCTCTATTTTACTGACATAAGTATTTAGAGATTAAAAAACTTTCTCTGATTGCTGCTTGTGTTGCATTCCATAGATTTTGGTATGTTGTCTCATTATTGTCATTCTCTTTAATACAATTATTGTTTCCATGACTTGTTCTTTAAATCCCCTCATTCTTTAAGATTAGGTTGTTTAGTTTCCAATTAATTTTTAATCTATGCCCATGGTTCCTCATTAAACATAATCTTTATTGCCTTGAGATTTAAAAAAAAATATTCATTAAATATTTCTGCTTTTCTGCACTTAACTAGAAAGTTTTTATGCCCTAATCTAGGTTGAATTTTTATTTAGTTACCATTTTGTAAACGTACCATGGGGAAAAAAAAAGTTTATTCCTTTCTATTCCTATTCAGTTCTCTTCAGATATCTATCATATCTAGATTATCTAAGATTCTATTCATCTCCTTGATTTCTCCTATTTATTTTTTCATTAGCTTTATCTAGCTCTGAGAGAGAAAGGCTGAGGTCCCCTACTATTACAGTTTTGCTATCTATTTCCACCTGTAATTCATTTAGATTTTCCTTCAAAAATCTGCATACTATATCATTTGGTGCATATAAGTTTAATAGTGATATCACTTCATTATATATTGTACCTCTTTTCATAATGTAGTTTCCCTATTTATCTTTTTTAATTAAATCTATTTTGAAATCATGATTCCTACCCCTGCTTTTTTTACATCAGCTGAAGCACAATAAATTATACTCCAGACTTTTATTTTTGCTTTATGTGTATCTCTCATTTTTAAATGTGTTTCTTGTAAACAACCTACTGTCAAATTCTGTTTTTTAATCTAACATTCTGCTTATTCATTTCTGTTTTAGGGGTGGGTTCACTCCATTCACATTTAAAGTTATAATTACTAGTTGTGCATTTCCCTCCATTCTATTTTTCCCGTTTATTCTTCTTTCCCTCTCTTTTTACCCTCTCCTCAAAAGTCTAGTTTATTTCTAACCACTGCCACCCCTTCCAAGAGTTACTCCCTTATTCTTTCACCTTACCATCATATTTCATTCTGAAAGTCCTCCCCTTATCCTCTCCCTTACCTTCCTATCTTTCTTATCCCATCCCCTCTCCCTCCTATTTCTCTATAAGTTAAGAAGACTTCTATACTCTTGTTATTCCCTCTTTAACCCAGTTCTGATGAGATAACACTCCCAGTCCTCCACTACCTCCTGGTTCCACTGTAACAGTTCTTCCATTCACATTCCATTCATATATTTTGTGTGTGTATGACACACAAAGATCCCGTGTGTACTAAAATATTTACAGAAACATTATTTGTATTAACACAAAGCTGGAAATGAAGTATCTGCTCATCAATTGAGGAATGGCTAAACAAACTGTGGTTTATCTAGGTAACAGAATAGTACTATGCAGAGGCACAAAGAATTAAAAGCAGAAACAAAATGACAAAATACACAATGATTTTTGTTGTTGTTCAGTCATTTCAGTCATGTCTGACTCTTCATGATCTTATCTGGGGTTTTCTTGGCAAAGATACTATAGTTGTACCTTCTCCAGTATATATTACATAAGAGGAAACTGAGAAAAATATGACTAAGTGATGTACCCAGGGTCTCACATCTAGAGTCTGAGGAGGCTCACAAGGATTGGTTTTCCTGACTTCAGGACCAGCACTCTACCACTGTGCCACCTAGCAGCCCCACATGATGTTTACAATTATATAAATTAACAAAACAGTGAAAGACAACAGAATTTAAGAGAAATACAATGGTCAATGTTGTTCCAAATGAATGATGATGTTAAATTATAATTCCTTCCTGAATGAGTGTAATGTTACACAAAATGCCAATCACAAGAACTGCAATAAATAATTTTGCTTAATGTTTTTAAAGGAAAATTACTTATGGGAAGTGATTATTATGTCAATCAAAATGTATCTATTTTTCAAAAGGACTAGTATGGGCAATTAAAAAAAAAAGAAAACAGGAGAGAAGCCCTGATTAAGATACTGATGTCAAAGGTCAGTACAGTACCAACACTCCAGCAAAGTTCTTAAAGATGTACTAGAAGAAAGTATAACAAGGAAAACTAGAAAAGGAGCAGTAAGCTCCTCCATTCCATTGAGGATAGCACAAGAAGGCTGCCAGAAGCCTACAGGTGATGTGAGTATAGACAAGGCACAAGAGAAAGAAAAGTGTGCCAGCAAGATTTTGGTCCTGGCCAATTCAACCAGCAAAGGACAGAACCAGCTCCATATCCCCTTACATAGAGGCAGATAATTAGTGCTTGCCTGATTAATTTCAAAAGCCTTGAAGCTAGTCCCCTGATAGTACATACTGAAGCAAAAACAGGAGATATGGCCAGTGATACATACCCAAGTCTTCTAGTAACAGAATGACATAGGGTCAGCACACTGGCCAGACTGCCCACTCCAGGGACAAAGCGAGATGGTAGACGTCTAGCACAGAGTCCATGAATTCCACTCTAGGTTTGGACAAAGCAAGGGGGCCCTGAAGAAGACCTATAATTAGCACAATCTTCCACAATTAATTGGGGTTTGTTAGGGCCACAACAGGAGACATAATGAACTGACAGTTGGGGTTTATGAAAGGACTAGAAGGCGGAGATGAACTGAGGCTGAAACCAATGTTGGGCAAAAGGATCCAGATCAGTATTTCTACAGAACATAGTCCTAGTCACCCAACTCAAAGCTGCAGTGACAGTAGAAATCCAGACTACAGAAGGTACGAGACACAACAGCAGGACTTGACTATTCCTTCCAAGAATATGTGATGATGAAAAGTCTGGTCCTAGCACCAAATCCTAAACCAGAAATACTATGGGTAATGAAGAATCCTAGAAAAATAAAGTAATTCCACAAGTATAAGTAAAGACATAGAAAAAAGATGGCCCAGCAACAAGGCCATCAATAGTGGCTAGAAGAAATGGAACAAGAGGAAAAAATAAAATTTTATGTAGAATTAAAGCTCTTGAGGGGGTTGGTGGTGGAATCGATAGCTCAGAAGCTAAAAAAAACCCCACTTTACTCAAGTAGTACAGTCCTTTGAAAACAATGGAATGAAGAGAACACAATGGTTCCATAAGACAAGAAGAAATATTAGGAGAAAGTCGATAACTGAAAATATATAAGAAGATGATATGTATCTGCTATCAAAAACACCTGACCTAGAAAAACAGGCCTAGGGGAGACCATTTAATAAGAGTCATTGGCCATCTTTATAACCTAACTAATGCCTAATGTGAAAGTATTTGCAGATATTATACTTGATTGTATGCTGCCATGGGGGGCAGGGGGAAGGAGAGAAAATTTGAAACTCAAGGAATTGTGGTAATGAATCTTGTAAACTAAAAGTAAACAAATTAATAAAGGCCAAAAAAAAGTCATTGGCCAGGTATGGTGGTATATGCCTATTATAATCCATGCTACCAGGCAGGCTGAAGCTGAGAGACTCCTTGAGGGTAGCTGAGCCATAGCTGGGCTAAACTGATTAGATGTCCACACTAAGTATGGCACTGATATTTTGAGGTCCTGGGAGCAGGGTGAACTGAACCAGGTTTGGAAATAGAACAAGCTGATGCTCCCATGTTGATCCTACATAACTGGAGAGTGAGAAAAGAGTACATAAACAAATTAGTGGGTGTAGGAATGGAGAGTTACCTCATAAAGCTGACTCTTAACTTGAAACCAGGCAAACGACTGTTGAATACACAAAGAGTTTGGTGTAGAAATCCATTAAACTCAACAGGAAAATATGGAGGGACAGGGAAAAGGAAGGAAAGGAGTAATAAGAAGGATATAACTTCAGAGGGTGTATCAAAAATGAGGGAACAACAAAAAAAGAAAAGATACAAAGGATAAGATGAGGATCTGGACTAAGTGAAGAAATAAAGGGTAGAAAAACATAATTAGATTACTTTGATTAAAAATTTCTAGTTTTGATCACTTTCCTTTCGACTACCTTCTATGCAAATGGAGGAGAGGGGCAAAGAATATTATAAAAAACATGACTAAGAATAATAATAAATGTGAATTAAATTAACTCACCTACAAAACATAGGAAGGGAGCAGAAAGAATTAGAAAGCAGAATCAACAATATGATGTTTACATGTAAAAATTTAAAATGAAAGGCTAGAAAAAAATTTGTTATGCTTCAAGAAAATTAAAAAAAAAACAAGGATGAGCAATCAGTCTCAAGGTAAGAGCAAAAACAGAAAGAGGTAAGGAGATAAAAAGGCAAGAAAACTACATTATGCTTAAAGGCTCAATAGATTAATAAAATAATATCATACTTATCTACCATTTGTCAAAATATCTAGGTATTTAAAGAAAAGTTAAATGTATTACAGGGAGAAAAATCAAAACTAATAGTTGGAACCTCAATATAATCACAATTCAGAACTAGACACATACAGAGAAAAGAGATTAGAAAGAAGTTAAGGACCTGAACCATATTTTAGAAGTCTGGTAGAAGTTCTCTGGCAATGAGCAAATAGGAAGTAATATACATATTTATCAACTATGCATGGCTTTTTTTTTTTTTGTCTTTTGGAGGGCAATTGGGGTTAAATAACTTGCCCAAGGTTACACGGCTGTGTGTGTGTGTGTATGTGAAGTAGCTGAAGCCAGATCTGAACCCAGGTCCTTCTGACTCCCAGCCGGTGCTTTACTCACTGTGCCACCTAGCCGCCCCTGTGCATGGCACTTTTATAAAAACTGATCATTTGCTAGGAAGTAAAACCAGCCATACTAAAAAAAAAAAAAAGTCCTTTACTGACTATAACAAAATAAAAATCATAATTGACAGAGGGCCATTGAAGAAAAGATTCAACATTAAATGAAGACTAAATTATTTAATATGCTTAAAGAATTAGTAAGTCCCATAAAACAGAAGCAGATACCAGAATGGATTAAAAGTCAGAATCCTACAATATGTTGTTTAGAAAAAACATATCTGAAGCACAGAGATACACACAGGGTAAAGGTAAGGGTGAGGAGCAGAACATATTATATAAAAAGTAAAAAAAGTGGGAGTAGTAATCCTGATCTCAGACAAAGATCTAATTTAAAAGAGAGAAGGAAGAAAACTATATTTTGCTGAAAGGTACCATAGACAACAAAGTCATATCAATACTAAACATATTAGATATGTGTGTGTGTGTGTGTGTGGTGTGTGTGTGTGTGTGTACACATATACCAACCAGTACAGCATCTAAATTTTTGAAGAGTTACAGGAGGAAATAGATGATAAAACTATACTAGTGGGGGACCTCAACTTCCCCCTCTCAGAACTAGATAAAATCTAACCAAAAATAAACAAGAAAGAAGTTAAGTAGGTGAATAAAATTATGGAAAAGATAGATATGATGGATCTCTGGAGAAAAGTGAGTGGGAATACAAAGGAATATACCTTTTTCTCAGAGGTACATCTCACCTACACAAAAATTCACCATGTATTATGACATAAAAACCTCACAACCAAATGCAGAAAAGCAGAAATACTAAATGTATCTTTTTCAGATCGTAATGCAATAAAAATTATATTTAATAATGGACAATGGAAAGAGAGATTAAAAATTAATTGGAAATTAAATAATCTAATCCCCAAAAATAAGTGGGTCAAAGAACAAATCGTAGAATTGATAATTTCATTAAAGAAAATGATACCACTGACACAACATAACAAAATTTGGGAATGTAGCCAAAGTGATACTTAGAGGAAAATTTATTTCTTTAATTTTTTACCTCAATAAAATAAAGAAAAAAACAGATTAATGAACTGGGCATGCAACTAAAAAACCTAGAAAAAAATTAAAAGTCCCCTATTAAAAATCAAACTGGAAATACTGAAAATCAAAGGAGAGATTAATAAAATTTAAGGTTAAGAAAATCATTGAACTAATAAACAGAACTAGAAGCTGGTTTTCTGAAGAAAAAAAATCCAATAAAATAGACAAAACCATTGGTAACTTTGATTTAAAAAAGGAAAAGAAGAAAACCAAATTGCTGGTATCAAAAATGAAAGGTGTAAATTTACCACCAATAAAGAGGAAATTAAGACAACTGTGAGGAGTTATTTTGCCCAATTATATGCCAATAAATTTGACAACCGAAATGAAATGGATTAATATCTACAAAAATATAAATTACCCAGGTTAACAGAAGAAATAAAATACTTAAATAACTCAACCTTAGGAAAAGAAATTGAACAAGTCATCAACACACTTCCTAAGAAAAAATCCCCAGGACCAAATGGATTCACAAGCAAATTCTACAAAACATTTAAAGAACAAATAAAGCCATTTAGAAAAATTGGTGAAGAAGGAATCCTACCAAATTCCTTTTATAACTCATATATGGAGCTGATACCTAAACCAGGAAGAGTCAAAACAGAGAAAGAAAATTACAGACCAATTTTCCTAATGACTACTGATGCATAAATTTTAAATAAAATACTAGGCAAAGAGATTACAGCAATGTATCACAAGGATTATCCACTATAACAAAGTAGGATTGATACCAGAAATGCAGGGCTGGTTCAATATTAGGGAAACTACAAGTAAAACTGCCATATCAATAACAAAACAGAAATCATGTGATTATTTCAATAAATGCAGAAAAAAACCTTTGATATAATACAGTACCCATTCCTATTAGAAACACTAAAGAGCACAGAAAGAGTTCACCTTAAAATGTTAAGTAATATTTACCTAAAACCATCAGCAAGCATTCTTTGTAATGGGGATAAGCTAGAAGCTTCCTACCACAATCAAGGGTGAAGCAAGGATTCCCATTATCACCCCCATTACTTAATATTTTACTACAAATAGCAATAACAGAAGAAAAATAAAGGAATTAGAACAGGCAATGAGGAAACAAAACTATCACTTTTTGCAGATATGATGGTATACTTAGAGAATCCTAGAGAATCAACTAAAAAACTACTTGAAAGTATTAACAACATGGGGTGGCGGTGGCGCAGCGAGTAAGGTGCAGTGAGTAAAGCACTGGCCCCGGAGTCAGGAGGATCTGAGTTCGCATCCGGCCTCAAGACACTTAACACACACACACACACACACACACACACACACACACACACACACACACACACACACACAC
>NW_027187314.1:1673253-1741500 GCF_028583685.1 Petaurus breviceps papuanus | reverse complement strand
CACACACACACACACACACACACACACACACACACACACACACACACGCCGTGTAAACCTGGACAAGTTACTTAACCCCAACTGCCCTCCAAAAGGCAAAAAAACAAAGTATTAACAACTTTAGCAAAGCTGCGGGATATAAAATAGAGCATTTCTCTCAGCAAAATTCAGCAGCAAGAGATAGAAAGAGAAGTTCCATTTAAAATAACTGTAGACAATAAAAAAATACGTGGGAATCTACCTGCCAAAACAAACTCAGGAACTATATGAACCCAACTATAAAACATTTTTCACACAAAATCAGATCTAAACAATTGGAAAAATATTAATTGTTCATGGGTAGGCTGAGCCAACATAATAAAAACGATAATTCTACCTGAATTAATCTACTTATTCGGTGCCATACCAATCAAACTATCAACAAATTATTTTATAGAGCTAGAAAAAAATAATAAAATTCATCTGGAAGAACAAAAAGCACAAAGGTATTATGGGAATCAATGAAAAAAAATGCATTAGAAGGTGGTCTAGCCATACCAGATCTCAAACTGTATTATAAAGTGGTAATTACCAAAGCTATCTGGTACTGGCTAAGAAACAGAGTGGTACATCAGTGAAATAGATTAGGTACAAATTACATTATAGTAATCTAGTATATGCTAGTAATCATAATGAAGAATATGATAAATCCAAAGATCCAAGCTTTTAGAACAAAACTCATCTGACAAAAACTGCTGGGAAAATCAGAAAACAATATGGCAGAAACTAGATATAGACCAACATTTCACACCATATTCCAAGATAAGGTCAAAATGTGTACATGATTAGACATAAAGAGTGATACCATGAACAAATTAAGAGAGCATGGAATAATTTATCTGTCAGATTTATGGATAAGGGAAGAATTTAGGATCATTGGTTAATCTGATCCTAAAAGAGATAGAAAATTGGCAATGATAAAGGAGAATTTAATAAGGGGAAAAAAGGAAAAAAAAGAAAAAGGAGAATTTATAGCAAATTAAAAAATAAAAGAAATTATTATTATCTATTTACCCTTATTAATTATAATTACAGTCCAACAAAACTGAAAAATGAAACAGATGAATCCAAAATATTCATATTAACAAAAAAAGAAATGGAGAATTTAAACAACCCAACCTCAAAAAAGAAAACTAAAATCCAAACCTAGATGAATTTACAAGTAAATGCTATCAAACAGTCAAATAACAATTGTAATTCCACATAATTTCCAGAAATTGGGATGGCATCTTAACAAACTCCTTCCAGGGGACAAATAGGTCCTGATACCTAATCTGGAGAGAAGTGAGTCTGAGAAAAAGAAAACTACAGAACAATACCCAGTGATGTGCTGAAAAATATTTAACTAATTATATGGGAGAAAAAATATATATGTACAACACACACTTTTAAGGTTAATCTGCATTATAAAATATTTTCTCTATCACTTTCTTAAGTTTAAACAATCAGCACCACAATATATCAAGCCCTGATCTACAGCATTTGCCTATTTCTAAGCTGTGAATGCTCACAATGAAAATATAATAATCAGTAGTGTTGAGCTGATTTGAGCTGGCAGTAAGCATACCTGTCAATACCATATTGAGATGAAAAAGCCATTAGTTCCTAGGCTACAGCAGCAAAGTAGATGAGAATGAATCAACTTTGGTATCATTTCCATTCATAAAACCCTCTCTATATTCAGCTCTTTTAGTGTTGTCTTCCCCGATTAGAATATAAGTAGGTACCCCTTCTTTTTGCTGGTATTTGTATTGCCAGTGCTTAGCACAGTGCCTAGCACATAACAAAAGTTAAATAAAATGCTTTATATATCTATTTATTTCTGCTGTTGAACTTTTTTTTTTTAATTGTACCAAGGACATTGCTGGCTAGATTTTTTTTTGTCTGCCTTCAATAACTGTGGCTCCTGAAAAAGGCTGCAGCATTTCCAGAGGCAGATGATAGGTCAAAATTTCATAAGAACTGCTCCCTTGAATGACAGTTGAGGGGAGACAGGGTAGTAGCAAGGTTAATGGACACATCACTATTGCTAGGGTTTACTTTGCCATCCATCAGTGGCCATTGGTCGGCATTTGGTGTTGGTGGAAATAGTAAGCTCCTTTTTGTTCAACAAAGGTGGTTTCCCTTAATGATGGCTCTAGGAACCAGGCTAGAAGTAGTACTGATGATCTGGGGGCTATTCTCAGGGCTCTTAGCTTTAGGGTCCTGTGCTGTCTCCACTAGGAGCTAAGAAGAAATGATTCTCATCTCACCCACCTAATTTATGCTACTTCTGGTCTTCCCCTGCTAAAAGAACAGGTAGGATACAGGAAGGCAGACTGAAGAGAGGACACTCAAGGCCAAAACAAAATGTCTAAAGATAAAAAAGGCACCTCTCTCTGTAGGGCTAGAGATGCTGGGGAACTAAGCATTATATGTTAAGTGGTTGTACATATCTGAAGCAAAGAATTCTCATAATGGAGAAATGCATGTGGTTTGTTTACTCAATAACCACCCAGCTATTCCCAATAAGAGAAGAGTTGTGATTACAAAAGTAGAACATGCTGGACCTAGAATCCTAATCCTATTGTAGCATCAAATAGTAGTCCTGAATTCACTAACTTTCTTTAAAAATATTTCCTTTGTGCTTCTGTTTCCCAATTTGACTGTAAGGATAATACTATTAACTCAGGAATGTGGTGAGTAACAAGATAATTGCCAAGTGCTGCTTCTTAGGTAAATGATAGATAATGATCTATGTCATCTGTGCCCCTGATCTTACAAAGTTTATTATACAAGTATGGTCTGAAGGTGGCAAACTACCATAATCAGCATAGTAACATTTGTGTTCTATAAGTAAGGGTGCTGTTCTTCTCAGAGCTGTAAACGTGGACCTTGAGTTTGGTACTTCTGATAACCATTGGATTTATATTTAAATTCCATGATATGAAAAACCTACCAAGTGGAGCAGGGTAAGATGAAGGAAACCAAAAACAGACTAATAAATCTTACGGAGTTTAGGCATAGTTTTTACTATGGTTTTTGCTTACCTAGCAATAAGAAATAATAATTAGCTTCACAAGGTGACATCTACTCATGCAGCTCTAGTCTTAAATGTTTGGTGGAATCACGACATGCATAAAAACAACCTCAGACTGGAATGACAGTTGTGTCTAACTTGGACACTGGGCAACTACTTTACTTTTCTGTAGTGTTCAAGGTAAGAGAGTTGTAGCGCTGGTGAAAGAAAGGAAAAGTAGCTCTTAACCATCTCCAAATATCTCATTTGTAAAAGGAGAACTAGATGATCTGCAAGCTCTTTCCAGAGTTAACATTCTCTGTCTTGCCTTCATTTCAAATTATCCACAATCTAGTATGCGCCAGGCACTGTGCTAAGCGCTTTACAATTATAACCTCATTTGATTCTTAAAACCATCCTAGGAGATAGGAGCTATTATTATCAACATTTTCAAGTTGAGGAAATAGGTCAAAATTAAAGTACTTGACCAGGGTCACACAGCTACTAAGTGTTTGAGTCTTGGTCTGAGTTCAGATTGTATAAAGCATTATTCAAACTTATAATTAATCTAAAGAAGCCAATAAAAATTCACCTCTTTTTTTTCAATTAATAAAGTAATTTCCAATTTTGGAATGAATTGATCCAAAGGAAGAAAAAAGCCTACATCTACAGATGAAGTTAATGCTATTAGAAGATGCATTATTACTTTAATAGTCTTTGATCATCTAGACATATGAGTGATTTCTACCACTTCACTGCTATGGCTTTCTTTACAACCTAAAAATCAAGCATATTCATTCATTAATGATCCACTATAAGTCCTAAGAATTTATTACTTAAGTATGACTAATGGATGGATGGACCATATTTTTCACTGTCAGTCTATTATTCTCCACTAAAATTTCCTAGCACGAGTTTCATTCTTTTTTTGGAGGGATAGTGAGGGGGAGAAGACTGAATGTCTTTATTGGACAGTAGGGATGTGTTGGTAAATGTTTTAACAACTGACTAGGGAGGGGAGGACATACGCACAACACACTTTTAAGCTTAATCTGAATTATCTACATTTTTCCATCAAGTCTAGACAATTAACAAATCAATAAATCAAGTCATCATTTGTAGTTTTCTGGGTTGTAGATATATTCACACTAAAAGTTTATTTAAACATCAGCTCTAAGTAGAAGCTGGCTCCAGCATGCCCCCTGTATAACAGATAAATATATACAAAAAGTTAAGTATAGAAGGTCAACAATTAACTGAGAAAAATCTGCAGCAACTTTCCCTAACAAAAGCCTGATACACAAGATATATTTTGTTGTTGTTCAGTCATTTCAGCTGTGTCATGACCCTATTTGGGTTTTCTTGGCAAAGATAATGGAGTGGTTTGTCATTTTCTTCTCCACTTCATTTTACAGATGAGGAAATTAAGGCAAACTGGGTTAAGTGACTTTCCCAGGGTCACACAGCTAAGAAGTATCTGAGGCTGGATTTGAACTCAGGAAGATAAGTCTTCTTGACTCCAAGTCTGGCACTCTATCCATGCTGCCCATTCAAAGATATGTAGGAAGCAGATTTTTTTTCTTATTATTAGTGATGTGAAAGATTTTTCATTTGATTATTTTTATTAGTAGTAGTAGTATTTTAAGAGCAAGTCTCCCTATCTTTCCTAGTCTAGAAGTGCAAAGACTACTTAGAGGTCAATCCCACTACTGAACAACACAGGAGCTTGACTTGCTCCATTTCTGACATGGATTGGTACACCCTTCTTTAGCAACCTGAGGGACCCCTGCTCTGGGAGATATAACATGTTGGTGCCAGATTTGGTGTAGATACCTTATTGGAATAGCCTTCTTGAAGTTCAGAACTTCAAGCAATTCACCAGTTTCAGCCTCCCCAGTAGCAAGAATTATAGGTGATGGGGGTGCTTGGGATCTATATCTGTAACAGCAATTTGTAAAACCAATTGGCAACATCAGTCTGTAACATCAATTTGTAAAACCAGTCTGTAAAATCCCTTTCCCAGCCTCAAACTCTGCCCCTTCGCCCAGGCAACAACTTAGGACTCCTTTGTCCTAGCTTAATCTCCTCATGTCTCCTCCTGTCTGGCCCAAATCTCATCTCCAAGTTAAACTCCTCAAACTTTTATCTATGCTCTGAAGTCCCTTCCATCCATCCATTCAGTCCTGAGAATGGCAGCCCTACCCTTTAAAAGTAAAAGCCTGTACCCCCTTTCACTTGCAGGTCCCCTAAGGATCCTTGCCGGCTGCAAAGCGTATAATAAATTTTTTCAACTCTGACTCCAAGTAAGGCTGAGCTGAATTCTTTCCAGACTGAATCGCAGGTTCTGGTCTTAGATAAGATCAGAGTTCCTGCTGAACCTATTGGGAGCCATCCCTCATCATAGGCATAGGTCACCATGCCTGGCTATTACACGTTTTAAAAATAAAAGCATAATGTATTTTATTTTATTTTAATTTTTTTGGTCTTTTTTTGGGGGGAAGGCAGGGTAATTGAGGTTAAGTGATTTGCCCAAGGTCACACAACAAGTAAGTGTTAACAAAGGACACATAGCTAGTAAGTGTTAAGTGTCTGATGCCAGTTTTGAACTCTGGTCCTCCTGACTCCAAGGGTTGGTGATCTATTCATTGTACTACCTAGCTGCCCTGGATTTTATTTTTTAAAAATACATCTCATTCATCCTGTTTCTATACCACAATTATTTCAACCTCACTTCTACTAGACTGAACCCTTCCTCCCTTGTGACAAAGTGATACAATTAAACAAAAACATTTAACACAAGGATCAAATCTGATAATGTATGCAACACTATGTATGTCTTCTGGGTTCCCTGCTTCTCCCCTACTCTCCATCTAAAAATGCCCAGATTTTATCTTAACATTCTCTTCCCCCTTTTCTAGATCAGTCGATAAAAATCTGTTAAGCACCCATTATGTGCCAGGCATTATGCTAAACAGTGGAGATGACAGAGAAAGGCAAAAGACAAAGAGCTTGTAGTCCGTGGGGGGGGGGGGGGTGGTGGCGGAATGCAAGCAATTATGTACGAACAAGCCATTCCTCAATTGATAGACAGTCAAAGGATATGAATTGGCAGTTTTCAGAGGAAGAAATCAAAGATATCTATTGACCCATAAAGAAGTGCTCTTTTGGGGGCAGCTAAGTGGCGCATCGAATAGAGAACTGGCTCTGGAGTAAGGAGGACCTGAGTTCAGATCCAGCCTCAGACACTTAACACTTATGTGTGACCGTGGGCAAGTCACTCAACCCTAATTGCCCTGCCTTCCCCCCTCCAAAAAATAAAAAATGCTAAAAATTTCTTTGATAATAGTGATTATAGAAACTAATTTCTCTTAATCTCATTTTTCCCATCAGCAAAATGAGGGAGTTGGACTGGATGGCCTCTCAGGTCCATTCGGGTCTAACTATAAGATTACTGAAGTATAGTTGTGGAAAAAAAAAATCAATGGATTGTCTGTGATGAGACCTTTGGGGTTGGCTCTATTGTTAACTAGCCATTCATCTGGGTTTACTTAGACAAATAACAACCTCAATGGACCTCAGTTACTGTGGAACTTCCTCACCTATAAAAATAAAAATAAGAGTATTAAACTAGATCATTTCTAAGATACCTTTCAAGTATAAAATGTATACAAGTCAAGTCTATATCTGTTGGTGGTTAACAGACTGTCTTTCTGATTTCCTCTATTAGCCTGTACACAACTAGAAGATACAAATAAATACCTATTCTCCAAAATGCTTGGGACATTATTACTCAGTGGACACACAAATATTTAACTAAAAGAAAAACAGAAAATGTAAGCCTGAACAATGTTCTATTGCCTAAGGAACCAGATTCCCTAATTCTAAGCAATATTTCCTTTTTGTCTAGAAAACATTTCAAATCACAAGAATTTCTGCTCTCTCAAGCCCAAATTCATTTTCCCTGTGAAGTCCCTCTTCCTGACCTTTAAGTTACTGTGGAAATGTCTGATCTATTCTCCATATGTGTTCCAAGTTAGGACTTAATGACCTTTCAGTCTTCATTGTCCTTCATTTCCTATACTAATATAGAGCCAAATCCTACAACTTCCTTTTTATGTTTAATTTCTTTTCCTTCTTTTCCATCACCCCAGTAAAATCCAGTCTGGTTTCTACGTCTCTCTAGTCAACTGATGCCTCCCCATTATGAAGGCACAGTGTTGGCTGTTCTACAACCCACTGAAAGCTTCCCTTGACAAAAGTCACCCTTTTCACCAAGGTCATTCATGAATTCAGAAAAAAAAAAGTTTCCTTTTCACACTGAGGACTAAAACCAAATTTCTCCACCTGAATAAATGACAATCCACCAAGATGGCCAGATAAGTATCTCACTTCTCTTTAGTCCCAGGCTAGGGGGAACTCTGTTCTGCACATATATTTGTTTTTTTTCTTTTGTTCTATTTCATTCCTGCCTTTGAACATACTGACCCTAGAGCTCTAGAGAGTGTCAGGATGCCTCTAATGTGATACTGACTACCAGGAGAGTAGTGTTTACATAATTTGTGTATAATGTTTACATAATTATACTATATATATGGACATGAAGATAGAGGAAAAGTGTACAAGTGGGCTACTGATATATGATCCAGATGGCTCTTCTCCCAAGCTCAACAAGATGAAGTAAAACTATCAGCAAAGATATCATGACAATTTCACCAACCTTTTACTAGTTGTTACCCCAACCTCCCAAATACTGAGTCAGGACATAAACCTACCATTCCCCGGTGGTGTTCATGGCCACCCTTCTCTCTCCCTACTTCTTCTCTCCCTCACTAAACATTCTGATTGTATCTTAATTTTCCAAATAAACTTATGCTTATCATTCTAACTTTAACAACTGGTAATGATTCATCATATTCTCTAACACTATTAAAGATCTACCTCTTCTATGAAGCCTATTCTGACTAAACAGTCTTAAAATAATAATCTAATAATTCTTTCCCAACTAATGACCTTATCACACCTTTCAGTCAGGAAAGAAAATAGTACCTCCTGTCCCATCCAACTGTTTCTCCAAAAAACTTACTTATTCTCTCATGCTTTCAAACTGATACAATTCACACTTCACTCCCCAAACATCTCTTCATTTGGTTATGGTACAAAGACTTACACATACACCCTTATATGGACAGACACACACACATATGTTTTATGCTGGTATGCACATCTATATTGATATGGTATATTTTAAAATATATGGTCCTAACAACAAATATGAAGAATTCACAAAAACATAGTAAGAAGTGAATTGATGTAGAGCAAAAAAGCAGAGCCAAAAAGAATATATGTGATGACTACAACGACATAAAGAAAGATAACACTAAGAGGAAGCAAAATTCAGAACAAACAAGGTGGACAAGGTTGGCTCCATATTATCAAAGTACACATTCTATCTTTCTGATAATAAATAGTAAACTACAAAAATGGAAATAAACATATATTGTAGCAACCAAGCATTCAAGCAGTTGTATTTACCTTTCTATAGTAAAGTACTATGGGGAATTGTTTTTGGGGGGGAGTGAATATATCAAAACAAAAAGTAACAATAGAAACCAAGAAGAAAATAACAAAATAGGTGGTACTACTTAATGGGCAGCATGTCTGCTTAACTTGTTTGTAACAGAGGCTTGTGTGGGTGTTTTATAACTGCTTTCAGATAAAGGAAAAGAAAACAATACAAGATATTCTGACTATTAGACTTGACATCCACTACAACAAATTTTAAATACGTTAACTAAAAATTACTGTAACTTCTCAGTGAAGACATTAGTCATAATTCATCAATACACAAGGATTCAATGCCAATTTGACTTTTTTTCTCCCTCCTACTCAGAAAATTACTCAATGAGTTAGAATATTTCCAGTTACCAGAAGGTAGTAAATAAGAAATTTATTCAAAAACCCAATATTTTAATTGGCAACTAAGGAAAAAAAGGAAAATTATATAAATTCATCAAACTTACAGAAATACAGTAAAATCCTAGCTATCAAAAGACACCCTCCCTCTATCACTGGTCAGTTCAAAATGCAAAAAAGAAGTACTAGTTCACAGGTGATGTTTATAAAAGGCTGAACATTTCAAGTAAAGCCAAAAATACACAAAAAAAGACATGAAGAAAAATAGAAAAAAAAACTATAGAAATCAGTAGCTATTGAAGCAATCAGAAGTACTGCTGGGACACTGGGTAGCAAACACTCATATCAGAAAAGGGAAAAAAGTCAATTCTTCAAGAGCAGAAGAGTACACAGGTACTTTCATGCCAATGCTGCTGCTCTTCATATAAAATACCTCTACTGTTGGAATACTGAAGGGAATAGTACTAACAGCCCTTTAAATGCATCAGTATATAAATACTAAAGGCACGTCAACCCAGTTCAGCAGTATGGGAGGGGATATTTGTCTTCTTAAGTCAAGACACAGCCTATAAAGACAAACAAGTAAGCAACACTTATGTTGTGCTAGACCAATTAAGAAACAAAAGAGTTGAAGATGGCAAAGTGAAAGCAGGGAACCACCTGAGCTCTCCCACAAATTCCTTCAGTAACCTCTAAAAAGTGAATCTGAACAAATTTTAGAGTGGCAGAATCCACTAGGAGGCAGATTTCCAGCCCAGGACAACATGGAAAGTTGACAAGAAAGATTTGTTGCACTGGGCGGGGGGAGCGCAGAGTGTGCAGGCTGCACCAGCACAGACCCGACTATAGCAAAGCGGGGAGTGGGTCCTGGCCGACTGAATCACCTGCAGCAGGGGTGATCCCCAAACCTCTCAGCACAGGAGGGGAGTCTGTCAGAGCTAGGTGAGAGGCAAGAGCAAAGCCTGCAGCAGCATCAACAGCTACTCCTGGGGCTATCAACCCTCCGATTAAAATGTTTGAAAGTTACCTACTTGAATTTTTGGAAGCCAAGACGGTGAAGTAAACCACAAGTGCTTACCGCCCCCCCCTTGTGGACCTTGAAAACCCAGAGAATACTGCCCTAGGAAAAATGCTGGAATAGTGGAACCAGCAGAAGTACAGCAGTCTTTTAGCTCAGGAAGCTACGGAGATCAACAGGAAGAGTCTTTCTTGTGGCTGAAGAGAACCAGGGCAGGATGGGAGACTTCCCAGTAAGCCCCAACTCAGCAACTGGTGGGAGATTCTGAGCCCCCAGGAGATGGAGTCAGTAAGTGCCAACACCAGGACCCCAGGCTTGCCTTTACATGGCCAGGGGAATCCACAAACACCAGCACCGTCAGACACCCACCAGTGGCTGAGCCTGCCTATTCTCTAGCATAGCCCATGGGGAGTAGAGACCTCCAGTGACCAGACCACCCCTCCCCTACACCTCATGTGCAAGCTTCAGTGTAACCCTGGGAAAACTCACACCTCACCTGGCCTTGCCTCAGCACATACCAGCCCACTCCAGCTCAGCACCAGGTGAGCTGCAGCATTATATAGCTTCTAATTGACAGAACCAAAGGCCACAGCACACAAAGCCAGTAACCAGGCCCCTAGCTCCCGGCTGTGCTTCAGAGCCCCCTGTGCCCCACAACCAGAGAGTCACTTTAAAAGTCAGGAAATAGGCAATCACAATGGGCAAAAAGCAAATCTGAAAAGGAAAGACCATGTAATTGTACTATGGAGTCAGGGATGATCAAAATACAAATTCTGAAGAAGACAGCCTTGATGCTATACGCACATCTGAAACCTCAAAAGGTAATATGAACTATAAATATAAATATATAATATGAATATAAAAGAATATGAACAAGTCCAAAAAGCATTACTGGAAGAGCTCAAGAAGAATTTTAAAAGTCAAATTACAGAAGTAGAAGAAAAATTGACCAATTATTTTAAAAATACAATTGACAAAATGGAAAAAAAAATTTCACTGAAGAGAGCTCCTTAAAAAGTAAAATTGGACAAATGAATAAGGAGGCACAAAAGCTAACTGAAAAACCAGTTCGTTAAAAATTATAATTGGACAAGTAGAAACTAATGACTCTATAAGGCATCAAGAATCAGTCAAACAAAATCTAAAGAATGAAAAAATAGAAGAAAATGTAAAATATTTCATTAGAAAAACAACTGACCTGGAAAACAGATCCAAGAGAAATAATCTAAGAATTATTGGTCCATAGATAAGCCTTGATGGAAAAAAAAAATCTGGATGGTATCTTCCAAGAAATCATAAAAAAAAAAAACTGCCCTGAGGTCCTAGAACCAGAGGGTAAAATAACTCATTGAAAGAATCCATCAATCATCTCCTGAAAGAGATCCCAAATTGAAAATACCAAGGAATATTGTAGCCAAATTCCAGAATTATCAGGTCAAGGAGAAAATACTGCAAGCAGCCAGAAAGAAAACAATTCAAATATTGCTAAACTACAGTCAGGATCACATAGGACCTTGCAGCTTCTACATTAAAAGATTGGAGGGATTGGAATATGATATTTCATAAGGCAAAGGAGCTTGTACTATAACCAAAGATCAACTACCCAGCAAAATTGAGCATAATCTTTCAGTCAAGTAGATGGACCTTAAATGAAATAAAGGACTTCCAGACCTTCCTGATGAAAAGGCCAGTGCTCTATGGAAAATTTGATCTTCAAATACAAGACTCAAGAGACACATAAAAAGGTAAACAGGAAAAAAAAAGAAAAAAAAACGTTGTTATTCAATTCTATATATTCAGTAAGAGTAAACTATTTACATCCCTATATGGGAGGATACTTGTTAATCTTGAGAATTGTATATTTATTACAATATTTAAAAGAAATATATATATAGAAGGTGTGGGTATAAATTAACTGATGTGAAGATAAAAGACCTAATTAAGGGGCACAAAGGGACTATAATGGGAGAAGAGGAAAGGAAGAGGCAGAAAAGGGTAAATTATATCACATGAAGAGAAACAAAAACATTATAGTAGAGGGAAAGAAGGGAGGGAGATGACTGTTGTTTGCATTTTACTCTCATTGGATTTGGTTCAAGGAGGGAATAACATACTCAGTTAAGTATAGGAATCTAATTTGCCTTACAGACAGTAGGAGGGGAAAAATGAAAGAAAAGGGAGGAGGTGGTTAGAAGGGAGGGAAGAAGTAATAAGGGAAAAGGGAAAGAAAGGGGAGGGAGGCTGATAAAAGGGAGGGAAGATTGAGAGAGGCGGTAGTCAAAAGTAAAACACTTTTGAGGAGGGTAAGGGAGAAATAAAAGCATTAACAAGGGGGAAATAAGATGGAAAGCAACATACAGATAGTGATCTTAATTGTCAATGTGAATGGGATGAAATCTTATAAAACAGAAGCAGATAGCAGAATGGATTAAAAACCATAGTGCTACAATATGTTGCCTACGAGAAACACATCTGAAACAGGGAGAATAGAGCACCAGCTCTGGAGTCAGGAGGACCTGAGTTCAAATCTGGCCTCAGACACTTAACACTTACTAGCCATGTGACCTTGGGCAAGTCACTTAACCCCAACTGCCTCTCCAAAAGAAAGGAAAAAGGGATGAAGAAGACGACCAAATTACCAGTATCAAAAATGAAAAGGTGAATTCATCTCCAATGAAGAGGAAATTAAAACAATAATTAGGAAATTTTTTGCCCAACTGTATGCCCATAAATTTGACAATCTTAGGGAAATGGATGAATATCTACAAAAACATAATTTGCCCAGATTAACAGAAGAGGAAGTAAATATTTAAATAACCCCATCTCAGAAAAAGAAATTGAACAAGCCATCAATGAACTCCCTAAGAAAATATCTCCAGGATCAGATGGATTTACAAGTGAATTCTATCAAAAATTTGAAGAACAATTAATTCCAATACTATATAGACTATTTGGGAAAATTGGAGGAATCCTACCAAATTCTTTTTATGATACAAATATGATATTGATACCTAAACCATGAAGAGACAAAACAGAGAAAGAAAATTATAGACCAATTTTCCTAATAAATAGAGATACGAAAATTTCCAATAAAATATTAGCAAAAAGATTACAGCAACTTATCATGAGAATAACACACTTTGGTCAGGTGGGATTTATACCAGGAATGCAGAGCTGGTTCAATATTAGGGAAATTAGGAGAAAAACTGATCATATCAACAACAAAACTAACAGAAACTATATGATTATCTCAATGGATGCAGAAAAAGCTTTTGACAAAATATAACACCCATTCCTACTGAAAGCACAGGAGAGCATAGGAATAAATGGAGCCTTTCTTAAAATGAGAAGTAGCATATACCTAAAATGATGAGCAAACATTATATGTGATAGAGATAAGCTAGATGCATGTCCAATAAGAATGGGGGTAAAACAAGGATGTCCATTATCACCACTGTTTTTCAATACAGTACTAGAAATGTTCACTTTAGCAACAAGAGAAGAAAAAGAAATTGAAGGAATTAGAATAGGCAAAGAAGAAACTAAGCTATCACTCTTTGCAGACAATATGATGATATACTTAAAGAACCTAGAGAATCAAGTAAAAAACTACTTGAAATAATAAATAACTTTAGCAAAGTTGTAGGACAGAAAATAAACCCACATAAATCATCCACATTTTTATACATTACTAACAAAAAGCCCAATAGCAAGAGATAGAAAGAGAAATTCCATTTAAAGTTTCTGTGGACATTTTAAAACGTCTGGGAGTCTACCTGCCAAAACAAACCCAGGGACTATATGAACATAATTACAAACACTTTTCACACAAATAAAGTCAGATCTAAATAATTGGAAAAATATCAGTGGTTCATGGGTAGGCCAAGCTAATATAATAAAAATGACAATTCTACCTAAATTATTTTATTTATTCAGTGCCATACTAACCAAACTACAAAAGTTATGTTTTAGAGCTAGAAAAAATATCAAAATTCATCTGGAAGAACAAAAGGTCCAGAGTATTAAGGGAATTAATGAAAAGAAATGCTAGGGAAGGTGGCCTAGCCATATCAGATCTTAAATTGTATTATAAAGCAGCAGTCATCAAAACCACTTGGTACTGGCTAAGAAACAGAAGGGTAGATCAGTGGGATAGGTTAGGTAGATAAGACAGGGTAGTCAATGATTATAGCAATTTACTATTTGATAAACCCAAAGACCCCAGTTTCTGGGTTAAGAACTCACTGTTTGACAAAAACTGCTGGGAAAACTGGAAAATTGTATGGCAGAAACTGTGCATAGACCAAGGTTTGACACCATATACCAGAATAAAGTCCAAATGGGTGCATGATCTAGGTATAAAGACTGATACGATAAACAAATTAGGGGAACAAGGAGTAGTTTATCTGTCAGATTTGTGGAGAATGCAAAATAGGTAATTTTGATTACATTAAATTGAAAAGTTTTTGCACCAACAAAGCCAATGCAACCAAGATTAGGAGGGAAGAAGAAAGCTGGGAAAGAATTTTTATTACTAGCGTCTCTGATAAAGGTCTCATTTCTAAAATATAGAGAGAACTGGGTCAAATTTACAAGAATATAAGTCATTCCCCAATTGATAAATGGTCAAAGGATATGAACAGGAAGTTTCAGAGGAAGAAATTAAAGTTAGCTATAGTCATATGAAAAAGATGTTCCAAATCACTATTGATTATAGAAATGCAGATCAAAACAATTCTGAGGTACCACATCACACTTATTAGATTGGCTAACATCACAAAACATGAACATGATACTGATGGAGAAGAGTTGGAACACTAATTCATTGTTGGTGGAGTTGTGAGTTGATCCAACCATTCGGGACAGAAATTTGAAACTATGCCCAAAGGGCTATAAAAATGTGTATACTCTTTGACCCAGCAATACCACTTCTAGGACTATATCCCAAGGAGATCAGAAAAATGGGGAAAAGATGCACATGTACAAAAATATTTATAGCAGCTCTTTTTGTGGTGGCCAAGACCTGGAAATTTAGGGGATGCCCATCAACTGGGGAATGGCTAAACAAGCTGTAGTATATGAATGTAACGGAATACCATTGTGCTATAAGATATGATGAACAGGTGCACTTCAGAGAAACTTGGAAAGACATATATGAACTGATGCTGACTGAGGGGAGCAGAACCAGGAGAACATTGTACACAGTAACAGCCAGTATGTGAGGACTGATTTTGATAAGACTTAACCCTTCTCATCAATGCAAGGATCTAAAACAATTCCAAAGAATACACAATGGAAAATGGCATCCACATCCAAAAAAAGACCTGTGGAGTCAGAAGGCAGAACGAAGCAGACTATTTTCTTGTTTTGTTTTATTTTTTTTTTCTTTCTTCTGGTTTTTCCCATTCATTATAATTCTTCTCTGCAACATGACTAATGTGAAAATGTGTTTAAATAGGAAATGTATGTGTAGAGCCCAGCAAGACGTCTTGGGAAGAGAGGTGAGAGGGGGTAGAAAATCTAAAACTTACAGAAGTGAATAATGAAAACTAAAAATAAATAATTTAATTTTAAAAAAAAAGTTTCAATGGAACACAGCTTCTGACCTCAAGAAGCTAACAGTCTTACTGAATGTAAAAACACACACCAAAGCTAAGTATACTATTAGAAGTCATTCTTAGAGATATATTCTGAACTTTCCCAACAAAAGGCAAATCTTAGAGAACATATACAGTTAGGAAATGTGCTATGGAAAAGCCAGCAAAGAAGACTGAAAAGGAACATTCAGACAGATAATAGAAAAACCAAGAAGGAAGAGTCAGAAAACAGAGAGGAAAGTATATAGGAAGAAAGGTTGGTCAAGAAGAATAAGAACTAAGAAGAGATCATCAGAAATGGCAATTAAGAGATCATGGTAACTTTCAATAAAGAAGTTTCTATTGAGTTATGAGGCCAGAAGGCAGACTGCAAAGTACTGAGGAGTGAGAAGATAAAAAAAAACAGAGTTGAAGTTTGGCTGAGAAAGGAAAATGACCTGAGGGGATGGCAGGGCTGAGTGAAGGATTTTTAAAGAATAAGGCAAAATATTTGAAAGCAAAGTAGAAGGAATCTATAAATAGAAAAAAGCTAAAAATGTGAAGGGTGAGGAAAAAGGATGAGATTATTCCTGAAAAAGATGTTCAGGTCAATTTCTCCATAACTCCACTCAGCAATCCTGTGAACTTCCATGATTTATGCCAGTACTTGCTCAGTAGCATTCACAGACTTGCTCAGTAGCAGACACACACTTAATGCTTTTTTTCCCTTTAATTCATTCACTTTCCCCAATAGAGTTTTTAAAAAAATATCCCAAAGCTTTGTCACACTCTGTTTATATAGAATTCATCATCACATACGTCTTATCAGGCTCACTTTTCTTCATCTGCATTATACAATTCAAGGGTCCACAATTTCATCACTGTAGGTGTTTCCTTTATAGAAGCAGATCACAGATCTAGTGCCTTAGTAGGCAGTCTTTTGGGTTTGATACAGGTGAAAAAATAAATCATCTGAGGTCACCTTTCTGACGAGAAGGTTCTTTGAACTTGCAAGGCTGGATCTTGAATGCATAAAAAACAATCCACTCCAAGGGAAGAATTAAAATACAACCCCCTGTCCTGGAAATTTTTCCAGGTAGAGCCTTCTAGAGCTTATGCTCTACTGTCCTAGCCATTAAGAACCTAGTTTCATCTACAAATTCTGGTAAGACACTCAAACAGGACTTTAATGGAAGCCAGGCATAAAGAAATTTCATCTATTCAGAATGACTCATTTCTCAAGAAAGTCAAGATTTTCCTTTATATTCATTTTTAAGAAAAGCAGTTCCAATACCTCAATATTCAAGGAACCAGAACTATGCCTCAAAAATTTCCAGGACAATTCCAGGATAATTATGACCTTGAAAAAATATTTACTTACCAACTCTGCACCAGTCCTACTGAAGGTCGACTCAGCAAGTTATCAGGCAACAGATTGACTTCCCTCATTGTGTTAGCCAGTCGCACTGGAAGCTCTTTTCGTAGAAACATGTATGATGTCTTCTCACATGCATTGTCACGTCCTGTTAAGAGAAGGAAAAAATACCTGTTTTATGAACATCACAAATTAACATGGGCAACAACAGGATTTTCTAAGAAAGCAATTATAGGGCAGTGGTAAGAAAAATCAAAACATCATTCAATGTAGATTTTAAAACTAGCAAACAGGTAAAAATAGGAAGAGTATAATTGGCTTAGAAGAGCTCTTCCTTTGTGTTAGGAGGCAGGACTAGAAGAGCAGGTTAACCGTTCCCAAACAGATGTATATACCAGTGTCATCAGCACAAAAATGGAAACTGACTAGGGATGTGGTCTAAAATGATTGCCAAATAATTGGTAATAACAGAAAAGAAATCATTTGCACAATACTCAAATATCAGAGTACTACTTCAATACCATAGAATAGAAAGACTGTTGGATTCAAAGTGAAACAACCTAAGTTAAAATTCCAACTCACACTCACTACTTGTATATCTTGGGCAAGTTATTTACTCTTTCTCTAACTTAAGTTTCCTCATCTGTGAAATGAGAGGTGAGACCAGTTAACCTCAGGTTCTTTCCAGGTCTAAATTTATGATCTTATGATGTTAATCCACTCCTGTATGGCAGGTTTCTTGGGGGAAAATAACCAAAAAAACCTACACAAATATGTTTTCCAAATATTTTTACAAAAAGTACTCCTTTAGATACTATAGTTCCACTGCCGCAAGGAGTATCTATATGCTTTAGTGGTCCAATGAGGAGTCATCAACAATGAAACATTAGATATACCAAAAAGCTAGCTCAGACTTGTCCTTTGTAGTAAAGCCAAATCCTCTAATATACTTCAAATACAGGTTTGAGATGACAGATGAGGCTCTTGAGTCTTAAAGATATTCCTAGTATGGTGTGGTCACTTGTAGTATAAACTTAAGAGTATTTACATATACACAAAGATAAGTGGACAGAAAAATCAGAGAAAGAAGGAATACTGTCTGTACAGAAGCAGGAAATGGCTCTTCTCCCAGTATCCACTAGCTAGCTTTCTTAGCAACCTCAGCAAGTCTGCCTTCTCTTCATCTTCTCCCTAATGTACTAATGCTGAATTACAGTGGACAAGGCACAAAGCTTGTCATCCCCATGGTCTCCTCCTATCTCACTCTCACTTACTGAATTTTCCAAGTATATCTGATATTCCTCTGGGGCTTTTATTAATAAAGCTGAATTAATGAAAAAAAAATCAAGAATAGGCCTAAGACAGGGAAATTAATTTCCTGGCTGGAACTTTTCTTCATAACTCTCCTAATACTGCATTATCTTGGTTTACACAGTAGAAATATCTCTAACTTTTGTATATTAAATCATGTAAATCAACAAGCATTTATCAAACATGTGCCAGGTAAGGGTATCTAGGTGACACAATGAATAGAGTGCCAAGCCTGGAGTCAGAAGATTCCTAATCTTCCTAAATTAAAATCTGGTCTCAGATACATAAAAGCTGTGTGACCCTGGACAAGTCATTTAACCTTGTTTGCCTTGGTTTGAGCTGGAGAAGGAAATGGCAAAACACTCCAGTATCTTTGCAAAGAAAACCCCAAATGGGGTCACAAAGAATAGGACACAACTTAACAACAATAAATGTGCTAAATGTGAAAGTCTTTACCCTCAAAAAGTTTACATTCTAGAGAAGACTGTGTGTGTAGATGTAATAAGAATGTAAATTTTAAAGATCTTCCCTGCCCCTAGGCTAATGTGCACCTGAAGCCTGGGGTGGGGGAGGCTTGTTTTTCAGTAGATACTTCTTGATTGGCCAGTGAGTCAATAAGGTTGTTATTCATTCTCTGAGCCAGGAGAAGGCTATATAAGCCCTGATGTGTAGCTTTGTTTTGGGACTCACTTTGAGAAGTGTTCTGTGATTTGATCTGAATTCTGGGAAGCCGTTTTTGAGAGTCCCCCGGCTTTGAAAAAACCCAGAATGTGGAAACCCAGATGTTGACTGGGTATGGATGTAATGGTTGGACAGTTTGGAAATCTGTTTACTTGATGTTTCTGTCTTGATAATTATGCCTGTATACTTTGAGGTTCAGGGTGCTGACCTTTTCTCCTGAACAAGGTAAACGATATATGTCTGACTGATTAAAGTAAGCTTGTTAACCCATTTTGAGTTGCTTTCCTTTAACAAAGCAGATCCAAGAACCTGTGGTAGCTGCAAACCCTGAGGACGCTTGGGGTGCTTGCTGCTACAGTAGACACCTTAAAGCATTATATGAATGTGATATTATTTATTACCTTCATAGAAAAACATCAATGATAACTAGTTTCCAGAAAGAAAAAGATTGCCTCTGACTTCTGGGCAGGCCTCTTATCTCATACAACCTTGTAACCCAAATAAAGAAAGAAAATCCTAATTGCATTCTGAGGCTTTAATCAAGTGCCAGCCCTGTTTAAAAAACCTTGAATGGCTCTTCAATACCTCTGCCTTCAAGATACTTTTTATCAACTCATTTCTCACCACCCCTCTACATAAGGCCTCTGCTCCTGCAGACTGGTGTCCTCATTACTCCCCAACATAACACATACATTTTCCCAACCCCAGGTTTATGCTTCACACTATGCCTTGCAATATTCTGCTTTCTCCTCTCCACCTCTCTGAATCCTATCTGTATTTCAAGGTCCTACTCCTGTAATACCTCTTCTATGAAGCTTGCCCATAGTGATCTCCCAAACTTCTGAACTCCCAGAGTATTTTCTGACATTTTTCTTACATTTTTCTGGCCTGGATCTTACTTTTTTTCTTTGTTTATTGGTGGGGTTGGTTTTTTTTTTTTTTGGGGGGGGGAAGATTATTTAATCCTAGAAGTAAAAAGGAGTCAGTGGAGTTTGCTGAACATGCTCAGATCAATGCTTTACTCTCACCTCTCTATGAAGCAATAATCAAGGGGAGAGGTGAATCACTTACAACCTGTGGCTGTCTAAGGAAGGGATGTACCTGCGAGATGGTGTGGACTTCTTGCATACACAAAGTCAGTTGGAGTAAGGAACCTCAATGAGTCTTTGAACCAGGGTAACTGGAAGGATAAGAGTACTTTCAATAGTAATACGGAAGTTTGTAAGAGAGATGGTTTTTGGAGAGAAAGACAATGAGCTTTACTTTGGACAGAAAGAGTTTAGCTGATTTTGCTGTTCCAAAAGAATATTAAAAAGAATCTTTTTAAGAAGAAGAATCATGCCTCTTATTTTAAAAAACGTAAATCAGAATCTTTCAAATCTAGGCTTTACTTTAAGCAAGGTATGCCTGTTAATTTTTCTGCAACAACAACAAAAACTGTTCACAAATGCCATCGAACTTGGTTGGTTGGTTGTTGTCCTTTGTTCCAGCATCACTATGCTAGAGTCAAGTTACAGTGTGTCCAACTATGGTCAATCAGACCAATATGAACTCGGGCACAAATAGTACATGTGAACATTTGGGGTGGATTCTCCAAATTTGCACATCACACATTTCTTTTGAGCTATTTCAATTCTTTGCTCATAGAGCACAGTACTTTCTCTGATGCAGGCATACCACGCTGGGCAGTAGTGTGCCAGTGTCTTCCATGTCACATAATCAAGTTCTTAAGAGAGGAGAGACCTGAGAGTGTTTTTGTATTGCATCTTCTGACCACCACATGAACGCTTCCCTGTGTGAGCTCTCTATAAAAGTCTTTTTGGCAAGCATACACCTTGCATTCAAACAATGTGGCCAGTCCATCGGAGTTGCACACTATGCAGTAGACTTTGAATGCCTGGCAGTTTAACTCAAGAAAGGACCTCAGTGTCTGGTACCTTATCCTGCCAAGTGAACTTCAGAATCTTCCTAAGAAAATTCAAATGGAAGATTCAATTTCCTGGCATGGCAATGGTATACCGTCCAGGTTTCACCATAAAATCTAGCAATATGTAAAAGTAAGACCCAAAAAAGGAGTCTATAAAAAACTAATTTCTATAACTATTGTCACTTTATTCTAGAAAACTATTAAAAAATATCACATAGGAAAATTTTACCTTTTTTCCTGTTCAGACCCAAATATTAAATTATATTCCCATACAGAGGAAAACTATTATAAGGTTAATATTAGGCAGAGGAATAATATTGATGAATCCAAATTCAAGTATCTGTATAAAAATAAAGCTATATGCATAGTTATATAGGCACTTGGAAGAATACTCAATAATAGTAGGCAGTCCTATATTCATCTTTATGATTGCAAATTGAAGGGCTGTTCAATTTGTCAGTCCCAATTCTTCCAGATCTAAAAAAATTGTCTCAAAACTGTCTAGTTTTGTCTGAATATAAATCACTTATAGCTAAATAGCCAGTTTTTTCAAGGAAGCCTTAAATCCTATTAAATCTAATTATCATTTTGAGTAATAACCTTTGTTTCATTTTAATCTCCAAATTTTAATTCCAAAATCTATAACCTAATATTTACATGAATGAATGAAAAAACATTTGTAGTAAGCATTTACTATATGCAAAAACACTATGGTAAGCACTGAAGATACATATAGAAATGAAACCTCACCCATAATCTCAAGGAAATCATATTGTGATAGGAGACAACACATGTAGGAAAGTTCTGTTGCACTGGTAAAGGCCCAGTGGCTCTAGTTCTGTTGCGCTGGTAAAGGCCCAGTGGCCCTAGAGAACAGCAGCACATGGTAATAAATTGTCTTCAGTGTCATTTCCATTTATAAAACCATTTTTGATACTAAACCAAAACCAGTGTCAAAGACCAAGATACTAGTGGTGAGAACTTCTCCCCCAAGTTTTCAATAATGATGGTTACTGAGAAGATGGGGACTACAGCATCTGAAGAGGTAGTTGCTTGGTTATATCTCCATAAGGGAGAGGTATCTCCAGTCCCTTGGATGGTGATTAAAGGCTAAGATGGAAGCATAACCAGAGTCCTATGGGCCCTGTGTACAGGAATCTACCTGGGTATGAGGGGAGGTGGCCATCAAGACGGTAGTGGTAGTTTGGCCCAACTGGCACAAGACACTTCCTGTCTCTTTGTTAGAGTACTTTGCTGGTCTGTGTGCCCATGGTCAATAGTTAGTGTTGATGGCAATGATGATGTGGTCATCTTCACTAGGGCTAATTCCCTAGAAAATGGCTGAAGAAACCAAAGTCAAAGCAGGAACAGAACCCTGGGGGTGATGGAAGCTACTTCAAGGTCTTACAGATAACAATTTTTAAAATAACAGCAATACATACAAGTTACACTTTTATAGTTTTTTAACATTTACAGAGTACTTAGTCCACAACAACTCTGGAAGATGTAATAGATATAATAATGTATTATTATTCCCCTAACAGAAATATTAGTATTAGTTGACACTTCTCAAAGTGTTTTGTGCCTCTGCAAAATTCTACTACAAATTCCTCAACATGACACTGAGGGCAGCTGAGAATAAGCTTTGATATATTCTACCATGCTGGAAAGGTTTCAAGTATGAGCCCTGCAAACAACTATCTGCATTCTGAGGCCTAGATCCTCTTCTATGGCCACCTAATGATGAATTCCCTTATCATAGCAATTCTTGAAAAAAGAAAAATACAAAAAAGCTTCAAATCTTGTTTTGTGTGACACCTCTTCAATTCTAGAATGATTGTAATGATACAGGATTAGAAAAGTGACACAGGTTGTTAAGGATTACACAGTTTTCAAAACAATTTAGCTGTTAGTGCTCCAAAAGTGATTTGGTCACAACTAGGTTTTAGAAATATCAATTTGGCATCTATGTGAAGGACAGATTGGAGAAGGGAGAAACTGGAGATAGGGAGACCAATTAAAAGGTTATTATACAAGTGTAGAAGAAAGGTAAGATAGAAAACTGGAGTAGATACTATATGAATGGAGAAAAGCTGGAAGATGCTAGAGGTGTTGTGTAGAATTAGAACTGACAAAGTTTGACTAGATTACTGGTGTAGAAGGAAATGAAAAAATCAAGGACAACTCCAAGATTGCAACCTTGTGTTACTGGAAAGATATTAGTATCATCAACAGAAACAGGGAAGTGAAGTAAACATAGGAAAACAATGGAAAAGTAACTACAACAACATAAATAGAAGGAATAACAAAAACTCTTAAATAAAAAGCCAAATTTAGCCTCCCCAAAAGAGAGAAGAAAATGCACCTGCCCTTCTTTGCAGAAGTAGGGGAATATGAGTGTGGAATACTGCAAATAGTAAGACTTAGCTAATATATTTATTGGTGTTGTGCACTGTTCCCCCTGCCCCATGTTATTCTGTGTGACAAAGAATGGCAGAAGGGGCATATTTGGAAATGAAGGTGATATTAAAACAAGATAACTGGGGTGGAGGCAAAATGGCAGAGTAAGAGCAGGGACTTGCTTGGGTTCTCCCCCAAACCCCTCCAAATATCTGTAAAAAACAACTCTAAACAAATCCTAGAGCTACAGAACCCACAAAATGACAGTAAGTCACAAAACAGGGTAAAAAAAAAACCCTGTTTTGTGACTTACTGTCACAAAAAACAAGCAACAAAATAGAAAAGAGGCATGACGATGCTACTATGGCAGCATGTTCCAAACACAAACTCAGAAGAGGACAACGGGGGTGGAGCCGAGATGGAGGAGTAAAAGCAGGAATTTGTCTGAGCTCCTAAATGACACTAAACAAATTTTAGAGCTAAAGAATCCACACAGTGACAGAGAGAAACAAATCTCCCACTGAAAGCAGCCTGGAAGGCTGATAGCAAGTGTCTAGCGCACTAAGCTGGGAGCCGAGCACAGTCCCCCAGCACGGGCACAGACCAGCCAGAGCAGACTTCAGGAGAGTGAATCACCAGCAGCTATAGTGATTTCCAGACTTCTCAACATGTAAATGCCAAAGAGAAAGTAAAAGGTCAGTTTGGAACTCTGTTGGAATTAAGTGAGAAAGAGTGCAGGCCAGCCAGCCACTGCCCCCAGGGAAAGAGGTGACAGAGGCTGCAGCTGCTGCCACATGGATGCCTCCAGAGCTCTTGGCCTGCAGATCGTAATGGGACCAAGCGACCATTCAGAGGGTAATCCCTCCTACTTTGACCTGCTTGGATTTGGTTCCCACTCTTGGGTGGTGGTCTTGGGGTGTGTGGCCATGGTGCCAAAGCTTGTGGCAGCTGTAGAGAGGGAGCCTTCCTCATAGCTCTGACACAGCTGTGAAAATGCCAGCAATTTGGGACACAGCTCTCTCCACTCTAAAAGCAGGGTTCTATCATGGCAAAGAGCTCAAAAGTCAAGTAATTGGCTAGCAAAATGAGCAAGCAGAGACTGCTATTTTGGGGCGGTAGGTAGGGGAAAAATGGGGAGAAAATTTGTAACTCAAAATCTGGAGGAAATGAAAGATGTAAATCAGAAAACAATTAAATTAAATTAAAATTAAAAAAAGATGAGTGAACAGAAAATGCATAATCAGACCATAGAATCTTTTTCTGGGGACAAAAAGGATCAAAGCATGGAATGGGAGGAAGACAGTGAAGTCAGAACTTCTGCATCAAAAGCTTCCAAGAAAAATATGAGCTGGTTACAGGCCATGGAGGAGCTCAAGAAGGATTTTGAAAATCAAGTAAGAGAACTACAGGAAAAATTAGAAAGAGAATTGAGAATGGTGCAAGAAAATCATGAAAAAGTGAGTCAGCAGCCTGACTGAATAAAATAAGACCTTAAAAAATAGACTAACTCAAATGGCCAAAGAGGCCCAAAAAGCCAATGAGGAGAAGGATGCCTTAAAAAGTCAAACTGGCCGGATGGAAAAGGAATTTCAAAAATTCACTGAAGAAAATAATTCCTTCAAAATTAGACTTAATCAATTGGAAGCTAATGACTTTATGAGAAATCAAGATACAATAAAACAGATCCAAACAAATGAAAAAATAGAAGGCAATGTGAAATATCTCATGGGAAAACCCACTGCCCTGGAAAATAGACCCAGGAGAGAGAATTTAAAATTTTTTTGTACTGCCTGAAAGTCATGATCAAAAAAAAGAACCTGGAAATCATCCTTCAAGAAATTCTCAAGGAAAATTTGCCCTGATATTCTAGAACCAGAGGGAAAAATAGGAATTGAAAGAATTCACCAATCACCTCTTGAAAAAGATCCATAAAAGAAATCTCCTAGGAATATTATAGCCAAATTCCAGAGTTCCCAGGTCAAGAAGAAAATATTACAAACAGCCAGGAAGAAACAATTTGAATATTGTGGAAACACAATCAGCATAACACAAGATCTAGCAGCTTCTACATTAAGGGATCAAAGGGCTTGGAATATGATATTCCGGAGGTCAAAGGAGCTAGGATTAAAAACAAGAACCACCTACCCAGCAAAACTAAGTATAATGTTTTAGGGAAAAATACTATCATTCAATGAAATAGAGGACTTTCAAGCATTCTTGATAAAAAAAACCAGAGCTGAACAGAAAATTTGACTTTCAAATACAAGAAGCAAGAGAAGCATGTGAATGAAGGTAAACAGGAAAAAGAAATAATAAGGAACTTATTAGAGTTGAACTATTTATATTCCTACATGGAAAAAATGATAATTACAAAGCATGAGACTTTTCTCAGTATGAAGATAGTTAACAGGAATATATATGTGTGTGTATGTATATATATATATGTATGTATACATATACATGCATACATAGGAAGTATATGTGTGTATAAATACATATGTGAATATGTGTGTATGTGTATACATAGACAGAGGGCACAGAATAGGAAGGGATGATATCTAAAAACTAAAATTAAGAGGTAAGAGAGGAATATATTGGGAGAAGGAGAAAGGGAGAGATAGAATATGGTAAATTATATAAAAGAGGCAAGAGAAAACTGTTACAATGGAGGGGAAGAGCAGGAAAATGAAAGGGAATGGGTCAACCTTACTATCATTGAATTTGGCTCAAAGAGGGAATTACATACATACTCAATTGGGTATCTTACCCTACAGGAAAGTAGGGGGAAAGGGGATGGGGGGCGATAGAAGGAAGGCTAGACTGGGGGAGAGGATAGTTAGAAGCAAACACTTTTGAAAAGGGACAGGGTCAAAATGGAAAGTAGAATAAGTGCAGGAAGGGATAGAATGGAGGGAAATAATAGTCTTTCACAATATAACCACTATGGATATGTTTTGTGTAACTACACATGTACAACTGTAATGTCATGCATGAGCAGCTCTCCAGAAGAATGCTACTGTGAACAGCTTTTAAGGTTCTGATTATACGGTATAGTGAACACCCTATTTATTCCATAACAAAGCAAAACCTTCACAGAAAATCAAGGTACAGCATTCACAATATAGTATTCACAACAGCTTATCATTAAAGGGGCCATATAGTTTTCACCATGTGGTCACAATATTTAGAACAAAGAACAATCATCTCAAAGTATAATAGTCAAAGTCTTCGACTCATGTGGCACACTAAATTAACTCAGTCACTTATTCAGCAATCAATTACTAAGTATCATTATTCACTAAGTACAATCGTTAGAAAATACACAAGCCTTCCACCCCTAGTTCACTAGTAAACTACAATTTCATCATTACTCAGTACCCATGGAGAGGTCTTTTCATCTTGACTTGGGGCCAGTTCTCAGATTCCCTGGATCCTTTCCATGGTCCCAGATTCTACCTGGATTCACCAGACTGTCACCTGGGTTCAATGGCAGACAGCTCCCAGTTCTTTGTCCAGTTCTCTGGGTAGGTCCTGCTCCACAATGAAGTTCACATCTCAAACCCTTCGTAATTTCTGCTTCTGGGAACTCATGGCTCAACCAAGCCACAAACAAAGTCCCTACATCCTGGTCATGCCTCCTCAGTCTTTTGCACCTTGTTCAAAAAATCAGAATCACCTTATCTAGCCTGGGGGGGTGGGGAACGGGGGTAAGGGCTCTTGGGCTCCTCTTCAGCTTCCTCCTGGCAGCTGCTTCTGCCTCCACAGTGCTCTAAGAAATTCTGACTGTGGCTCTCTGGGGCTTTTCTTATATACACACATTAGCTTCAAGTTTCAGGCAACCCCTTCCTGTTACATCAGGAACAAGGGGTCACACCTTCTGTTTATTTCACAGAGGTTTGATTAGTTACTAAGTGCTAAGTACTTGCTTACTAGTCAATACAAAAAAGGGTCTTCAAATTACCATTACAACAACCTATATTGAAATGCTTGCTTCCCAGTGGGGGTGGGTGAAGAGGGAAGAAGGGAAAGAATTTGGAAATCAAAGTTTTAAAAACAAATGTTAAAAAAAAATGTTTCTTTTACATGCAAATGGGAAATGAGATATACAGGCACTGGGGTATAGAAATCCATCTTGCCCTACTAGAATGTTGGGGGGGGGAGGATATAAGAGAGAATAGATTGGGAGGAGTATTCAGCTAGCTTGCTATCTTGGTGTGGGGGGTAGGGGACAGTGAGGGAGAAAATTTGTAACTCAAAATATTTTGGAAATGAATGTTGATGGGGCAGCTAGGTGGCGCAGTGAACAGAACACCGGCCCTGGAGTCAGGAGGACCTGAGTTCAAAACCGGCCTCAGACATTCAATACTTACTAGTCATGTGACCTTGGACAAGTCACTTAACCTCAATTGCCCTGCTGTCCCCCCCTCCAAAAAAAACAAAAAAAAAAAAAAAAAAAAGGAAACGAATGTTGAAAACTAAAAATAAATTAGAAAAAAAAGAGGACAACAGTGTCTCAAAGTCAACAACGCAAGGGTAGCAATCATGATATAAGACACAGCAAAAGCAAACAGATCTAATTAAAAGAAATAAGGAAAAAAATTACATCTTTCTAAAATGTACCATAGACAATCAAATATTATCAACACTAAACATATATGTGCACCAAATGGGATAGCATCCAAATTCTTAGAGAAGTTAAGTGAGTTATGAAGAAAAAGACAGCAAAACTATAATAGTGGGGAACATGAACTCCCCATCTCAAAACTAGATAAATCTTACCACAAAATAAGAAAGAAGGAGATAAACAAATTTTAGAAAAGTTAGATATTATAGACCTCTGGAGAACACTGAATGGGGATAGAAAGAAATATACCTTTTTCTCAGTGGCACATAGTACCTACACAAAAACTGACCATGTAGTAGAATATTTGGGAGTCAAACTGCCAAGACAAACCCAGGAACTATATATGAACACAATTACAAAACACTTTTCATACAAATAAAATCAGATCTAAACAACTGGAAAAATATCAATTGCCCATGGGTAGGCAGAGCTAATAAAGTAAAAATGACAATTCTACCTAAATTAATTTATTAATTCAGTACTATACCAATCAAACCATCAAAAATTATTGTATAGAGCTAAAAAAATTCATCTGGAAGAACAAAAGGTCAAGAATATCAAGGGAATTAATGAAAAAAAAATGCAGGGGAAAGGAAGGTGGCTTAGCTATACCAGATCTAAAACTATATTATAAAGTGGCAATCTTTATCAAAACTATTTGGTACTGGCTAAGAAATAAGAGTGGTGGACCAGTGGAATAGGTTAGGTACACAAGTGTAATGGGAATGGGAATTTAAAGATCTTCCCTGCCCCTTAAAAGACCTAGGGGGGAGTTTGAAGACCTCCCCTGCTTTGAAAGTAAACTCTGCCCCTTAACAGGTTGAATGTAATCACATGGAGCCTGTGATGGAGGGAATCTGTGCTAAAGGGTAGAGCAGAGCCCACAGGAAACTTCCCTGCTGTGAAGATAAACTCTGCCCCCAATAGGCTGAGTGTGGTCATATGGAGCCTGTGATGGGAGGAGTTTTCTAAAGGGAAGCAGAGCCCACAAGAAGCTGACAGTCAGAGCTAGCCAGAGGGTGGAGAGAGGATGCTCATCAAGGAGATAGAGAGGTATGTGAGTAAATATTGATCTTGTATTGGTTTGTGAGAAGGCTGAAGGATGCTGTGGCTCTCAGGGTTATTATAGCTTCTGAATATCTTTGGTACTATGATGGAATTAGCTTACTGGTTTGGGGATTTGGTTTTCTGGCGTCTAAATAAATGCTTCAGTTCTATCCTCTTCCTGGAGAGTTTGTTATATTTTGCGATCAAACATCATGCGATATTTATAGTTATGGTCTTTATCGTGATTGTGGGCGCTGTAAATATTGCATTGGCACAAGGCACAGTAATCAATGACTATAATAATTTGGTTTGATAAACCCAAGAAAATAAATGGTTTGATAAACCCAAGACTCTAGCTTCTGGGATAACAAGTCACTATTTGACAAAAACTATTGAGAAAACTGGAAAATAATATGGCAAAAACTAAGCATCAACCAATACCTCATGGTATATCAAAATACAGTCAAAATGGGTACATGATTTAGACATACAGAGGGATACCATAAGCAAATTAAGAGCATAAGTAATAGTTTACCTGGCACATAAGAATAACTCAGCTTATGTAGTAATGTGTTATAGATGACAAGATAAAGAAATTTTATAAAGTTATCATAAAACTTGTTGGTAGAGGAGTAAAAAAAAAAAGATCAAAAAATGAGTACATCAAAAGGAGAACAAAGTCTTATACCTCTGTATCTTGATTACTTTTTTCTAGATCAAAGAGATGTTATAGAGTATTAGAATGATGAGAATCAACAATAAGGCACAGAGCAGCGTCAAGAAAATACTTAGATTTTGAAACTGAGAGAAGGGGGAAATACTGGTGCCACTGGCAGAAATAGGGAATTCTGGGTCTCTTGAGGGCTCTCCCAAAAGTGTCTCTCATACAGCAGATGTAACAGAAATAATTTTGGTTAACAATTTTGATAATTAACATCAAGGAAGGAGCACTGAAAGCTCGCAGGTGCCCAGCCTGAGGTGTTCCTCAGGATCTCCAAGCAAGACCAACAAAGATATTCCCTCTTCAAAAGTGCATATAGCCCAGCCTTAACATAAAATCCAAAGTCAGGAAAAGCAGGTTAGAAGTATGAACAAACAACAACAAAATCCTACAATAAAAAACTGTTATGGTGAAAGAGTTGCTCAAGATTCAAGAAGAAAATGACATCTCCAAAACATCTACAAGCAAAGCCTCAAAGGAAAATACAACTTGGGCAAGAGGGTTTTTTTTTTTGGGGGGGGGGGTTGTTGTTATTTTTAGAGTCTGAAAATATCTTTATAAATAAAAAGGGGGGAGGAAAAAAATAGAAAAGAAATGAGAGCTATGGAAGAAAGATCTTAAAAGGGGCACAAGAGGCACTAAGCCCCACACAAGCAACAAACTCCCTGAAAATCAGAATGTGTCAAACAGAAGCCAAATGCTCTAAGAGACAACAAAACGATTCAATTGAATAGACACCTATTAAGGCAATAAACATTGCCTACTATGTGGCAAGGTACCTGCTAAGTGCTGGGAATACAAATAAGAAAAAGAAAGGCAGGCCCTCAAGGAGCATACAATCTAATGAAGACAACTCACAAAAGGAAACAGAAAATCAAGGGAGAGACACACCATGGAGGGTATAATATTCCATGTTGTCAAAACCACACAGAACTCTGCAAAAAATGTAAAGTTAACCTGTAAAGTTCTGAGAGTTCTGAGCCAGCCTTCTATAAAGGAAGGCTTTGCGAGAAATTTAACGCTCCTCCTCCAGCCCTCCAATCAGAGATTGGAGGCAACTGAAGGCATTCAGAAGTTATTTAGTATCAACACTGACTCAGTCATTATAGTGGTGAGATTTCAGGTGATCAGTTTATCCTGGAGGAGGCGTGATGTTACATGGAATCAAACCAGAGTAGCTGATGGAAAATAAGAGTTATCAATTTCAAGTCAAAAGATTGAAAAAAAAAATAGGAGAAAATGTAAAGTATCTCAGAGCAAAAACAACTGACCTGGAAAATCATAAGCAACCATAAAGAAAGAATTCAAATACTGAAGAAACACAATCTCACACAAGATTTAGCAACCAGCACCACAAAGCAGTAGAAAGCTTGGAACACAATATTCCAAAAAGCAAAAGATATAAGCTCACAATGAAGAGTATTTTACCCAGCAAAATCGAATATAATCCTTCAGGAAGGAAATGGATCTTTTATGAAAGGGGACAAAAAGACCAGAGTTGTATACAAATGAAATATAAATATAGGGATCAAGAAAAAAAATAAATAAGAACAAATAATCCTAAAGGATTAGAAAAAAGATAAACTTTACATTCCAATATGGGGATGTACATGTGTATACATGTGTCTCCTCAAAACCCTATTATTATCAGGTTTCAAAAGAGAGTCTAATTAGACGGGGAGTGGTCGTGTTATGTTTTGATTACCTTTAAAGAAAATGGAAAGGGAAGAGAAAAGGAACACAAGATGGAGAGAGGAAGAATTAGGGAAATGATTTCAGAAAAACCAAGAGTAGAAGTAGGAGAGTAAAAGATTATTCTAACATAGGGAAGGGGTGGACTGGATCATCTGACTGGTGCAATGACCAATCATGATTCTAGTGGAACCAATTAGGAAGCAGGCTTCTCATCTCCTGACAAGAGAAATGACAGACTCAAGACCCAGAATAAAACATATTTTTGTACATGGCCAATGTGGAAATCTGTTTCTTTTAATTATTCATCTTAGTTTTGAAATTTTTATGGATAATAAATAACAAATATTTACAATGTACTCCCACTTCAAGAAAGCCCTCTTATAACAAAGTAAAACAGATAAAACTAATTATTCAGTAACCTCTCCTAAGACAGCATCCAACATTCCACATCTGCAGCACCCCTCTACTCTCTTTTTAAAGAATTTAAAAAATCAATTTCTCTCCCCCCCCAACTCCAACCCCACTGGGGGAAAAAGGAAATGTTATTTATGACAAATATTCATAGTCAAGCAAAATAAACTCCCCCAATGACTCTATACATACATGTATGTATGTAAGTGTATGCATGTGCTATATATATCTCATTCTGTACACAAGATCTATCACCTCTCTATAATGGATAACATTTTTCATTTTAAGATCTCTGGAATCATGAATAGATTTAAGTTAAGGTTTTAATTTTGTTTAAAAAACTTCTTAAATTTTCTAATCTGTTTGTTTTCAGTGTTGTTATTGCCCAAATTGTTCTACTTCGGTTCATTTCAATCTTCATCGGCTTATAAGTCTTCAAAATGGTTAATTTTTATAATATGGATGCTATAGTGTAAAGTGTTTTCCTTGTTCTGCTTGTTTCACTGTATCTGTTCATAGAAATCTTTCCAAATCTTGGAAATCATTGATTCCTCATGTCTTAGAGAAGCACATTCCATCACATTCACAACATAACTTATTTAGTAATTTCAAAATTGACAGCCACCCATTCTCTTAATTTCCAGGTTTTTGACACCATAGAGTTGCTATAACTATTTCTGTATACCAAAGGACCTTTTTGTCTCATTTATGTATTCTGGGTATAGGCACAGCAATAGTATAACAAAGAACACCTGAAATTTAGTGTGTGTGTGTGTGTGTGTGTGTGTGTGTGTGTGTGTATAATTCCAAATTGATTTCCATAGTGGCTAAACCCATTCGCAAGCCCACCCAATAGTGCATTAATGTCCCTGTTTTACCACAGCCCCTCCAACATTTATCATTTTCCTACTTTTGTCATCTCCCATTCTGAAAGGTATAATAGAATCTAAGAATTCCTATTTCTGTATATTTCTCTAATAAGTAGTAATGTGGAGCATTTTTTTTTCATGGCTATCAATAACCTGAGCTTCTTCCCTTGAAAACTGCCTATTCATAACCTTATACCATTCATCAACTGGAAAATGGCTAGTTTCTCATAAACTTGAATCAGTTCCTTATATATTCCAGACATGACTTTTATCAGAGATGCTTGCTACAAAGATTTTTTTCCCAAAATTGTTTTCCTTTTAATCTTAGTTTTATCAAATGTTTATGTGAATTTTTTAAATTTTATATAATAAAAATAATTGTTTTTCTCTTCTGTGACCCTCTCCTTTGTTTCATAATTCCCATGTTTCTCTAATATGTTTACCATGTGCCCTTTTATATCTAGGTTATGTAGTCATTTGGAGTTTATTTCTGTATAATGTGTGAAGTATTGCTCCAAATCTAATTTCTTCCATACTGCTGCCCAATTTTCTCAGTACAGTTATTCCTTCCACATTGCGACTTTCTCCACTGCAGTTTTGATATATCATGGGTAAGCATAAGAAATTAAATGGCAATTCTGGGGTTTTTGTGGAAATCACAGACAACATGCAAATGTCTCAGACAACACAGAAAAAGTTTAGAAATTCAGAAATGCATAAAATATATGTATAATATTGTATAATATCAACATTTTATCTTAGTACCATAACAATTCAGACTTCTCTGCTATAAGGGGAGGGTCAAAATATTTCATATGGATTTTCCAGATAACGGGGGTGGTCACACCCCTATCCCCCACAATGTGGAAGGGATAACTGTAGTTTTATCAAAGAGTGAATCTTTATCAAAGAAAAAGGAAAAGTACTTATACATACAAAAATATTTTTATGTGAGTGTGTGTGTGAGTGGTGGCAAAGAATTAGAAATTGAGAGGATGCCCATCAATTGGGGAATGGCTGAACAAGTTGTGGTATAAGATTGTGATGGAATACTGTGCTATAAGAAATGATGAGCAGGATGCTTTCAGAAAAACCTAGAAAGATTTATATGAAACAATGCAAGGTGAAGTGAGTAGAACCAGAACACTGTATACAGTAACAGCAAAACTGTAAGAATGATGCACTGTAAATGATTTAATAGCTAAGACAATTCTGAAGGACTTAAGATGAAAAATGCCATCCATCTCCACAGAAGGAAATGAGAGTCTGAATACATACCAAAGCATACTTTTTAAAAATTTATTTTTCTTACACCATATACCAAAATAAAGTCTAAATGGATGCACAATCTAGATATAAAGGCTGACACTGTAAAGTAATCTGGGAGAGCAAGGAATAGTTTATCTGTCAGATTTATAAAGAAGGGAAGAATTTATAACCAAACAAGAAATAGAGAGCATTACAAAATGCAAAATGGATAATTTTGATTACATTAAATTGAAAAATTTTTGTACAAATTATTTTTCTTAGGGGAGTTGTTTTGGTCTGTGTTTCCTTTTACAACATAATATGGAAATATTTTACATGACTGAGCATGTTAACCTACATCAAATTGCTTGCCTTCTCAATGAGAATGGAGGGCAGAGAGGGAGGGAAAGAATTTGGAACTCAAAATCCCCCAAAACAAATGTTTAAAAAATTTTATATGGAATTGTAAAGAAATGAAATGTTTTTTTTAATTATAAGGCAGGGATTTTCAACATATGGATGTGGTTCAGACCAAGTCACAATGTTCACATTAAGATCAGATAACTAGTTATCACTCTTAACTTCAAAACAGTCAATTTAATAGGAAAAAGTGTACAAATAATAGCTTTGAATTAATAGTCAAAAAAGATCTTTCTCATTTAAAAGCTTTCTACCTCTATTGTTGTATGTTACAAACCACTGGAAAGTGTCTTTATTCCTGATGATCAATTTTGGCCCTTTTTTCCCCCTTTAATAAAATTCTTTAAACAAGTATATTTATTAATCACTCGGGTTTTAAATGTACCAACCCCACTTTGTGTTAGATTTGCAACTACTTTCTAATTTTATGCAGTTAAGTCAGTTTTCTGCTTCCAGGTCAAATCTATCTTCCCTAATAGATGCCCAAATAGGTTTATCAGAAAGAATTTTTAAGACAACATTTAAATCACCCTTTTATTTCTTGAAGTCTTATGTTGTAAGAAATACCCCACCACATCTGTTACAGATGTAAGTAATCACGTCCGGTGCAGAATTCAAACTCCATTATTTAAGAGCAATATAAATGGTGAAAGAAAATGTTGAAATTTTTGTCATTTGGATATATATTGAGTCAATGATAAATCACTCCATCCACTCAATCAACAAGTCAACCAGCATTTATTAAGCACCTACTACGGTATGTGCTAAATGCTAGAGCTACAAGTACAAAAGAATGATATTACACCTGCTTGTAATGAGCTTAAACTTTATCTGATCTTTCCTTTTGGAGATTTTTTTATCTTCTTGATCTTCATTAGGTTTTACTCTAAAACCCTTACCACCTTCCTTCATCACCCAAGTAAAATAAAATGTTACAGCTTAACATCAACTTTTCACAATTTCAAAATTAATGTCTCCTGAAGTCATCTAACATACCACCCCTACAAAGTCTTAATTAGAGGTTTTCCATTTAAAAAATCTTGTTTACTTTGGCTCTTGGTACAGCATTCTTTTGACCAGTTTTCTAGTGAAAGATTAAGGTTGTGCTTAACAAGCACTCTTAACATTCTAAATACAAATTTTCTTATAAATCATTCAGGGCAGAGTAATCTCTCTGGCACTGCTAAATGGTTATTTATGCATTCAATATGCATAGCATTCAAATATGCTATTTCTATTATGTACTAAGAAATCAGATAATCTGGCTTGTTACAACTGTGTTCAAAATGAAAAGTAAATAGACTGTTAGTGCTTGAAACATTCTCTAAAAGAGCAAAGCACATGACTTTTTGTACAAAGACATTGTGACATCTCTTTTGGCTATTTAGAGGCCATTTTTGCTTACTTTATTCATCACCGGATCATAAAATTTAAGTGCTAAAAGAGAATGAAAATTATCTAGTACAATTTCCTCATTTTTAGTTAGGAAATTGAACCCCAGATGTGGGTCAAGTGACCGAACTAATGTCTCAAAAAAGTATGTAAGCAATATGACAGAAATTCAAAGCCAGGTCCTGACGCAAAATAGAGAGCTCTTTTCACTATATCATACTGCTTTAAATGGGGTGACACTTCTTAGAAATAGGATAAGAATTAGTTCCAAATTTGGGAATTTCTGCCAAATATCAGAAAAGAGGCAACTTAAGATATGCATTTTAAGGCTTTGTATTTTTGAATCTTTGCATAGCTTTCAAAATGCTATATTACTTGTTATATTTATATCATTAAGACCATCACAGGTATACCCTGATATGAACAAAAGATTACTCAGATAATCTTTGGGTACCCTTAAAGTATAATTTAAGTTACGGAGTGAAATCAAAACAATAATTTAGGAAAAATCTAAAGGGTAAATTATATTGCACAAAACCTTCTTGGGACTGCTATGGATGTATTTTCTATCAAGTGTAAAGTTGGATATAAATTTGAATTAGGTTTTTAAAATACCAACAAATTTTCCATTAAAAAAGTTAGATTATTATTTTTCGGAGGTGTTCTTATGCCATAATAATTTCTTTATGTATTCTCTGTCCACTGAATCTTCTCTTGTAACAAATAAGTACAAAACCAAATCAATCATCACAGGAACTTTGTCTTGACAGCTCACACAATATTTCACATCTGTATTTCTTCATCTCTCTATAGACAGTTGAGAAGTATGCTTTCATCACCTGTTTTGTTTTTACAACATTAGGATATTTTAGTTGGGAAAAAAATATTTTTTAAATACTAAATTCCTATGTGCTAGAGGCCTTTTTTCTACTCTCTTGATATAACATGGTACCAGCATATGAACTATTAATTTGTTATCCCTCATCCTTGCTACATGACTAGGCTACTGCCTTTTCTGCTCATACAATTTATTTGCTGGTACCAAAGTCTATATTACCATTATGCATTTCTTCAATGGCCTTTGGTAAACTTCAGTTCTTTAGAAACTAAAGCTACATAGTACCATCTGAAAAATGTGAAAAAGATAGGCAGTCCTCCCTTGTTTCAGGTAGAAGAGCTTGGGATCATTAAAAGAATGGTATGGTAGTCCAGTCCCTCTGTTCCATGCTAATTCAAATCCAAGGCACCATTCACTGTCCATCAGCAGTTACTAAGACACTGACATTTATATAGCATTTGAAGGGTTCTCACAAATCAACCAATAAGCATTTATTAAATACCTATCCCGTGTCAGATACCATGATACAAAGACAAAAATTAAACAATCTTTGTCCTCAAGCATAAAGAGGGAGAAATTTATAGAGGGAGAACACAGTACCTTTTAAATATTTACAGCATACAAAAAAGAACAATGTAATTTTTGCGAGGAGGGCACTAAGAGCAGGGGATAAGGAAAGGCTTCGTGAAGAAAGAAGTGCTTGATCTGATTCTAAGATAAACCAGGGATTTAGTGAGGCAGATATAAGAAAAAATCAGATATAATTACCATAAAAAAGATGATAGAGAAAATATCACTAACTACTGATGCATATTTCTACTTTCTCTTCTCTGTGAAATTTTTATGTTGTTGTGTTTGTCCTTTGTTCTTGAAGAGGGCCATGACATCAGGGAGAGGATGGCATGACATGTAGTTGACTGTGATTTGACTGAGAGAGAGCTGTGCAAGGTCACCAGCTTTACTGTCTCCTCTAGAGCCATCTGGGTCCAGTGGCGAGATATGCATCAGGATGACTGGAGATGGCCCAGGATGGATGAAATTTTTATGGGAATTATATATTGTACTATATTTTTATATTATATGATGAGGGTATATAGGGGCAGGCTTTTAAAAAAATTATATTCTACAGAAGATCTCATTTACAATCACACTATTATTCACTGGAAAATTTCGGAGTAAAAATATTACCCAAGTATTTGATATATTCCTTTCTTTCAGGGATCTTTTTTCTTTTTCTTCTTTTTTTGCGGGGGGGGGGGGGAGGGAGAAAGTAGGGCAATTGGGGTTAAGTGACTTGCCCAAGGTCACACGACTAGTTTTTTGTGTTAAGTGTCTGAGGCCACATTTGAACTCGGGTCCTCCTGACTCCAGGGCCGGTACTCCATTCACTGCTCCACCTAGCTGCCCCTCAGGGATCTTTTTTCAAGAACAGACCTGTGAATTCCTCAGTATAGAGAATTCCCTGTGAGGAACTTCCTCTTATCAATACAGACTGGCATTTGATCCATAACTTACAATAGTTAAAATTGCCTGGATGGTTATCTTCTTAATTCAGCTCTATCTACTACACCATGCTGACCGTCTCAAACCTTTTAAAATTCAATCCCTCAACACAATCAAAACTGTATTGTTTCTGAATCTACTTGGTATGGTCTAGTTGTTCTTCCCATTTTTTTTTTTGTAATTTGGCCACCATCCTCCTCTATAAAATTTTACATGTGTGTTCATATTCTAAACTGGTACTTTGTTGGCATTTTTCTTTGCTTGGCAAGAAGATCAAGTATTTGTTAGATAAGGCAATTTTAGGGCCCTTTTATCCTCTTCATTATGTCAGGTGATTTACATATATTAAACTTCCTTCCAAAATGAAGTTCCATGTTGATATTCTATTTTCTACTTTTTCCCATCAGCAGATTAGATCTGTCTTACCTCTTCTAATGAAATTAAAGAAGTCAATGTACTTTTATTAGGAGTTGATTATCATTTTTAGATATGGACTTATTTAGTATGAATTTATACCTACTAAAACTTAAGAATTTGATTTTAGGAGCAACTAGGTGGCACAGTAAATAGAACACCAGCTCCTTAGTTCAAATCCATTTCAGACACTTAACATTTACTGGCTTAAGTCACTTAACCCCAATCGCCCTGCTTCCCCACCTCCAGAAAAACAAGAAAAAGAATATGATTTTAAACTAAAAAGGACAGAGGTCAAATACTATCTCCATTGTTCTCAACTTTATATATATCATGCTGGAAAACAACACAGTTCTTAAGAATTCCAAAAGAAATGTGCACAAACAAAGCCAATGCAACCAAGATTAGGAGGGAAGCAGAAAACTGGGAAAGAATTTTTACAACTAGTGTCTCTGATAGAGGCCTCATTTCTAAAATATGTAGAGAACTGAGTCAAATTTACAAGAATACAAGTCATTCCCCAATTGATAAATGGTCAAAGGATATGAACAGTTTTCAAAGGAAGAAATTAAGGCTAGCTATAGTCATATAAAACAAATGCTCTAAATCACTATTGATTAAAGAGATGTAAATCAAAACAACTCTGAGGTACCACATCACACCTATTAGATTGGCTAACATGACAAAACAGAAAAATGATAAATGTTGGAAAAGATGTGAAAAAGTGGAACACTAATGCATTGTTGGTGGAGTTGTGAACTGATCCAACCATTCTGGAGAGCAATTTGGAACTATGCCCAAAGGATTATAAAAAAGTGCATATACCCTTTGACCCAGAAATACCACTTATAGGCCTGTATCCCAAAAAGAACACTGAAATGGTAAAAGGACCCATATGTACAAAAATATTTATAGTAGCTCTTTTTGTGGTGGCCAAGAACTGGAAATTGAGGGGATCAATTAGGGAATGGCTAAACAAGTTGTGGTATAGGAATGTAACAGAATGCTATTGTGCTATAAGAAATGAGGAGCATGGGGCAGCCAGGTAGCACAGCGAGTAAGAGCACTGGCTCCAGTGTTGAGAAGACCTGGAGATCGAATCCAGGCTCAGACACTTAGCACCCACCCAGAAACACCTGGCCGTGTAACCTTGAGCAAGTTACTTAACCCCGATTGCTTAATAAAATAAAAAGAAAAAGAAATGAGGAGCAGGCACACTTCATAATAACCTGGAGAGACTTATATAAAGTGATGCTGAGTGAGGAGAGCAGAACCAGGAGAACTTTGTATACAATTACAGATATATCGTATCTGTGACAACTTTGATAGACAGGGCTCAGCAATGCAAGGTTGTAAGACAACTCCAAAAGACTCATGATAGGAAAGAGATATCCACATTCAGAGAAAGAACTACAGAGTCTGAATGCAGATTGAAGCAAACCATTCACTCTCTTGTGTTTTGTTTCGTTCCTTCTTTCTCATTATTCACTCCATTGGTTGTTTATAATTCTTTACAACTTGACTAAAATTTAATGTGAAGGTATTTGTAGAACCTATATTAGATTGCAAGCCACTATGGTGGGGGGAGGGAAGCAGGGGGAGAAAATTTGGAACTCAAGGGATTGTAGAACTAAATGTTGTAAACTGAAAGTAAATAAATAAATTTGAAAAAAAATAAAATGAAAAGCATATAACTATCCACCAAAACAAAAAAAAAGAAATGATGAACAGGAAGACTTCAGAAAAACCTAGAAAGACTTATATGAACTGATGCTGAGTGAAGTGAGCAGAACCAGGAGAACATTGTACACATTAACAGCCACAGTGTGCAAAGACTTATTTTGATAGACTTAACCCTTCTAAGCAGTACAAGGACCCGACATCCACATTCAGAGAAAGAATTATGAAGTCTGAATGCAGAACAAAGCAGACTATTTTCTTTTTTTGTTTTTCTTTCTCATGGTTTCTCCCATTTGTTATAATTCTTCTATACAACACGACTAATGTGAAAATAGGCATGTTTAATAGGAATGTATATGTAGAGCCTATATCAGATTGCATGCCTTCTTGGAGAGGGAGGAGAGAGGGGGAGAAAATTTAACACTTATGTAAGTGAACGTTGAAAATTAAAAATAAATTAACTTTAAAAAAAAGAACTCCGAAAGAAAATGCTATTCCTGCCTTCCAAAGTAAGCTTTACAAATAAACAGCCTCATTCTCATAATTTGTCACTGAGGATATTCAAGTACTTAAAATTTACAGGACACAGGACCCACAAAGTGTGTACCAGGATCACATGCTGCACAGAAAAAGTTGAATTGGGGAGTAGAAAACCAGATATAACTCCAAAGTTATCAAAAGCATTCCCACAAAAAATCTAGTCTTTAAAACCTATTTTTTTTTTTACTCTTAGGTACATTAGTCACAAGAATCAGAGGGCAGGAATACCTTAAACTAACTGCTATGTAAGCAAGAATTACAGACGCTGACTAAGAAGATATCCACCTAGAAAGCAAAACTGACAGTGGAAAACCTGTGAGGCCTTGAGCAAGTCACAATTTCTTCTGGCTTTAGTTTCTTCATCCACAAAGAAAACACTGACCCTACAGGACTTCTAATGTCATGACTACGTCTGACAGGTAACTTGTCAAACATTTAAGATAAAGAACTCCCCGAGGTGCTTCTGCACTCCTAGAGGAAAGTTATTTTACACTGGAAGCTCTGTTCCATGGAGATAATTGGAACTTACCCTGGGTAAAGAAGAAGAGAGGAAAGTCCCAAAAAGAAGAGAATAAAATTATCTCAAGTTTTCATTTATACCTAACAAAGGAGTTTTATAAACATACATACATTATCTTATTCACCAGTCAAAAAGGCATCAGCAAACTGTATACATAAATATCTGCCTCTATTTCTATCCTAGACCAGGCCTCACTCAGGTCTGTCCAGTAACAGGCAGGGAATTGTTACAAAATGAGACACTTATTAGTCACATGATATTTAATACATTTAATAAGAAAAGAAGTTCATTCAACAATAAAATGATAATTCAATGAGAATATAATACTGATTCAGAAAAACTCAGGGGCTCCCCTCTCCTTCCACATCTATCACAGCAAACAGCACTGATCAAAGTGGGGTGAAGAGAACAGTAGAAATTGTCAAGCTTTGGGCCTTGACTCCTCACAGTCTAACCAGTCAGTAAAGCCCTAGTACCACCCCTCCCCCAAATCAAATTCTGAGGACTGTATCCTTGCTACTCAAAAAGAAACCAGTTCAGCCTCCATAAAACAAAATATCACTCCTACCACAACTTCAATGAATAAGATAGGAGTGAGTAACAAACTGCTGTAGTTTGAATGCACACTGGACAAAGCAATTTTTTATTCCTCTTAGTATTAACTGAGTGAACTTCAATCACTGCTACTAATAAAAACTGATTATGGTTGTACCACAGCAATTGTCTTAGAACATTTACCTTACAAAAAGAGCAATTTCTGACTTAATAGAAGGAATCTCTAATAGAAGAAATTCTCTACTCTTCCAAATATTTCTGACAAAAATTTTATTAGGTTCTCAGGATAATACCACTCTGGTAAACTGTTAATATAACATAGAGAATATTTGTTCATCCAGTAAGCTTATGGTTATCCAGTTCTGCATAAAGTTCATCAAAAATAAAGGCTGGAACAGTTGAAAAGGTGTGATTAGTTAATCAACTAATCAAAATCTTGAAGGTTAATCAAATTCAAAGGTCATTTAAAAGCAGCAATTTTACTCAAGTGCAACAAATGTTTATTAGGCACCTACTATGTATATGTAAGGTACTGCATTAGGCAGGGAATCCTAATGTCTTTGTGTGGGCAGAATGGGAAGATTCTATGAGACAAAGTTGAAGGCATAAACTCCAAGGAAGAAGGATGGTCTGTATAAAAGCACAATGAAGGAAGCTGGAATATTGAATTCAGGGAACAGCTGGTAGGAGACTTTAATGAAAAAGAAGAGTTAAGTTGTAAATCAAAAGGTAGAAAGTCATACTGGAGAAAGTTTACTTGCCATGCCTGCAAAGTTTTATTCTAGAAGCAACTTAGAGGAGAGAGAGTAGAAGCAGGTAGACCCAATGGGAATATTCAGAACGTGACAGTCAGAAGTGACCTCAGTGCAAATCCCATCTGCACTTCCTAACCGTTCTGAGCAAGGACAAGTCACTCAACTTCTCAGAGCCTAATTTTTTCTTCTGCACAATATGGTAATACCTATAGGACTAAACTCAACAAAGATGCTGGGAGATCATACATGATAACATATACTGTATACTTTGCAAACCTTTAAGCCCTGCAGAAATGTTATTTACTATTATTGTTACACTAGTAGACCAAATGAGGAGTTGTAGGGCTGAATCTGAGTAGAATCCATGGGTCCAACAATGCTCAACAGGTTGGATGTAGAAGAGAAGGCAGACGGTGGAGATCTTGAATTGAGTCTGGACATGAATGGCAGAAGGACTAGCAGGTAAAGGTATCCAGTCCGTGGCTAAACCGGCTAACTACAGAGTCAAGATTAGGATCCTAGGGTAAGATACAGAATGGACCTTAGGGACCAGACAATCAAACCCTCTTATTTTACAGATGAGATAACTGAAGAGAAAGGATACCAGCTAAGTATCTGGAGCAAGATTTGAGCTCAGATCTTTCAGTCTGTGACTCCAAGTCAAGTGCCCTGGGGAAAGTTTGGCCAGGGATTGATGGATTGAGTGAACAAGGAAGGATGGAAGGTCATGATCAGAATGCAAAACAATTGGAGAAGGAATAAGGCGAAGTGGGAATTGAAAGAATTAGAGATTATTATAATTGATAAAATTTTAAGTTTCAATGTCATGGAGGTAAAGATTATGGTGTCAGTGTGGCATAAAGTTGTGCTCACAATTTTAGGTAAGGTAACGGTTAATCAACTGAGAGACCAGTGGGTCTGAGATATAGTTGGAACATTATATGACAAGTCAGACCCTAAACAAATATTGGCAGGTTAGAATGATAAGATAAGTTCAATAAAAACAAATTTAATATAAATAATGAAGTTCTACATCTAGGATTTTTTAAAAATGCGATTAAAAAAATCAATTCCAAAAACAGAGGATGGGGTAAGGTGGATACACAATAGTTCCCATGAAAAAGATCTTAGGTTTTAAATGGACTTGAAGCTAAAAATGGGTCAACAAACAGTGTGACCTGACAGACAAAAAATAAAATGCAATACTGGGCTTAGTGAGTTATAGTGTCTACAATAAGGGAAGTGATAGCTTGGCTATTCTCTGTCCTTGTCAACAACATCTAGATTAACATGTATGAGTTGTGAGTGTCACATTTTAAGGACACTAAAAGCTGAAGCACATCTAGAGGACAGTAGCAAGGATGTTTTGGGGAATAGAGGTCATGACACACAGGAATCAACTAAAGGAGTCAAATAAGCTGAAGAGGAACTATGAGAGCTATCTTAAAAGTATCTACCTACCATGTGTAGTAAAAAGAATTAAGACTTATTCTGCTTGGACTCAGAGGGAAGAACTTTGAGAATTTCCTCACAGTTAGAGTTATGTAAAAGGCTTCACCTCGTTAATTTAAGGTTGGATGACTATGGGAGATGGAAGAATTTTTTTGGTCAGGATAGTCTCTGAGGTCCCTTCTAGACAAGAAATTCTTTGATTCTGTCTTACTCACATGTGACCTAACATTTGTCAATTTGAAACATATATATGTGTGTGTAACACATATATGTATATATGTATGTATATACATACAGAGATACACATACACATGTGCATGTGTGTAAGTTTATTAATATATATTTTTGTTTTCATGCTCAAATAAGAGAACTACCATGACACATAAAAACTCCAGTGTTGTTCTATAGATGCAATAATCAAGTGACAATTTCTCTAAACTTTTAATGCTGTTACTTCCATTTCAAGAAAAAGAAATGAAATTAGGACCTTCTCAGTTCCTTTTGTTCCCTTGTGTTGTTAATTAACCTCTCTGCTGGCCCTAATAAAAGGTTGGTACTTTCAGAATCTTCCCCCAAACCACAAATTAAAGATGGGAAAATGTTTATTTATAGTAACAATGACATTTTCTCTCCAGAGTCTGAAACAAAGATCTTTCTCAAACCTGTAAAATTCCCACAGGTGGCTAAAGAAGGCAATGCAAAAATTAACCATTGGAGAGTAAAGTTGTGAAGAACTGTCTAGGGGTCAGCTAATCAAACATTACTTCCTGACAATTTAATTCCTTTAAATATATTTGATTCTGAGTTTTATTTTAACACTCTTTTCTCTCCTTACTCCAACCTTGCTTTACAAACAGACGGCCATCTGTTTCATCTCCAAAAGTTTTTATCTTAGTGATGCCAAACTAATATTGCTCCTTTAAGATTAGTTTAAATAAATCATATGCACAATCCTTGAAAGGCTCTCCACAGAGATTTTGTCTTTTTCCAGTAAGGGTTCATTTCACTTAGTAACCTTGGTCAATGCTTAGTTTCACTTTCATAGGAGTGTAAACAGCACTTGATTAAGTCAAAGGCTTGCAGAATAAAACACACTAAAATTTTGAAGCTTTCCCATTAGACTGAAAACAGCACTGACTAGAAAAAATATAGTGCTTTCCCACCAGATGCAAGTCCTACAATCTATTCATAATTTCCTTAGCAAGCACTTTAAGCCCTTAATATCCTTTAAGTTTGGGGAGGGTGGGCAGCCTGTCAATAAAAAGGAAGTGGGGTGGAAGTAACAAGGCTCACTAGTCTCGGGAAAATCCTTAAAAGTCTGATATAAATAAAGTAGTTGGAAATATAAAAGAAAAAAGGCACTACCACAAATGTGTCATTTTGTTATCAATACTAGGTTTTTATGAGAACAGCCTTTCGTTGGTGTCTAAATCTTGCTGTTAAATGTATGACTTCTATAAATACTTATTCCAGGTTTTAAATACTTTTAATTTGGAAGATCCATTTTTAAACTAGAATACAATTCTGAAAGTATACCTCACCATTTCTGACACTTAACTAAACATAGTCCTTAAGACCAAGAAAGCATTGTTGCATGATTCAATAAACCTATCCCTGGAAATCTGAAGCAACTTCTATACAAAAGTCAAATCATTCATGTCTCTCTCAAAAAGTTTAAAGAAAGCAATGACTTTCTAGCATAACAACTTACCCAAAGCCAATACAAAATTTCTGGACAAGACCAATGTGGGAGGGCAGCTAGGTGGCGCAGTGGATAGAGCAGGTAGGACTGGAGTAAGGAAGAGCTGAATGCAAATTTAGCCTCAGACACTAGCTTTGTCACCCTGGACAAGTCTCTTAGCCCTATCTGCCGTTTCCTCATCTGTAAAATGAACTGGTGAAGGAAATGTAAAGCACTTTCTTTGCCAAGTATCAGACACGACTGAACGACAGCAAAAAAAGTGTGGAAAGGGTTCTGATTACCCATATTCGTTGCAAGAGTTTTGTTTTGCTTTCTCTCTTTTTTTTTTTTAAGTAGGCTGGTGGGAGAGAAATACTTAGAAAAGAAAAAGATAGGCCCAGGTGGCCTCCAGCACACCAACTTTTAAAAGAATCTCTCCTTTTTTAAAGCCCTCGGGTAGTGGCTGCACTTTCCACTCAGCTCCGGTTCCTAGGCTTCCGATTCTATCCTTTCCCTTGACATCCCCAAATCACATTCCCCACATTTCCCGCTCCCCCTGCCTCCCCACCCCCACCCCCGTTCAGTTCCAATTCCCCACAGGCACATCCAGGTACGACCATTAGACAGGTGAGTAACTCAGGTGGGAGGGAGGGGGACAAATAAAAATAAACGTGGCATCGTGCTGTCCAGGTGCCCGTGGGCGCAGCGGCCCCGCTCGCGGGAGAGGCTCCCAACACGGCTCACGCATCCCCGCCGAGGTCGGGAGGGGGATTCTGGTCTCCCACTGTATTATTAGGAAGGGAAGGCCTCAGGTGAGCCGGGCCGCGCTCTGGGCTCCAAGCTTGGGGGCAAGGAGACCAGGCCAGGCTGCAGAGGATGCTACCGGCCCCGAGACCGAGACTTTCTCTTGTCTAACAGGGGGAAGGGGACGCACCCCCCCACACACACACACATATACACACATACACACCCATACCCCCACGCGCGCGCGCACATACGCGCAACATCCGCAGAAAAAAACAAAATACGCCATCCCGCATGCTCACCCAGGCCATGCAGCTGAGCCGAGAACGACGTGCTCGGGGCCACCGGGTCTCGGACCTGGGAACCTGGCCCCTCCTCCCCGCCCCTTCCCTGGGGTCCCCCAGGCACTCACTCACCAAAGTCCAGGAACTGCTTAATGGAAAGCGGCGATGGGGAGAAGCGAGAGTAGCGCTCTATCTGCTTGGGGACCGGCTGCTTCAGCAGCCACCGGTAGAGCCGCATCTTCCTCGGACCCCGGGCAGAGCCCGCAGCGGCGCACAGTACGGGGGTGGGGGGATGGCGGCAGAAAGAGGAAGCTCCGCGACGGAAGACCCGACTACGGCGCCGGAGCCGGGGCGGAGCAGGGAAGAAGCGCGATGAGGAGGGGAGGACGGCGGCAGCGCGACCGCAGCAGCACCCTCGGGCCGCGTTGAGCCCTCCGCGGGCCAGAGGACCGCAGCCCCTGAGCAGCTGCCGTTCCAGCAGCGGCTCCTCGCGCCCTCTGCGCGCGCGCCCTGGCTCCCTTCCCCGCCTCCCCGGGATCCGGGGAACGTTCGCCCAGCGCGCGCTGCTCCCGCCTCAGCCCCACCGCGGCTGCCACTGCAGCAGCCACAGCAGCAGCAACGGCTCCCCCCGGAACATCTCGCTCGCTCTCCCCCTCACCCCTCCCGGCGGCTGCCAACCCGCCGGCCGGGAGGGCTGTCCGTCTGCTTCCCACTCCCCGCCCTGCGAGGCGGAGTTCGGCCACAGGCTGCCCCTTCTCCCGCACGTACACACCCGTACACACCCCGAGAGAGAGACAGAGGCAGCGCTAGGACCGCCGCCAGATCCGGTTCCTCATTGGTCCCCGGCTTCGGCCTCGTTTTCGTTTCCCCTGAGATTTGACTGAGCCCGAGGCGCGTGCTCCCCTGGGTCGGACCCGGGAGGGTTTGGAGCCAAAAGTGGGAGAGCGGCCCCAAGCGCAGTCCCTCTCCCGGATCTGTGACCTTCCATCCCCTGGGGGGTGGTGGTGAGAGGGATATCCACTGGGTCTCCCAGGATCTGCTCTGATCGCTGCATTCGGAACCCAGCTCTGTCCTGCAGACCCTGCTGCTCCCCTACGTGTAGGTGCCCGCCTCACCCTCAGGGCTGTGGTGCACGGACGTCGGGATCAGGGGCAGCCCTGGGGTGGCTTGACACTCAAGTCTGTTACCTAAGTACATTATCCAGGGCACCGCTGTTAAAATACCCGAGGCTCTTCATTCTGATTGACATTGTTGGCCCTGCAGGATCTAGCTTCAGTTGAGTGACCCCATACCCAAGGTTAGCTTTAACTGTGAAACGATGGCGTTGGACCAGAGTCCTTCCCAAACTTATTGGCCTACCGCCACCTTTAAAAAAAGATGACTCAGCCGTCCTGGGGTTAGGTTAGATTAACCTTTATTTTTATTCAGTGCCCCCCAAGTGCACTTGGAGGCTACTATCGCCCCCCTGGATCGTCCCAGCGGGCCCCCCTCCAGGTATCCCACTTTGGGAACCTATGAAAACCTAAGAAAAATTAATTTTTATTATGTGACTCCTCTCTCGTGGTCTACCTTTAAGCCAAAATGGACTATTCTTCCTATGGTTCCCTTACACCACTACCCCCGACCATTTTTTCACTGTACTTTGTGCCGAAAGTGGCACCACCCCGCCCTCTTCCCTAACATCCACTTCTGTCAATTGAAATCCATTCCTTTGAAGTCCTGTTCACATGCTAATCCTCATAGTAGCCTTCCCTGAGATACCTACCTTTAAATATACATGTAGTTATACCCCTTTAAAAATATACATGTAGGGGCAGGCTTGTTGCATTAATAAGTCAAACAAGTCCTTCTTGCCTCTGCTCAGCCATCTTTGTAGGAAGCCAGTGGTTTTCTAAACGGTTTTCAGCTAATATTCATGTAGAGCAACAAGCACTTAGACCTGTGCGGCTACTTAATGGAAATCCTATCTAAGGAGGTACATTTCTGTATCAGAGCTGTGTCACACGCCCCTTCCTGCCCACTCTGTGCTGGGAAAGTAGGATCAAGTCAAATAATGCCTTTTTAATTGTATCCTCTAGTATTATAGCTGTAGGACAGTACTGTATTATACTTCTGTGAATGTAAAATATCCTGTACCTGCTTATGGTACGTAGTAGTGACCGTGCTATACCAGAGGTGTTTTTAATGACGTTATTCTAGATAGACTTTTGTTTTTTCCAGATGATGATTGAGAAGCTAATAAAAGGCGCCAGGTACCACATCAGTAACAGAATGCTGTTTTTCTGGGATTTTTAAAAACAAAAAACTTCTTTGTGGGGGAGGGGGCTGTTTTCAGGGGGTTTTTTTTGTTTTTGTTTTGGAAAGAGTGAGCTGAAAGTCTGATGTGTATAATTTTTTTAATTAATTAATTTATTTTTTAATGCTTTATTAACTTCTGATTTACATCATTCGTTTCCGCCAGATTTTGAGTTACAAATTTTCTCCCCGTTTTTCCCCCACCCATCCCCCCAAAACAGCAGTCCCACATGATATCCCCACCTCCAATCTGCTCTCTCCCGTATTTTCTCCCATACCCGTTTCAACTTTTCCAGTGGATCTCTATGCCTCAGTGCCTGTATATCTTTTTTTTCTTAATAACATGTAAGATGGTATTAATAATAGTATATATACACACACATATATACATTTGAATATTTGATTTTAAAACTTTCAATTCCAGATTCATTTCCTTCCCCCCCTGCCACCCTCCCCCACTGGGGAGACAAGCAGTTCAGCATAGGTTGTACATGTGCGGCTAATGCAAAACAATAACATAGTAGATGTATTGTAAAAGACTGACTATATTTCCCTCCCTCCTATCCCACCTCCCACTTGTTCTATTCTCTACTTTGATCCTGTCCCTTTTCACAAGTGGGTGCTTCCACCTTCCCTCCCCCCCCACCTGCCCTCCCTTCCATCATCCCCCCTCACATCCCCTTCCCCCCTATTCTCCTGGAGGGTGAGATCCCCTATTTAGTGTGTGTTTCCCTCCCTCCTCAAGCCAGATTCAATAGGAATAAGGTTGACCCATTCCCTTTTGCCTTCCTATTCTTCCCCTCCATTGTAACCATTTTCCCTTGCCTCTTCTGTATGAGATAGTTTGCCCCACTTTGTCTCTCCCCATCTCCTCTCATTATATTCCTCTCACCTCTTAATTTCACCTTTTAAGTATTATCCCTTCCTGTTAAATTGGTCCCGTGCCCTCTAGCTATGTATACCTGTAAACGTATATACACACATTCACATATGTATTCATATGCCCGCATACCCTCATATAAAGACATATATATATACATATATATATATTTCTAATCCCTTTAACTACTGAGAAGAGTTTCATAAGTTAAAATTATTGTTTTTCCATGTAGGAATGTTAATAGTTCAACTTTGCCCAGGTGGCTCAGCGAGCAAGAGCACCGGCCCCAGTGGCGGGATGACCCGGATCAAATCTGGGCCCAGACACTCAGCACCACACCCAGAAACAACAACCGGCCGTGCAACCCCGAGCAAGCCATTCAACCCCAATTGCTTTAAAAAAAAATAGTTCAACTTTGATAAATTCCTTATGATTTCTTTTCCCTGTTTACCTTCTCATGCTTCTCTTGCTTCTTGTATCTGAATGTCAAATTTTCTATTCAACTCTGGTTTTTTCAGCAAGAATGCTTGAAAATCCTCTATTCCACTGAATGACCATATTTTCCCCTGAAACATGATACTCAGTTTTGCTGGGTAGGTGACTCTTGGTTTTAATCCCAGCTCCCTTGACCTCCGGAATATCACATTCCAGGCCCTTCGATCCCTCAGTGTAGAAGCTGCCAGATGCTGGGTTATCCTGATTGTGTTTCCACAATATTCAAATTGTTTCTTCCTGGCTGCTTGTAATATTCTCTCCTTAATCTGGGAATTCTGGAACCTGGCTATAATATTCCTAGGAGTTTTCTTTTTGGGATCTTTTTTAGGAGGTGATCAGTGGATTCTTTCAACCTCTATTTTGCCCTCTCGTTCTAAAACATCAGGGCAGTTTTCTTTGAGAACTTCCTGGAGGATGCTTTCCTGGCTCTTACTTTGGTCATGGCTCTCAGGCAGTCCAATAATTTTTAAATTATCTCTCCTGGATCTATTTTCCAGGTCAGTGGTTTTTCCCATGAGATATTTCACATTGCCTTCTATTCTTTCATTTGTTTGGATCTGTTTAAAAGCATCTTGATTTCTCATAAAGTCATTAGCTTCCATTTGCTCCAATCTAATTCTGAAGCAATGATTATCCTCAGTGAGCTTTTGATATTCTTTTTCCATCTGGCAAATTCGACTTTTTAAGGCATTCTTCTCCTCATTGCCTTTTTGAACCTACTTTGCCTGTTTTTTAAGGTATTATTTTCTTCAGTCAGGCTGTTGACTCTCATTTTATAATTTTCTTGCATTGTTCTCATTTCTCTTCCCAATTTTTCCTCCACTTCTCTTATCTGCTTCTTAAGGTCCTCTATGACCTGTAACCAGCTTGTATTTTCCTTTGAAGCTTTTGGTGCAGGAGTTCTGACTTCACTGTTTTCCTCCTGTTCCATGCCTTGCTCCTTCTTGTCCCCAAAATAGGAATGTAACGTTGGAATCTTCTGTCTGCTTTGTTTCCTTTGCCTGCTCATTTTGCCACTCAATTATTTGACTTTTGGGCTTTTTGCCACAGTAGGACTGTGCCACCAGACAGGGGAGTTTTCGTCCCAAACGCTGGGGTTTTCTCAGCTGCTGGAGGTATTAGATGGGTGCCCTCTCTGAGATCTCCACACGCCCTGGCAAGCTGGACACACACCCCAGGACCTCCACCCTAGACTGCAATCCAGATCCAAGCAGGTTAAAGCAAGAGCGATTACCCCTCAGACTGGTGCTTGGTCCCCCTACAGTCTGCAGGCCAGGAGCTGAAGCTGCCACGTGGGGCTGGCAGACTGTGCTGGCGTCTTAGCGGTTTCTCGCTCCGGGGGCAAAAGCCACGCACTCCCACTTACTGGTCCCAAAGTCCAGACTGCACTGGCCTCTCACCTTGTCCTTCGCATGTATGTGTTGATAAATCTGGAAACGGCCACAGCTGCTGCTGATCTGGAGTCCCTCTGGCCAACGGCTGTTCAGGCCGGCTCTGGGGCTAAAGCCTCGGCGTGGTGCTGGGCTCGGCTCCCAGAGCGTTGCACTGGCCGATTCCTGCCGGCCTGCCGGGCTGTTCTCAGCGAGAGGTTAGCTTCTCTGTGTCATTTTGTGGGTTCTGCAGCTCCAAAGTTTGTTTAGTGTCCCTTTTTACATGGATTGGGGAGGGTGGAAGCTGGAGCCGTGGGAGGGTCGTGCTTCTACTCTGCCATCTTGGCTCCGCCCCCCCTAATGTGTATAATTTTGTTCAATGACTGCAGAACCTGGAAAGGCTGTTGCTGCTATTGGTGCCTAGCAAATTGCTATTGGTTATCTTTTTATATAAATATATACATATATATATATATATATATAATTTGAATTTTTGGAAACTTTAGCTGTGATGTCAGCTTTGGAAAAAAGTATCCCACTTGTACTGTGTTGAGTTGGCATTGTACAGAAATTAACAGCCATATTGGTCTAGAAACGTTAAACTTAACTTTTTTTTCCATTTGTACAAGGGTAACACACTGTATTAAATATGTAAGGTCTTATTTACATGGGTTTGATTACAGAAACTAATAAAATATTCTCTAAATAAAAAATATATATATACATGTAGGTCAAAAAAGAGTATTTTATATGAAACTGAACTTCTGTTGCCTACTATTCGGTTTTTTTTTAATATTAGATATCAATATTATAAATTTAACATAATAACAAAAATACCCTCCTTTGCTATATATACCCTTCCAAATTTCCTTCTGGCTTCTGTTTATTTAATGTTTCATTGACCTTTTTACCTTTTACCATCATTATTGCAACCCATCAACTCCACCCTCCCACCATCAAATAGAAACACTTCTTTGTAACATGTAAGTATAGTCAAGCAAAACAAATCAGTAATGCCTTCACCGTGTATGAAAATGTATGTTTCATTCTACACCTCTAACTCCTAGTTTCATTCTGCATGCTTTATTATCAGTCTTCCGGAGTTGTAATTTGTCACTGAATGGATGACCAACGTTCATAAGTCTTTAAAAGTTGTTTTCTTTTTCATTATTGTGTAAATTGTTCTCCTGGATCCACCCACTTCCCAGATGTCATAGTATTTAGACTGTACCTAAATCTCTCTCCTTGCTTTTATTATACTTTCACTTGCATTCAGATTTACTTTTATTTTTAAACTTCTTAAGAAATTGGGTTTGTGTCATATATTATTGTATCCCATTTACATAGTGCTCAGCACATACCATGATGGCTACTGTGAAGGGCATCCCCAGTAAAATCCTGTTAACAGTAGTTAAAAACATGTTGAGTTATACTGAAAAACTGTTACCTTGATATTTGAATTCAACAGGTGTCTGTTAAAGAACTCTTGTGTGCAAGTCACTATGCTAAGCAATAAGGATACAAGGACAAAAATCAAATGGTCCTTTATCTTCAAGGCACTTCCCACCAAGAAGGTATAACATAGAGGAGAGATGTGTAATTACAAACTCAATTTTAGAAAAGAAAGAGCAGTGATGGTTGGGAGATGTCTAAAATAATCTAGATGTGAGTTTACATGCCCCTTTTTGTTGCTGCAGACAGGAAGACCACTGATGAAAATTTAATTTCTCTACTTCCAGATCTAGAAGAAGCTGCTTTAGGTAGCCATTCAGACACTTCCAGAAGCTTCCTACCCAGGTCTTCTCTAAGAGAACAAGACCAGGGCAGTCCTGTTGCCTGCTGCAGATATAAAGCATGAAAAGTAGCAACTGTGTTGTGAGTCGAAAAAGAAAGAATTTGAAACATCACTTTTAGATAGTGCTTTAGATTTACAAAAAGCTGTCCTCACTACAACCTGGGCGTTAGTAATATTATCCACATACTGCAAATGAGGAAACTAAGCTCCTGGTGAAATGCCTTGCTCAGGGTAGTAGCTTGTCAATTGGGAGAAACAGGATTTGAACTCAGGTGGTTCTCATTCAAGGACTAGTAGTTCTATTGTGGGGTTTTTTTTTCATAATCTTTGGAGGGAAAACTTTTTTCCTAACTTTATTAGGATTAACACTACCTCTACTGAACATGTTGCTAATTTTCACCCTTTCATTTTTCTTTTGAATGTTATCCTATTATGCAATATTTGGGGGTTTAACTATATAAATGATTACAAACCAATAAACTCCTATCAGGAACCACGAGACCATCTGCAGTCCTGGGCAAGGAATTAGGAGTCCTGAATTGTAGATCTGAATGTCATCAAGGTATTGAATGATTTTCAACCCAATTCTTTTAGCCTCTCTGGGTGATGAAGGAGAATGCACCAGACTGGAAGTCAGGAGACCAGGGTTTGAATCCTGACTTCAGTTGATTAACTGTGTAACTAATGGCCAATATACTTGAAAGAGATTAAGAGAGATGAGCCTCTCATTCCCTGTGATGAAAAAGGCTGTCTACCATGAGAGGGAACTGAGGAACTCTGAGTGCAGATTGAAGCATACTTTTTACACTTTCTTTCATTTTCTTGTTTTTTTTCCCCCAGTGTGGCTAATATGGAAATGTGTTTTGCATGATTTCACATATATAATTGGTATCATGTTGCTTGCCTTGCTCAATAGGTGGAGGAGGGACAGGAAGGAGGGGGAGAATTTGGAACTTATTTTTTAAAAATCGGTTTATTTATTTGTTTTTAATTTTCAGCATTTACTTCTATAAGATTTTGAGTTATAAATTTTCTCCCCCTCCCTCTATTCTTCCCTCCCCAAGAAAGCATACAATCTGATATAGGCTATACATATACAATCATATTGAACACATTTCTATGTTAGGCATGTTGTAAAGAAGAATTAGAGCCAAAAGGAAAAACCATGAGAAAGAAGCTAAAAAAAAATAGAGCAGAAAATAGTATGTTTCGATCTGCATTCAGACTCCATAGTTCTTTCTCTAGATGTAGATAGCATTTTCCATCATTACTCTTTTAGAATGTCTTAGATCCTTATATTACTGAAAAGAGTTGTCTATCAAAGTTGGTTATCGAACAATGTTGCTGTTACTGTGTACAATGTTCTCCTGGTTCTTCTCACTTAACTCAGCATCAGTTCATGTAAGTTTTTCCAGGTTTTTCTGAAGTCTACCAGCTCATCATTTCTTATGGAACAATAGTATTCCATTACATTCATATATCACAACTTGTTCAACCATTCCCTAATTGATGAGAATCCCTTCAGCTTCCAATTCTTGGCAACCACAAAAAGAGCTGATACAAATGTTTTTGTACATGTGGGTCCTTTCCCCATTTTTATGATCTCTTTGGGATCCAGACCTAGAAGTGGCATTGCTGGGTCAAAGGGTATGCACAGTTTTATAACCTTTTGGGTACAGGAACTCAAAATTTAAAAAAATGAATGTTAAAAATAAAGAGAATAAAAATAAACTAGAAGAGTAGAATTGGCATAAGATATTAGTAGTCATGTTTTTAAGGGATTTTACTAAATTGTTGCAGGGAATGTACTTTGTAGAGATTTCCCTGGATGTTGAAATGTATCTTATATAAAAATAAAATTTTATTTTTGTTGTTTTTATAAAGTTTAAAAAATTATTTTTTTAAAGAAAAGAATGAGAACAGAGCCTCAGATACCTAAGATTCCTTATCTGTAAAATGATGACTATTAGGGTGGGAAGAAAGTGGTGCATAAAAATTAAGATCTTGGGTTTTCATGCATTTAATCATATATCTCCTTTGCCTTCACAAATAAACTTCCCAAAGTAGGTTATATATCTCCACTCTGCATATTAGAACATTTCACATTTATACAGGTCTTGACAATTTCACAAAGCTCTTTCTTCACAACTACCCCCAAGAGGTTGGTTTATGCAAATGCTGGCTTCACTTTATACATAATCTGTATAGACTCAGAATAGTTAAGTGACTTGCTCATAGTCCCATAACTAGTAAAGCCCAGAATCGAGATAGAATCAAGATAGATCAGATGTCCTAATTCCAAGTCCAATGCTTTTACCACTATCATTCTGGGTTAAAAAAAACTAAGGCATTTGGGGCAGCTAGGTGGTGCAGTGAATAGAGAACTAGCCCTGGAGTCAGGAGGCCCTGAGTTCAAATTTGGCCTCAGACACTTAACACAAAACTAGCTGTGTGACCTTGGGCAAGTCACTTAACCCCAATAGCCCTACCTTCCCCCCTCCAAAAGAGCAAAATCAAATAAAAAAACAACAAAACTCAAAAAACTAAGGCATTAGTTTAAGGTTTTTCTTTAATAGTAGATTTTACTATAGACATTTAGTATAATAATGGAATCAGCTTTGAGTCTTGTTCTTCTGAGTTTTTTGTTAATTACTCAGAAACTTATCTTGTTAACTTTAATTAACATATCTCTTGTTCTCATAGCAGTAGAAGGAAGTAGCCTGGGACACAGTACCCATGTGTACTGGATAGCAGAACATTTTCAGTGGAATCTAGCATCTAAGTTGCCTCCTAAGAAGAAATGCCATGTGATCTAAGCAAATTACTGAAACGTGGAAGAAATTACTTATTAGATATATGGATAGGGAAAGAGTTCATGACCAAACAAGAGATAGAAAGATTCATAGGAGGTAAAATGTATAATTTTGATTACATAAAATTATAATTTTTTTGCACAAAACCAGTGCAGCTAAAATTAGAAGAAAGGCAATAAACTGGGGGTAAAATCTTTACAAGTTTCTCTGCTAAATGTCTCATTTCCAAAATATATAGGGAAGCAAGTCAACTGTATAAGAAAAAAGAGCCATCCCCCAATTGATAAATGGTCAAGAAATATGAATCGGCAGTTTTCAGAGGAAGAAATCCAAAATATCAATAGCTATATGAAAAAATGACCTAAAACACAAATAGAGGTACCACCTCATACCCATCAGATTGGCTAGGATGGCAAAACAGTAAAATGACAAATGTTGGAGGGCTGTGGGAAGACTGATACACCAATGCACTGTTGGTAGAGCTGTGAACTAGTCCAACTGTTCCAGAAAGCAGTTTGGAACTATGCCCAAAGAGCTATAAAACTGTGCATACCTTCTGATCCAGCAATACTGTTACTGGGTCTGCACCCCAAAGAAAGCACCCATATGTACAAAAATATTTAGCAGCTCTTTTTGTGGTAAAGAATTAGAAATTAAGGGAATAACCATCAATTGGGAAATGGCTAAACAAGTTATGATATATGAGTGTGATAGAATACTACTGTGCTATAAGAAATGATGGAATTTCAGAATTAAATTTTTTTTAAAATGCATATGATCTAAAGAACTTGGCATTCCACAAGTCAACAATTCTGGAAAAGCATCTTTTAGGTGGCTGAAAGAAAATCCATCAGATTGTATTGTCATGTTAGGGGTAGAGCTAGCAGCTGTTTCAAAAGACAGCATCAATCTTTGATGCTCATAAAGACTAGACTTGTACCATCCTCTATATGTCACCCTCAAACCCAAAGACCTACCTCCAAATTTTCTGTTATTCTATTTGGGCTGAGGTAGTATAGCTGGCAGTCTTCTTTTTGTTATTTTCCTGTCAGTACTTCCTTTTTCCCTTCAGTCATCCCAAGACTTCAAGGAAATGAAAAATCAGTACCTTCTAGGAAAAAGGTCAAAAATTCCTATTCTACTTTGACCTAGTTCCTCTTGTTTCATCACTTTGTTTGTTTTCTGAGAAGGCTGAATTGATTAGAGATACCCAGGGATGGGACAGTATGTCAGTATGTCACTCCCAGACAAAATATTTGGGACCAAGAACCTCCCATACTTTGAAAATATGTCATATTATTAATTTTTAAGGCAAATTTCAAAATTTAAATATGAAAAGATGTCAATTAGGCCAACTCACAGAGGACGTCCTGTTTTCTGGTATTTCAGGACATTTGGCATGGAATAATTGTTCAAATTATTGTTCATTTTTAAAATAATTTGTTCTTTTCATCACTTTTCCAGGTTTTGAAGATGTAGACAGTTATAGGTAATATGTGCCAAAAGGACAAGAACAGGCTTATTTTTCAATCACTGGGCGTGGTCCACATACATAAATTGCTGTGCACAGACAAGTATTATTTTTTAAAAATAATGTTAAACCCTTTTTTATTATACATTATTATATGCCTTTTCCAGAAAAGATGATTAGTGAACTTCTGCCCTAGGGTTCCGCTGTCTTCATTGGTGAATGTTGCAAATTCCCCACAACATCAAAGCATGCTCCAGCCATGGCTTCCTTTAATCCCAGGCCATTTTCCTTTCACTGTCCTGCTGTACTCTGCTCACCTCCACCACCAAGTGCTTTCCAGTTGTAGAACCATAATCTAATTGTAGCCCTTTCTTGACAAAGAGGCAAATGGTAATTGTAGTTTTTCTCATTTGGAAGAAGGGACTGAAGAATCAAAAGAAGTAGAGGCAAAATGGGATGGGAGAAGCCCAGGAACTTTTGAGACTAGGAGAGGGCAAGGGACTGGGGAGCTTTGCACACCTATCATAACTAGCTACCTGCTAATTGTAAAGGAAGGGCAGTGTAATGTTAAGGGAATCTGAAGATCTTCCCTGCCCCTTAATAGGCCCATGTGACCTGCTTTGAACTCTAGCCCAGCCCACAGCTGAGTCACATGGAGCCCATGGTGGGAAGAGTTTGCCAAATGGGTAGAGCAGGAAGGGTGGAGCAGAAAGAGAGAACAAGGCAGAGCAGTAAGCTTGGGTGAGAAAGGAAGGAATTTTTTCTAGGGAAGCTTGTTTTTTGGGAGGCCTAACAGAGGGAAGGCTTGGGGATGGTGGTGCTCCTTGCATTGGTGATATGTATAAACTACTTTTTTATCATGGTGGAATTGGCTTTTTGGTATCTGAATAAATACCTTGGTTTTGTCTTTGAGGAAAAGAGTGTTATATTTTGCAATTCAACACTGGAAATATGCCTGCATATTCATAGCAGCTGCTATTTCTATCACTGGACCTTGTCTGGCTCACTAACCTACTTAAGGAGTGACCTTCTTAGACAAAATTTGCTACCTCACTGGGACATGGTCAGTTTATCCCCTCTTCATTTCCTCTTCCTTTGCTTTACTGATGCCTGTTGAAACTGGCATAGCTTACCTAATATCTTGTTTATTTGCCTTCTGTCTTTCTAATGGATTTTGTCTACAGATAATGGTAAGCTGATTTTTATTGATTCTGGTTGAGTGTTTGCTACTAATGAGTAGACCACAACATGGAGAAGACAATGGAAGACCTCTGGATAAATAGCCCAGAACTTAACTGAAATCCTCTACTAAAGTTCTCTTTTACTCTCTGGAGACAGAAAGAAGAGCTTCCAAATCAATATTGCCATTGTACTCAAAAGGGCATGTTGGGGCAGCCAGGTGGCGCAGTGAGTAAGAGTACCGGCCCCAGTGTCGGGATAACCTGGGATCGAATCCGGGCTCAGACACTTAGCACCCACATAGAAATACCTGGCTGTGTAACCTTGAGCAAGTTACTTAACTCCAATTGCTTTAAAAAAAAAGTATCCATTACCACTAACTAGACAGAAAATAAATGTATTAAAAAAAAGGGGGGGGGGCATGTTAATTTCCTCCACTAAAACTACACTTTCTATCCCTGAATCTTTCCAAACCATAATGCCCCTGCCAGAGCTGTCACTTCCTTCTTTGTGTAGTCCTTCTCAATTAGAATATAAGCTCCTCAAGTGCAGGCACTGTATTTGCTTTTGTGTGTTTCTCAGAGCTTAGCACTGTGTTTGGCACATAAGTGCTTAATAAATGCTTTTTCATTCATTTATTGCATTCCCTTTTTTCTCACCAAAACATGATTTAACGTTTGTTCAGGATCTAAAATTTCTCTGGGTTGAAATCTAGAAATAAAAGTTATAGTGGAAATCTAAAGGGATTAGTACTGGAGAACTGGGTTCTGGTCCTAACTCTATCATTAACTAATTGTGTATATGACCTTGGGTCCCTTCCAGCCCTGATATTCTGTGATTTTGATTGTCTGCATGTGACCAAGGCAGATATGAGGAGTGGAAATCTTGGTTCACAGTGTATTTAATTTACAAATTAAACACCTAGCACAATACCTTGAGAGCTAAGCATAATCCCTTGACCAACAAGCACTTAAATGCTTGCTGAACTGAATGTTATGTTCCAGTCCATCATAGATATAACAAGTGTATTTTCCAAACCAAAAATTAGGATGTGTTACCTAACAAAGGGTCTTTCTTTTGCAAAGCCTTGTTAGAAATATGGTTTGTCCCCTTTGAAATTTTAACTGTTCTGGGAAATCTGAGATGTCTGATCTAAACAATCATGAAGAATTGTGGAAATCCTACCCATATTTCTGGCCTTACCTCAGATACCACCTCCAGGAAAACTTTCTCTGATTCCTCCCACTGATCTTTCTCTTCTCATCTGAATTCTCATTGTGCTTTCTTGGCATCTCTGTGACACATTTGGGTGGCTAGGTGCCACAGTGAAGAGAGTGCCAGGACTGAAGTCAGAAACACTAATCTTCTGAGTTCAAATTTGCCCTCAGACACTTACTAGTAGTGTGACCCTAGGCAAGTCACTTTAACTCTGCCTCAGTTTGCTCATCTGTAAAATGAACTGTAGAAGAGAATGGCAAACCACTTCAGAATCTTTGCCAAGAAAGCCACAATGGGATCACAAAGAGTGGGACACGACTGAACATATGACATATCACATGCTATATTCTATTTTTATTTGCACCTTTGTATTCCCACTCCTCTTCTTTATACTGTAGTCTCCTTGACGACAGTGACTATCTTAATTCTTTTTTACATTCCTTGCAAGTCCTAGTACCATGAATCATAAGGCCTCACTGTTGCTGAGAAATCAGGACTTGAAGAAATCCTAGCACCTACTCTGCCTTCTTTCATCACAGATCCAGGAAGATAGAAGCTGAAACCTCAGTCCCCCTCAGGCACTAGGTTGGGAAGCCTCTTCTGTTCATAGGTCACCCAGCTGCCTTCTGTTAAGGTAGTAATTAATTTACCCTCTATCCCCATATGCTATCTAAGAGTGCAAATGAGGAAATATTGCCTGAAGATCACTACTAAGGGCCCAAGTAGGCAGGTGCTGCTGACACCACATAGTAAGGGAACAGTAGCCAACCATTATCACTCAAAATCACCATCTCAGGCTCTGCTGTAGGTCTCATTCCTTATGGGCCATGATTCACCCAACTCCTTTTACCATCAGACCTCTGGGCCCCTGTACCAGCCCAGCATCACAGTTTGAGATAGAAAAGAATGTGCCTTCCCTGGTCACACACTGCCCAAAATGAGCAGCTTCCTTTACCATGTGTGGTTTACCATAAATGCTTAGGTCTCCTTTTCTAAGAAATAGAATACTACAAACTACTGATACTTCCCATGTCCTAAAGATAGCAAATTCTACCTCTGGTTTCCTTCATCCATGTGATTCAGAATTGACCTTTCCTGAGGCAAAAAAAATCCCTTTTCTCATCTACATTATCCCTCACTTGTCCCTAGCCAGCTTATCCTTGCTCCTGACTAGACTGAAGCTACTTTGCCCTTTCCTCCTTCCATTGCATTCTCTGGAACACGTCTCACATACCATCCTGTCACAGTCTTTCCATCTTCTTATGCTCATAGAAACTTGTTTTTCTCTGGAATAAACCTCATCTTCTCTAAGAAGAAGAAGCCAGCTTCTCTAATGCTGTTTCCTCTTTTTGTCAGGCTTCGAACACAGTGGGAAGTGGAATATTTAGCAGATTCCTAATTCCTCATTACCACTTCCAGACCAATCCTTCAGGGCCATCATTGAGCAACTTTTCCTTTGAGGTTCATTCCATACTTCTGTATCACTTTCTACAGTTTCTCCTTTTGCTGACCTACAGGTCATTCAAACTTCTCTTCCAAAGAGAAATCTGATTCTTGTTTTCCTCCATTCCAACTCCTGTCCTCATACTCAAGGACTTCAGTGTTACATTGATATGCTCTCAAGTGCTTTCGCTTCCCATTTCATCAACCTCCTCATTTCCCCTGACCCACATTTCTATTTTACCTTAGCCACCCAAAGGAATAATCAAACCTTAACCATCAATATAACTCCAAACAGGGCCATCTCCGAGATATTAAGCTGTGAAATTCTCCTTATAATTATCTGCCTTTCCCTCTCCCTCTACTTGACTGGTCCCAAACCATTTTCCCCCTCCCCTCCTTATTCAAACCCTATCAGCTGACTGATACTGCTTTCTCCAAAGTTATCAGTGATCTCTTGACTGCTGAATCCAAATGACATTTTCTGAGTCCTTGTCCTAGCTGGCCTCTCTGCACTTTTTGAGAATGGTGACTACCTTTCTTTCTTGGACATTATCGCTTTGCTTCAGTGACGTTGATTACTCTTGGTTCTCCACTTTCTCAGCTGACCAGTCTCCCTTGCTGGATCATATACTACCCCCTTAAAGCTCAGTCTTGAGTACTATGTGTTTTATATGTATATATACACACATGTATACATGCATGTATATGTACATGCATGTATGTGTGTGTATACACACAGAGAACAATACTCAAGACTGAACCTTAAGTGGGGGGTGGTAAATGATCCAGCAAGGGAGACTGGTCAGATAAGAAAGAGGAGAACCAAGAGAAATCAGTGTCCCTGAAGCAAAGGAAAGAGAATATCTAAGAAAAAAAGGTAGTATACACATACATATACATGCATACATGTAAAAACATATAAGACCTTCATTTAAAAAGGCCAAGGTTCCCCACTGCATCTGCAGCCATTTTCAGTCATCCTGAACTATATGTTGCCACTAGATCTAGATGGTTCTGGAGAAGAGAGTGGAGCTGGTGACTTTTCACAACCCTCTCTCACTTAAATCCAATTTACTTGCAAGTCAAGACGTCATTAATCCTCTTTGAGAATTAAGGACAAACAACAACAATGTGTTAACTTGTTCTCATTAGCTCCCATGGATGGGTTAAGTTGTCATGTCTATGATTTTGATCTATATATCCAATTGTAGTGTTTCTCCTGAATTCTGGTTCCTCATCAGCAATTGCTACTGGACCTCTCCATTTGGGTGGGCTTTTTGACGTTTAAAAATCAATATCTCACCAAGTCCTAAATGGAATATGAACATCTAGCTTCCTGAATTTACCCCTCCTTCAAACTTTCCTATTTCTGTTGAGGGCACCACTATCCTCCCAATCCTCCAAATACGTAACCTGACAGTCATCCTTGATTCTTCCTTTTTCCTGTGGTAAAAGGGGAAAATGATAGATTTAAAGTCAGAAGATGCAGATTCTAATCTTGCTTTTGCTACTTACTACTTGTGGGGTCATGAGTAAGTAACTTAACCTTTCTTGGTCTCAGTTTCTTTGTTGCACATGTGTGGGACAAGATGACCCTTGCCCAAAATAAGCAGAAATATCTCCAAGTACGGTCTTGCTATTAGAGGCAGTCTAGTAGGAGAGGCAAGATACAAAATGCAAAGCTTGGTTATATACCCAAAAGACCACCCCTTCTCCCCCACTTTGTCCTGTCCTGTTAATTAGGAACTGAGGCACACAATCTTTTTTTTTTTTAAAAGCAATTGGGGTTAAGTAACTTGCTCAAGGTTACACAGCCAGGTGTTTCTGGGTGGGTGCTAAGTGTCTGAGCCCGGATTTGATCCCCAGGTCATCCCAACACTGGAGCCGGTGCTCTTACTTGCTGTGCAACTGGCTGCCCCTAAGAGGCGCACAATCTTAACTGCAAAAATCTGCTGGTGTTTGCAGATGAAATATCAGTAATATCAAAAAGCAGAAGGTACATGTCTAGTGGACATGAAAACAGACAAAATATGTCATCAGTATCAACTTAGATATGAAAGCAGAAGATAAATGTCCTAACAATATCAATATAGATATGAAAGCAGACAACATTTTATGAATCATGGGGATTTTAGGACATGGTGACCTGCCCCGAGTTCCGCAACAGGATTTCCAATTTTATATTTGTATAGGTCAGATGGTGGTCAGTGGAAACAAGTCTGGGACATTGGGCCTATGGTTAAATTTGCAGGGAATGTGCTTTTCCCTCCTATGCTTAGCTAAACTTAGCAAAAAATTCAACTTAGGACCAGGGAAGTAAGGCAAGGGTACCAGGTTCCCAGCCCAGGTTACTAAGTATTTGGTACTTTATTACAATTCTGTTCAGATTTCTGGAATGTTACCTGATAAATTTTCACTTTTATTCCATTCACACACAATGAGAAAGTTAGACTACATGGTTTCTAAGGCCCTTTCCATCTCTAAATCAATAATCCTATGGCCAATTAGTTGCCAAGTCCTCTTCATTCTCTTCCAAAATATACTATGCTGTCTATTTTCCACCTCACACTACTACCACTCTAATAAAAGCCCATGTTATTTCTTCCTAAAGACTCCTAACTCATATCCCTGTTTTCAGCCTCTCCTCTCTCAAAATAATTTTCCTAAGGCTCATCAGATTATTTTTCTCCAAAAAACTTTGGGGGATCCCTATTATTCTCATAAAGAATTAAAAACTCTTCAGTCTTGCTTTTAATAAGGCCCTCCACAATCTGGTTCCAATTACTTTTCCAGTAATAAACTAAATTACTTGTCTTTACACAGTTAGCAAATCAACAGGCATTTATTAAGGGCCTAGTACGTGCCAGGGGCTGTGTTAAGCACTGAGGATAGAAAGGCAAAAAATAGTCCCTGCTGTCAAGCAGCTCAACATTTCATCCAGACTCAGCCCTTACTTATTCCCCTGCCACAGGACTAATGTCTGTTCTCATAAAGAACCAGCTAGTATTTCCTCAAAAGGTTTTGAAATCATCTTCAAGGGTTATACGTGCTTCTGAGCAGAGCTCCAGTTATGGCCATTGAAGGATCAATGGAACCTTCCTCCAGTTGAAAAACTACTATATCCTTGGTGAATGTCCCTTCCATGTTATGACTAAATAATACTATCCTTGTTTGAAAGATGGAGAGATATGAAATATCCAGTAACAATCCTATCCGTTCAGAACTGATTGGATAATCAGACTCAAAGAAGAGAGTCAGTTTCAATAAATGTTAAAAGACTACTAGTACATGCCAGACAACATGATAAACACTGGGGACACAAAGAAAGGCATAAGGTAAGTCTGCCCTCAAGGAATTCACAATCTAATCAGTGAAAATAATAAATTAAATGGTAGCCATGTGGCACAGTAGATAAAATGCAGGACTTGAGGTCAGGGAGACTCGTCTTCCTGAGTTCAAATCTGGACTCAGACACTTGCTAACTGTGTGACCCTGGGCAAGTCACTTAACCTCTTTCTGCCTTAGTTCCCTCATATGTAAAATAAACTGGAGAAGGAAATGGCAAACCAGTCTAGTATCTTTGTCAAGAAAACTTCCAGTGAAGAGTTGGATGTGACTGAAAATGGCTGAACGTCATACATTAAAAGGAGGCTAGCAAGTAAGGAGGGGTGGGAGGAGTTCAAGGGACCATGATGAATTCCTGCAGCCAATGTGGAAAATGATCTGAGAAGTATGAGTTACAGAGTTGATTTAATCTTGAACAATGCTAAATTCTGGGGATTATGAAATCTAGGATAGCCAGGTAGGAAATGATGAGGTGAATTCCTTCCTTAAATTAGTGGAAGATCTGTGAAGAGTCCTACAAAGAAGAGTTGTTAATGTGACAGGTCTACAGTGGACTAACCGAGAAATCTGTGGTTGTCCCTGTATTACATAACATTTTTAATGATTTGGATAAAGTCATAGCTGGTACATGCATCAAATCTGAGAGGGATCACTAACCCACTGACAGAGTCAGGGTCCAAAAAGATCTTAACAGGCCAGCCTACAGAGGAGTGGCGAACTGCTACCTCAAGGTCACATGTGGCCTAGGTCCTTGGGTGTGGCCTTTTGACTGAGTCCAAGTTTTACAGAACAAATCTTTTTATTAAGGGGATTTGTTCTGTGAAGTTTGGATTCAGTCAAAGGGCCACACTTGAGGACCTAGAGGGCCACATGTGGCCTTGAGGTGCCAGGTTCCCCACCCCTGGCTCAGAGCATAGGGCTTAATCTATTAGTTGATATTCAGTAGAGATAACTATAAATTCTTGCATTTGGGTATTAAAATAAAACTTAAACATAGGATGAAGGGAGACATGGATAGATAGTACCATGTCTGAAACAGATTTGGAGATTTTAGTGGACTACAAGCTCAGTTAGTCAGCATTGCAGTGTGGTAGCCAAAAAAAAGCTGAAGTAATCTTGGGCTGTATTTTAAAAGGGCGTAACTTCTAGGAACAGGAAGCTGATAGTCCCATCATACCCTGCCTTCATAAGACTTCAAATGGAATACTTTATTCTGTTCTAGGCACCATCTTTCAAGAATAGCATTGACAAATTGGACAAAGTCTAGGGAAGGGCAACCAGAATAGTGAAGGGCCTTGAATCTATGACATGTGAGGACTGATTGAAAGAACCAAATATGTTAAGCCTTTAGTAGACTCGGGAAGAGTTAGCATAGTTGTTTTCAAGTATTTGAAGGACTGACACATACTGACACAAGGTATTAGACCTGATCTGCCTGGCCACAGAGGACAGAATCAGAACAATGGGTTAAAGTACAAAGAGGCCAATTTAAACCTCAAGTCAAGAAAAACTTCGCTAAGAATTACAAATGTCCACAAATGGAATGAGTTGCCTCAAGAGGTTGCGGGTTTTTCCTCCTTAAAGGTCTTCAAGCAAAGGCTGGATGACCATTTGTAAGGCATGTTCTATTGGGCACTGCTTTGGAGTATGAGGTGGACTAGGAAGCCACTGAGGGCCCTTGAAACACTCAGATTCAGTAACTTCTTTTTGCTAACTGCTCTATGATCTTCAATTTCTCATTTCATTCCAATTCCAACCACAAACCATCACACTCACCTGATATGACCCTGACCCACAATGTCATCATACTTGACATTCTGTTTTCCATCTCTGTCCCTTTGAATAGGCCATCTGTCATAACTGGAATAGTTAACTTTTCCTAATACTTGGTTTCATACTAGGCTTAGCGTAGGTGCCATGTCTTGTGAGAAACTGTAATGGGAATGTAAATTTAAAGATCTTCCCTGCCCCTAGGCTAAAGTGCACCTGGAGCCTGGGGTGGGAGGCTTGTTTTTCAGTAGATACTTCTTGATTGGCCAGTGAGTCAATAAGGTTGTTACATTCTCTAAGCCAGGAGAAGGCTATATAAGCCCTGATGTGTAGCTTTGTTTTGGGGCTCACTTTGAGAAGTGTTCTGTGATTTGATCTGAATTCTGGGAAGCCGTTGTTGAGAGTCCCCCGGCTTTGAAGAACCCAGATGCTGATTTGATATGGATGTAATGGTTGGACAGTTTGGAAACTGTCTACTTGACCTGTTTCTCTGTCTTGATAATTCTGTCTGTATAGTCTGAAGTTTGGGGTGCTGACCTTTTTCCCCTGAACTAGTTAAATGATACATATTTGACTGATTAAAGTAAACTTGTTAACCCATTTTGAGTTGCTTTCCATTAACAAAGCAGATCCAAGAACCTGTGGTGGCAGCGACCCTGGGGTGCTTGCTGCTACAGAAACCTTCCCTGATTACTCATCAGGAGAATTTTTTGTCATAAAGAATCCAGGAAGGTTATGATAGAGTCAAGAGAATCACACAAAAGATTGCAAATGTAAGTTCCATATAATTCACAGTACATTTAGCCAAGACTCACGGAACACTTATTGTATGATACTGTTAAATCAGAAAACAAATGACCAAAGAGTCAGAGAAGTTATGCAACTGCTGTTAACCCTGAAAATATCAAGGAGATCATGCAGGTCATCATAACCACAGTTAACTCTAAGAAATAAAATAACCAAAGAGCTCCCAGTAGTCCTAAGCAAAAATCTTTTTTTCTTCCATTAAAGGGGGAAAACTAGACACATGTGCTGGTACTTCCTCTGGGAGACAAACTTTAGTGAGACCAAATCTTAATACCTGTTGCAGTGAACTGTAGCCCTGACAACTAGGGGTAACAGCCACAATGAGACAAGTTTGATTCATAGCAATACTTCATGAGTGGAACGTGGGTCCTGCAGAAGCTTGTCTGAGCTCAGGGACCCCCTGGTGCTTGTGTGAAGCAATTCTGGGATTTTGCTGCAGCTGAAATCATGCAAAGGATTCTTGTTATGCCAAGCTCAGCTTGGTTGTTGGGCCTTACCTCTGGAAAACAGAATATTTCCTAATGGTAAAGAGAGAATCTTGGCATGGGGATCCTGACAATACATAAAGCCCTAGTGTCTCTTCTGAACTATAATCCTATATCACCAGCTACCTTCTGGACATCAGAAGCTGGATGTCCTGTAGGCATCTAAAATTCAACATGAACAAAACAGATTTATCTTTCCCTCTTCTTAACCCTCTTCTACACTTTCCCCTCTTAACCCTCTTCCACACTT
>NW_027187314.1:1432614-1673243 GCF_028583685.1 Petaurus breviceps papuanus | reverse complement strand
TAACCCTCTTCCACACTTTCCCCTCTTAACCCTCTTCTACACTTTCCTATTACTATGAAAAGCACTACCATCCTCCCAATCAACCACTCACAGCTTTGATTCATCACTCACTCACCCTAAACATCCAATCAGTTGATAAATCATGTCATATCTACTTTCACAGCATCTCTCATAAATAGTCCCTTCTGTCCATTACATTGGATGTCCATAACCTTGGATCGGGCCCTCATCACCTAGACTCAATTATTTCAATAGACTTCTTATTGATTTCCCTTCTTATTAGCCTCCAGTTTCTTCACACTCCAATTCATTCTACACTCAAGTGCCAAAGTGCCTTTTTCTAAAGTGTAGGGGTGCCCAAACCACCCCTCTCCCTATCTTACCTCTTCCTCAATAAATTCCAGTTGATCCCTATTGTCTCCAGTATCAAGCAGAAAGTTCTTTGTTTGACCTTTTAAGCTTTTTATAATCTGGCTCCTTCCTACCTTTTAAGGTTTCTTATCCTTGACCCCCTTGATGCATTCTACCATTCAGCTACACTGGCTCCTTCAAGTTCCTCAAACACAACATTTTATCTCCCAGTTCCCTGGTTGTCTCTCACACCCAAAATGTTCTCCCTACTCACCCCCACCTCTTAGCTTCCCTGTCTTCCTTTAAGACTCAGCTTAAATTCTACCTTCTAGAAGAGGTCTACCCCAGGTCCCCCAGCTGTTAGTATCTTCCCTTCTCAAATTACCTTCCATCTACTCTGTATATCTTGCATATACCTAATTATTTACATGTTGCCTCTCCCATTATGATGTGAGTTCCTTGACAAAAAGAACAATGTTTTTGCTCGATAATAAATGCTTTGTGGATGCTTGTTGACTGACTGACTACTAGGGCAAACCATTTGAAAACCATTTTTCTAGGAAATTTGTGTATGCTGTTTTGTGGGAAGGATGCTCTACCTTCTTCTTGCTGAATTGAAAAGTTAGTAGGGAAATGATTGGGCATGTCACCTGAGGTAAAGGGTCAGAATCTGTGATGCCTTTCCCACAGTCAGCAGTAAGACCAAAGAAACTAAGGGATAGTACTTACCTTGAAAGGGCACTACTTCCTTGGGATCCTCTGTATCTGGGTATAGTAGATTTCTATCCTAAGGAGATGATAATCAGGCAAAGATGGGTATCCATAAATAACCAAAGATGATGATGATCATCCATAAATATAATAACCAACAGATCATGTGAAAGCCACAGCCATATGTAGCCATGGGTAGTGTGCCTCATGAGAACTCTCAAAACAAGAAACAGACCATATTGACCAAAGAGCAATGAAGCGTTGAGCCATGACAAGAAGGAGCAAAGCCAAGGACTTTGCCCTTTAATGGCACTATGAGTCATGTGACCTAAGTCTTTAAAGAAGGTAGGTACTAACTATAAGGAAAATTTGCTTGACACCTTCCAGAAAAAGAAAGCTTTCCAGACTCTCAAAGTCCTGTCTGCATTTTTTGTTAGTTTAAATAAAACATATTTTGTATTTGATTTTTTGTTAACCTGATTGCATGCAAGGGAGCTGATTGCTTTAGGAGATAGAAAAATGAACCAGATACTGTTGTTCTTAGAGAGAGATATTTAGAGAGTCAGTGCTAAAATTTTACCCAGGTCATGATGGCAGAAAGAATGCTTCAACACCATGCTTATATTTTACAGGGCTTGACAACAACAGAGCAGTTGTTGTAGTCAATCCTAGTTATAAGGTTATAAGTGGTCTTGGAAACCCCTCCCCTTCACACACAAAAGAAATGTGAGCAAGTGGACTATTGTCAGCAAGGCCTCCAACTATGACAGAGCTGGTAAATTCCCCCATTAGATTATAACCTTCTTGAGGATATATTAGATTATAACCTTCTTGAGCTGTCTTTTACCTCTTTTTGTATCCCAAGCACTTAGCATAGGGCCTGTCACATATTAGGTGCTTAATAAATGTTTATTAATTGATTAAGAAGGGATATGCAGCTTTCTAGGCTGCTACTACACTGGGTGGCCAAATTCAGAACTTAAAAAAATCACTCTCTATAAATGCACATATTTTTTTTTTACTGCCAAAAAATTCTTTTCTCCATGATGTGGTCTTCAGTTTCCTCATCTATGACATGACTAGGGTTGGACCAGGCTAGACCCTTCTAGCTCCAGCTCAATGTCCTATTCTGTCAAAAATCAAGTCACATGTATTATCAATGAAAGTGTAAAGCTTCCACTCAGGGAATGCTACATGTTAAAATATAGGTTCTGCCCATCCGCCAAGTGAAATATAACTGTATATCCCACAAGTTTGCAAATAGCCTTCCTCACATTACCTTATGGGTGGATTTTGCAAAAATTCCCATTTTACAAATGAGAACGTTGAGAATAACTTAGGTTAAAGTAACTTGCCAAGATCATACAACTAGTGAGCATCAGAGCTGCAATTCAGTCCTGAGCTTTTCTTGGCTCCAAGTTCAGCCCTCTTTCCACTGCTTCATTCATACTACATTCATTCACTGTTCCATTCTTTTATATTTGCCAGTTTTTCATCAAAATTAGAAATCAGCCAGAAAAACCTATAAAAACTTACACGAACTGATGCAGAGTGAAGTAAGCAGAACCAGGAGAACATTATACACAGTAACAGCTACACTGTGTGATGAACAACTGTGAATTATTTAGCTATTCTCAGCAATACAATGACCCAAGACAATTCCAAAGGACTTGTGATGAAAAATGCTATCCACATTCAGAAAAAGAACTAATGGCATCTGAATATTCCCTTCCTTCCTTCCTTTTCCCTTCCTCCTTCTTTCCTTTTTTCCTTCCTTCCTTTCTTCTTCCCTTCCTTCCTTCCTTCCTTCCTTCCTTCCTTCCTTCCTTCCTTCCTTTCTCCCTTCCTCCTTTCATTCCCTCCTTTTTTCCTTTCTTTTGAGTTCTCTTCCACAAAATGACTAATATGGAAATGTTCACATGATTGCACATGTATAACCTATATCAGATTGCTTATTGTCTCAGAGAGGGTAGGGTAGAATTTGGAACTCAAAACTTTTAAAAAATGTTAAAAATTATTTTTACATGTAATTAGGGGAAAATAAAATATTATTTTAAAAAGTATTTTGCAAACCTTAACGTATTATGTAAATGATTAGCTATTATCCTATTAAAATATGTGTCCTCCTGAAAAAAAATTAGAAATCAGTTCTTTCTATAACATAGTCTCTACTGAGGCTCTGATGATAATACCTATACCATAAGTCCATTTTCCTTTCATTGATTATTTCCTCTTTTCTAGTGACTAAAGTAAGTCAACAATATATTTAAACTCACCTGGCTGATAATTAAGCAAATGCTACCTTATTTTGTTCTTCAATTCTTTTTTATGCATCTCTCTCTGTCCCCCCCCACACCCATAGCCAATCTGTGACCAAGTCCTTTTGATTCTATCTCTGATACACTTGTTATCTATGCCTTCTCTCCTCTGACACTACCACTACCCTGGTCTCCACCCCTCATGCTGGACTATTAAGACAGCCTGCTAGTTGGTTTCCCTGTCTCAAATCTCTCCCCATTCCAGTCTATCCTTCGCTGAGGTCTTTAAAGCACAGGTTTGACCACATCATCCCATTCACTAAACTCCAGTGGCTTCCTATCACCCCCCAGATCAAATACAAAATCCTGTGTCTGGCCTTTAAAACCTTTCATAACTTGGCCCCATGCTACCTTTCCAGTCTTACTGGAATCTTCACATCTCACTAATGCACTCAGGATCACTGTAGTGACACTGAGCTCCTTGCTGTTTCTTAAACAAAACACTCCATCTCCTCATTCTGGATACTTTGTTTGGCTGTCCCCCATGCCTGAAAATCTTTCCTTCTTTATCTTTGCCTTCTGGATCCTTTCAAGTCTCAACTAAAATCCCACCTTCTATGTGAAGTGATTCCTGATTCCCCTTAATGCTAATCCCTTCCTTCTGTCAGTCCTCTCCAATTTATTTTGGATATATCATGTTTATACGTCGTTGTTTTCATCTTAGCTACCATATTAGACTGAGCTCTTGGAGAGCAGGGAATATCTTTTGACTGTCTTTGTATCCCCAGCACTTGGTGTAGTGCCTGGCACACAGTAGGCGCTTAATAAATGTTTGCTGACTGACTTGTTGCCTATGATATATGAAAGACTGTCCTAGGTGCCTTGTATATGAAATGGTGATTTCCCTAAAGGAGCTTCTTTGGGTTTGTGTGGTGATGGTAGTGACAGGGTGGGAAATTAATATGGCTATTCAATATATACACAGATCAAAAAAAAATGCAAGGAAACTGTGCTAACAACTGATGGAATCAGGGAAGGGCTATGGCATCCAAGATGCTCCTTAGAGAAAACTAGAAATTCTAAGAGGGAGATTTGAGGAAAGTATATTCTGGGCATGTTGAATGACTTGTTCAAAAGTAGAGATATGGGACATGAAATGCCAAGTTCAGTAACTATGTAGTTGTCCATTTTGACTAGACTGTGGAGTGCATAGAAGAAGTAATATAAAATAAGACTGGAAAGGTAGATTAGAGCTAGACTACGGAAGGGTTCAAATGTCAGGCTTTAATTATTTTTTTATCATGGAATTAATTTTTTATCATGGGGGCAATAGGGAGCCCCTAAAAGCTTTTGAGCAATGGAGTGCCTAACTCAAATCTCTCTGGTTTAGGGACATTGTTTTGACCGCTGTGTGACAGTAATATTAGAGAGGGTAGAGTCTGGAAACAAGGAGATCAGTTAAGAGGCTACAATAAACTGATTAACTCTATCTTGAATTAAATTGTTTTTCTTAAAGAAGAAAAATAAATGTACTAGAATCACCTAGTACTGCTTTTGTCTTAAATGTACTTTAAAAGTACTTAAATGGATCTGTGATATCAGTGATTTAGGTATTCCATTCAATGATGCATACTATAATCCATCTGTGCCTGTATATCCTGTTCAACTCTTGTCCATAAATTTGCCACAAGGTGCAGCACAGTTTAGAGCTGCCATCACAGTTATCCTTGGCTAGCACTAAGCTTATTGGCTTCTGTGGAGGGTTGTAAGGGAGAAGTCAAGAGTATTTCCCAGAAAGGATGAGAAAGAAAAAAATTATGTGTCACTTGGAGGAATCATTTCCAAATAAGGAATGGAAGAAAAATGACTAAGAAGCAGTTTTATACATTGAGGTTTTGTGTACCATTCCTCTTTTTTCATAGATTATCTCAACAATTCTTTCACCATTTTCATAAAAAAAAACACCATATGTGAATCAGAGCCAGATTCTGTTTGTCCTATTCTCTTTTTCCCCCTTTCCCTCGACGTTGGTCCATTCTTAACCACACCTCCCCTCCCCCATAGGATAATAGATACTGAGTTATGGGGGACTTCAAAAAATCATTTAGTCCAACACTACCCCTCATTTTACAGATGGGGAAACTAAGGCGCAGAGAAGTTTAGTGATTTGTTTAAGATCACTTAGATAATAAGTGACTGAGCTAGAAGTAGAATCCAGGTCCCTGTTTATTCCTCTAACCCAGTTTATTCCTCTAATTCCACAAGCACCTTTTGTCTTTGTGCATTTTTTCTTTTTGCACTTATTTTTTTTATCTTTGTAAATAGTATTTTATTTTTTCAAATTACATGTAAAGATAGTTTTCAACATTCATTTTTTATAAGATTTTGAGTTCCAAATTTTTCTTTCTCTCTCCCTCCTTCCTCTCCCTAAGACAGTTGGCAATCTGATACAGGCTATGAATGTTTTTGCACTGATTTCAAATCAGATCAACAAGTATTCCTGAATCATTTACATGGATGTCACTGAGAGAGAGGAAAATTTAAATTGGATACTAATGGTATCTTGAAACCAGTAGATATTAGGGGAGATAAAACACCTATACAGAGAGTGAAGTAACAAGTAGACCCCTGAAAGTTCTAGCTCTGGAGATCCTTACTATTTTCTCAGTTTTAGGGTAGGCTATTTTGGGTACTAAATTCTATAAATCAAAGCCCTAGCCCTACCACTGTTTTTGCCAAGGTCCTCCCAAGTTAGAAAGGCTTCACTATAGGTGTATGCTTATTGTTTGAGGATCGGCCTAGTTAACTTTAGAAAGAACATTTCCAGGTAAGGTTAATGATGAAAGTATTTTTGGCCACAGAAATAATTATTAAAGACCATCTGTGTTAAAAATTTCCTTGTTCTGGTCATTCTGACCACCTTTCCTCCACTTCTAGTCACCAAGTTTATTAGTAGCTAATATAAAGTCAGGCAGCTAGGTAGTGCAGTGGATAGAGTACCAGGCCTGGGGTCAGGAAGATTCCTGAGTTCAGATGTGATCTCAGATGAGTACTAGCTGTGTGACTCTGGGCAAGTTACTTAACACTGTTTGCTTCAGTTTCCTCATCTGTAAAATGAGCTGGAGGAGGAAATGGCAAACCACTGCAGTATCTTTGGCAAGTGGGTCACAAAGAGTCAGACATAACGGAAACAACTCAATAGTAACCATAAAGTAACAATAGCCAGAAGTAAGGTTGCAAAGGGAACCTTTGGGACCAAAAGGACATAATTTACGAACTGTATCATATAGTAACCAAAAATCACATCCTGGTAATACATGTTAAATCAGGGAAAACATCTAGTCTTTGCTGTCAGAACCTTTTGGTCTATGATACGTAATCTCAAATGAGTTCTAGATATCCACTGTAAGTCCAGTAGAACATTAAATGTTACTGATAACTTTGAGATCACCCAAATATGTTAACTTTAAAGTTTTACTGTCAACTTTGAGATGATTTGGATGTGTTAATGAACTAACCCCAAAGGTGGCACAGGCATCCCCTCAAAAAACCCTATAAAAATGAGACCTCAAATTCCTGCTCCCTAGCACTCTTTTCCATTGCCATCTGGGTCCATGATGCCAAGTGCTCCCAACTCCAGTAAGTGGTTATATGAGTTCCTCCCGTCTTCCTTATGCTGTCTGCCTCCCCCTGTCACCCCATCCCCATCCCCATATGCTTCTGTATCTTTCCCCACTTTTAGCCATTTGTTTCTCCTATCTGGGCCTTTTGCCCCATAACCTCAGTGCCTTATTCAAGTGTGATTGCAGTGTCACTTCCCAGTGCCATCATGGTTTTCCCCAGTAAGTATCCAAAGAACTAGGCATGACTGCCTCATTTCATAATTTCATAATTAACAATTCCTCATATAACTGTAAATATCTTCATTTGTGGAAAAAATATACAAACCAAACCACTGATACTTAAAGAAATGTACAACTCATCTCAACTGACATGCATCCTCCTTTCTAAAAAAGAAAACCCTTCCTACTTTCTGCATGCTGGAGAAAGATGGCATGCAGAACCATAGGCTTAGAGTTAGTTTCTGAGCTTATCCTCCCCTCTGATTTTAGGCATTATTTGCTAATCACTGTGGCCTATGAAACTGTGGGTAAGCTAGAACTCATGGAGACATTCTTCTGAACTATTAAAGTTACCTGATCCAGAACTTAAAAGGACAAACAAAACAGAACAACAACAACAAAAAAACTCTAATCCCCAGCTATAAAGTAAAAGGTGAGAGGAGGAGAAGATAGCCCTTCCCCCACCCCTTCTGCTCATGGCCCCCATTATGTGGGTGAACTTCACCTTACCCTTTCTGGACTCTGAGCTGTGTGAAAGAAAACATGAGTGTCTTAGGCTCATAGTTTGAGACTGTCAACTGGACAGAACTGGCTTCTAACCTGTGGGTGTCTGGAACCGAACAGAATAGGCTAGAGACAAGAGAGCGAGGAATCAAACAGAAGTTTAATTTCAAAGTAGGGAAAGGGCTTGTAATGAAGGAGGCACATTGAATACATGTGCCAGGGCCCTGCCCCTAGTGGATAGATCCATGTTAGTATGGCCAAATCTTAATACTCCTACCAATGACTATGCAGTGAACATATGCAGTGAACAGCCCCAACAATGAGGGCTGGCAGCAAGAATGAGACAAGTTTGATCCATAGCAGGGCTTCATGACTGGAACATGGATATAGCACGTATTTGTTTAAGCTCAGAGAACACCTGGTGCTGGTCAAAGCAATACACTAATTATATGATTTTTCCAGAAGGTGAGATCTCCCACAGGGTGAGAGCAAAGGATTGTTGTTATGCCAAGCTCAGGGCATAGGTTGCTTGCTGGGCCTTAACTCTGGAAAACAGGGAGTCTCCTAATATCTTGATAAGGTGCAGCCTGTTCTAGCCATACAATCAATGGAAAGTGGGTACTCCCACAGTATGAGAGGGAAACACAGAATGTCTTCTAGAAGTAGGTCTCTGGCAGGTCTCAGGTAGTTGCCTACATTTTAAGTGGTCTGACTGGTCAAATGCAAAATAAAACCCTAGTTACAAACATATCTCAAACAGGCTTATTTTTTATTTTTTGGTTTATTTTTAAGTTTTCAACATTCATTTCCACAAGGTTTTGAGTTACCAATTTCCCCCCCATCTTTCCTCTACTCCCACCCCAAAATAGTGATCCTACTGAATACTCCTTCCCTCAGTCTGCTCTCTCTTATATCCTCTCCCATTTTCCCTCTGATTTTCTAGTAGGGCAAGATGGATTTCTATACCCCAGTGCCTGTATATCTTATTTCCCAGTTGTATATTTTTTAAAAAAAAGATAATGTTTTTAACATTTGATTTTAAAACTTTGATCTCCAGATTCTTTCCCTTCTTCCCTCATCACCCACCCCTACTGGGAAGATAAGCAATTCAATATAGGTTGTACCTGTGTAGTTATGCAAAACATTTCCATAGTAGATATATTGTGAAAGACTGACTATATTACCCTCCATCCTATCCCACCCCCCACTTCTTCTATTTTATACTTTGACCCTATCCCTTTTCAAAAGTATGTGCAGCTAACTACCCTCCCCCCAATCTTCCCTCCTTTCTATTATCTCCCCTCTTATTCCCTTCTCCCCTACTTTCCTGTAGGGCAAGATACCCAATTTAGTGTGCATATTATTCCCTCCTTAAGCCAAATTCAATGAGATTAAGGTTGACCCATTCCCTTTTGACTTCCTGTTCTTCCCCTCCATTGGAACAGTTTTCTCTTGCCTCTTTTATATGAGATAATTTGCCCTATTCTGTCTCTCCCTATCTCCTCTCATTGTAGTCCTCTCTCACATCTTAATTTTATTTTTTAGATATCATCCCTTCCTATTCAACTGATCCTGTGCCCTCTGTCTATGTACACATACATACACACATGTATTTATATGCATATATACCCTCCTATATAAACATATATATGTGTATGTATGTGTGTGTGTATATTCCCTTCAACTATCCTCATACTGAGAAACGTGTCATGAGTTACAATTATTGTTTTTCCATGTAGGAATGTAAATAGTTCAACTTTAATAAGTTCATTATGATTTATTTTTTCTGTTTACCTTCTCATGTTTCTCTTGCTTCTTGTATTTGAAAGTCAAATTTTCTATTCAACTCTGGTTTTTTTTATCAAGAATGCTTGAAAGCTCTCTATTTCATTGAATGACCATATTTTCCCCTGAAGCATTATGCTCAGTTTTGCTGGGTAGGTGATTCTTGGTTTTAGTCCTAGCTCTTATGACCTCTGAAATATCATATTCCAGGCCCTTCAATCTCTTAATGTAGAAGCTGCTAGATCTTGTGTTATCCTGATTGTGTTTCCACAATATTCAAATTTTTTCTTCCCGGCTGCTTGTAATATTTTCTCCTTGAGCTGGGAACTCTTGAATTTGGCTATGATATACCTAGGAGTTTTCTTTTGGGGATCTTTTTCAAGAAGTGATTGGTGAATTCTTTCCATTCCTATTTTTCCTTCTGGTTCTAGAATATCAGGGCAATTTTCCTTGAGAATTCCTTGAAGGATGATTTCTAGGTTCTTTTTTTTATCATGGCTTTCAGGTACTCCAATAATTTTTAAATTCTCTCTCCTGGATCTATTTTCCAGGTCAGTGGTTTTTCCAGTGGAATATTTCACATTGCCTTCTATTTTTTTCATTTGTTTGGATCTGTTTTATGGTATCTTGATTTCTCATACAGTCATTAGTTTCCATTTTTTCCAACTGAATTCTGAAGGAATTATTCTCTTCAGTGAGCTTTTGAAATTCCTTTTCCATCTGGCAAATTTGGCTTTTTAAGGCATTCTTCTCCTCACTGGCTTTTTGGGCCTCTTTTGCCATTTGAGTTAGTCTATTTTTTAAGGTATTATTTTCTTCATTCAGGCTGTTGTCTTGCTTTTCATGATTTTTTTTGCATCATTCTCATTTCTCTTCCCAATTTTTCCTGTACTTCTCTTACTTGATTTTCAAAATCCTTCTTGAGCTCCTCCATGGCCTGTAACCAATTCATATTTTTCTAGGAAGCTTTTGGTGCAGGAGTTCTGACTTTGTTGTATTCCTCCCATTCCATGCTTTGATTCTTTTTGTCCCCAAAAAAGGAATCTAAGGTTTGATTGCTCTACTTGCTTTGCTTCTTCTGCTTGCTCAGGTTACCACTCAATTACTTGACTTTTGAGCTTTTTGCCACAATAGAACTCTGCTTCCAGAGAGGAGAGCTTTGTCCCAAATTGCTGGGATTTTTGCAGCTGCTGGAGCTATTAGTTGGGTGCCCTCTCTGCAGCCCCCACAAGGTCTGGCCCACTGACCACACACCCCAGGACCTCCACCTAAGATCACAGTCCAGATCCAAGTAGGTTAAAGCAAATGATTACCCTCTGAATGGTTGCTTGGTCCCCCTACAATCTGTAGGCCAGGAGCTCTGGAGGCAGCCACACTGGGCAGCAGCTGAAGCCGCCATGACTCCTCTACGTCTTGCCCTAGGGGCAGGGACAAGACTGCGCCCTTCCTTTCCAACAGAGTTCCAGACTGACCTTTTACTTGCTCTTTGGCATTTATGGGTTGGTAAGTATGGAAACCACCACAGCTGCTGGTGATTCACTCTCCTGAAGTCTGCTCTAGCTGCGCTGGTCGGTACTTTCCTGAGGCCAAAACTGCATGGCTCACACAGGGCTGCACTCCGCTCCTAGTGTGCTTCAATGGACCCTTCCCATAGGCCTGCTGGACTGCCTTCATTGGGAGATTTGTTTCTCTCTGTCACTTTTTGGGTTCTGTAGCTCTAAAATTTGTTTAGAGTCATATTATATAGGTATTTGAGGTGATTGTGGGGGGAGCCCATGGAATTTTCCTGCTTCTATGCTGTCATCTTGGCTCCACACACCCTGCTCCCCCCCCCCCAAAGCAGGCTTATTTTAAAAAGAGAACAGCTGGAATTTTTTTTTGAGTGGGGGGGAGGGGGAATGAGGAAAGGGAGACAGAGATGGGGTAGGAAGCAAGAAGCATGGAATAAAAAACAAATGCAAACATAAGCTGTTTTGTTAATTGTCTTATAACTGCAACAAACCAGAACATAGGGTTCCTGTAAAACAATAACACAATAAAGGAGTTATGGAAATGTTCTTATGGCAAGGCTAAGGTTTTCTTTCTCTAGTGTTTGGAATTTAAACTGCTGTTTTTTGAATGGATGATTGATGGAATACCCTGGTGGTGTCAAATTGGAGCCTGCAAAAAACTCCAGAGTGCAGCCTGAACCAGATTAAAATATAATTGGGAAGCATTTACTAAAATGAATAAAAATATGATACAACATAGATAATGTTAATTTGTGGTTTTCTAAGTCAATATGCAGCCTACAGGAATCTGCTTTTATTTGAGTTTGACACTATTGTTACAATCCATGCTCTTCTAAGACTTGAACAAAAAAATTGAAACTTGTCCCAGGTATAAAGAGATGAAATGTTTGTTTAGTCTCAGGTTTCGGTTAATTGTTGATGTTCCTCTCCACAATACAATACCCCATGGGGTTATACTTTTTGTCAAACTCCTTGTTAAGGGCTGCTATGTCCTACTCTGTGTTATACTTCTGAGCCTGAACAGCACAGTCTAGAGACTCCTAATGAAAGCCTTCTTCTATGTTTACATTTGAAATTACAGCCTTGCAGTCACAATTAGTAAGTGTCATTATGAAGCAAAACTGGCTAGACATTCAGTCTTTTTAAACTTGTTCCTTGGCTAAAATTTGGGGAGAGGATGAATCCCCCCCCCCCAAATACCTCTCTCTTCCAGTGGTGTCAAACTGAAATTTATTTTGCTAAACATTTCCCAATTATATTTTTATCAGGTTCTGGCAGAAGTTCTGACTTCTTTTGGCTCTTGGGCAGAGTTTAACACCTTTGGCTAGACAAAGACCTTCTTTCTGATCTATACTTCCACCACCTCATTTTTGTGTAATAGGCTCAAGCTTTGCCCCAGGCTTCTACTTTCTGGAGACCTGAATTTGGCTATAGCAAATACTAGCTCCCTAGCCTAAAGGAAACTACCCCGTCCTAACCCCAGTCTACATGAATCTCTTTTTCTGCTATTTCAGACAGTTTATGAATGCAGATTATTAATTTTTAAAAAGCATCACAATAAAATGCTCCTACATATAACTGGTATCACCAGGTCAGAATCAGATACTGACTACTAGATCAGACAATAGTAACTGATCCCCCAACCCAGTAGTTTCCCACATTGTTCTAAGAAGTACTTTCAACCACCAAAAAAAAAAAAGCGTTGCGAATACTCAGGGTAATTTAATATATTATTTATCACATTTTCTTAGATTTATCCATTAAATGTTTATAATAATCACAATGTACAAAATTTCCAGATTAAATTTTATTATATAAATATAATTGTTAAATATGAAATTTTATTCTACCTATAATTATGAAAGCTCTAAATGCAAAATTATAAAATAAACACTTGTAACATCTTAATCATGCAATTACACAGGAGAGGGTAACAAGACAGCTATTCTGGTTCAGTGTATAGACCACAAATGAAGGGATATACATGCATCTTACCATTCCTTGGGACTTGATTTTGTGCTGTAATGTGGAAACCTTGGTGGTGGTTTGGAAACAATTTGATGACTGGTTGAGAAACTGAAAGAACACTTATAAAAAGTAGTCAGAATTTCATGCAATTATTTACTGCTTAAGGAAGTGGGCAGACTTGGAGTCGGGAAGACCTGATTTCAAATCCAGCCCAAAGCTGTGTGACCCAGGGCAAGTAACTTGACTTCTGTCTGACTCAGCTTTTTTATCCATAAAATGAGGATAATAATAGCACCTATCTCTCAGGGTTGTTGTGAGGATCAAATGAGATAATAATTGTAAAATGTTGAACACAGTGCCTGGCACATAGTAAAAGCTATATAAATGTTAATTATTATTATTAAGGTACCATTAAAGAATTTTTAGCTTGAACTCCTTGGATCATCATCATGTGAACCACTAAATAGGTCTTCCCTAATCAATATTTTAGTTCTGCATATCTTGGCTAGTCACTACCTCTTTTTCTAGTACATTTTTCCTTTGGAAACCTTTACCTTCAATGGTAGCAATAGGTAAAACACAGCCCCTAGGGTCGTCAGTTCCTTGCTCAAGACTTCATAGACTTTGGCAATACTTTATAGTTTTCTTCTGGCAGTAAAATATATACCTTGGGAATCACCAGAAGAAGGTAGTAGTCATATGTTTTGACTAGTCTTAATAATTTCTCTTTTATGTCTTTAAATACATTTCTTGGGAAGACAATAGCCATCTCTCTTGTTAGTACATTGCCAAATAGTTGTCTCAGTACCCTTGAGGAAGGTGTCACCAAGCACCATACCATTACCCTTCTGTTTTTCCTCTGTCTCTTACTGGACCACCTCTTATCTGATAATTTTTGTGGTTCTATTTTATTCCTTGGCAAAAAAAAGTGTTGCTTCTTCTTTAGAGCACCCTACTTACCTTTCAGAAGAGCCTCAAATTTGTTAGTTTAGCTCCAAGTTTACAATTGTCATTTCCCCTTCTTCCTCCTCTAGGTAATACTCTTTCACTCTTCAACCTCTTGTCTAGGGTCAACTTTATCCCTGGTCACTTCAGATCCCTTCTTTCCTCCTCTTCCCCCAACTGAAGCCATATTTCCATTTTTGAAAAAATTTCAGTATTTCTGATTAATTGCAATGTAGAAGCCCTTCTTTTAGTAGGGGGGTTAGCCTACACTTAGAACACAGATAGCAGTCACTTGGCTATGTCAGAAATACAAACATTGCATACTCTGTACAAGGGATATGGACAGAGATTGGTTCTGTGATTTCACTGGTATAAGGAATTGTCTCTACCAATGGAGACTGGTACCTTCTCTGCCAATTACAATCTTAGAGAATTGTCAAGTACACTGAGAGTTAAGTAGCTAGCCCTCACCCAGTGTTATATGGTCAGTATGTGTCAAAGGCAGGGCCTTGAACCCAGGTCTTTCTATTTCCAAAGTCTGCACTACATCTAAGTCATGCTGCCTCTTATTCAATATAAGTCACTACAAAATTCTCTCTGTTCTCTATACTGGTTGACATTTCTATCTTGACTTGAACTTCTAGTCAATTATTATACTTTACCTCCCAAACACTTTACTAAAATCTTTATAACCTTTAAAAAAATTTAGTAACTTGATATCCACACCCAACTATTTCTTTGTGCATAAAACAATTTGACAGCCACACTAAACCTTCTTCTATGAAACTTTTTATTTGTTTCATTAACTGGTTTGTTTTGTTTAGCTTTTCTTACTTTACCTTGAAAACTTCAGTATATAGATTGCTGACCTGAAGTCAAGAAGACCTAAGATTAAATCTAACTTCAGACACTTCTTTATTGTATGACCCTGGGCAATTCACTTAACTTCTGTTTGGCTCAGTTTCCTCAACCATAAAATGGGGACATTAATAGTACCTATGTCCCAGAATTGTCATGAAGATCAAATGTGATCATATTTGTAAGGCAAGTAGCATAGTGTCTGGAACATAGTAGGTACTATATAATTGCTAGCTATTAATGTTACTTTTATTATTATCATCCTCTTTCTCCTTCAAAATTCTCTCACAAAGGACAGAAGCTAAAAGTAAAACTTGAACCTACAGATTATCTTTCTCCATATTTTACTCTATTTCTTCCAAATTTCTCTTCCCAAACTTGATTTCTGTTCTTCACAAGTCCAAACGCTTCTAAATCACTTTCATAATTTCATTCCCATCTTCATACAGCTCAAATACCTTCTCTTGCTCTTTTCCTCCACAGAAACAAGAAGTAAAATAGAAATTATTTTGATTGATAAAGCCATCCCTCATGAACTTGGTTAACATGATTCCATTCTCAAACCCTGACCAACTCCTTGGTGAACCGATAAAATTCAGCTTCTGAACCTGTAATCTAAGAACTAGACCCTGGACTCCAGCAAAGTACAAATATGTTGTATATGCTTGAGAAGCCCACCAGTGAGTTTTTCTCTCTCATTAACTTCAGCGAAAACTATCTTAATATTGCATTTTTGTTGATTAATGGTTGAGACAACTTCTCAATAGTTAAATGCATATAAGAAACTTGCTTTTAGATATTTTAAATTAGATTGCCATTGGGCATCTAGAACTCAAAATTTCCAAAACAATATGATGAGGTCTAGGAGTGCTAGGTACCCTGAAAGGCAAGGGTGCAGGGCATGGGTCTGCCTTGAAAGAATTCAACCACTCAAGCCTCTTTTCAGTTCACATAACAAGTTTATTAAGACACTGGTTAGGTGGCCAAGATTCCTAGTGAGTTTGCCATATTTGTGATGCCAATACAAGCAGGCCAGATTTTAAGAATATGCACATTTGATTAGGATAAAATTGATATTTTTATACAGAAAGACTGTGGGAAGATCTAGATGGGAATAAGGAGTGGCAAGTTGCCTGGGATGGGGCAGGTGCCTTGGGTAGAGGAACCAGTGATCTGGGCTACTGAAATGTTTGGGAAAATTCAGGGACCAGGTTACTTTCAAAGACATGGTCTTTTCCTTTTACAGATTCAGATCCCCCCATCAGTAACAAATTATCTTTCACTTCAAACTCATCCTTCTTCCAAACTGCCTTATTATTGTTGAGGGTACTACCATTCTTCTTGTCATACAGATTTGCAATCTTGGTGTCATCTTCCATTCCTTACTCACTCACTCACCCCAGCATATCCAGTCAGTTGCCAAATCTTATTATTTCTATCTCCTTAACATATCTCACATAAATTATCTCCTTATCCCTCATATGTTGTTCAGTCATGTCTGACTCTTAATGACTACTGATTTTGGGTTTTCTTGGCAAAGTAAATAGAGTGATTTGCCATTCCTTCTCCAGCTTATTTTATAGATGAGGAAACTGAGGCAAATGAGATTAAGTGACTTAGGGTCACATAGCTAGTACGTGCCTGGGGATAGATTTGAACTCAGGAAGGCTCATTTTCTTCACTCCAGGAGCGCACTCTATCCATTGCCCCATCACTGTATAGACAACACCTGTATTCATGTGATCATCTTCTCTTGTCTGGAATAGTACAAGAGGCTCCTATCTGATTTCCATACCCCAAGCCTCTCCCTACTGTAAAATTAAAAATTGATTTTAATCCTATTTCTAAGACTATCAAGCTGCCACAGGTTTAATACTCTTCCCACACCCTATGAGTCTTAACTCCTAGCCCTTTTAACCTCACCCTTCACCTACATTCTAGAGAAACTTGCTTAAAGGTCAAACTTTTGTCTTGTAATTACTTCCACCCTTTATTCAGGTAGCTTCCAGTCCTTTGAGTCTCAACTGTTATTTTAATTTTTATCTCTACCCTGGTATTGTACACCTTTGTAACTTCACCCACCACCCACTTAACTCAAATTCAAGTTGATTCAATAAAAGTCATTACAGAATACACTCATGTCTTGCAGACAAATCTTGTCACATGAGAATTACTCCCATTTTTCAAAGAGGAAATAATGGGGAGGAGCTCGGGTAATTCTTAATCTACCTTCTTATTAAAATGTCTACCAATTGGGATTGTCCATTTTTTGTCCTTTGTTTTCCCAGAGGACCAATGACATCACAGGGTAATATCTTTTACTTGTTCTTAATCCAGCTAGATTTAAGTGAGACAGAGTTGCACAAAATCAACCTCACTCTCTCTTCCAAAATCATTGGCTTGGGGAATGGCTAAACAACTTGTGGTACATAAATGGAATGAAATACTATTGTGCTATAAAAAATGACAAGCAGTGCCTTAAGATTTCAGAAGAACCTGGAAAGACTTAGATGAACTGATGCTAAGTGAAGTGAGCAGAACCAGGAGAACATTGTACATAGTAACAGCAACTGTTGTGTGATGATCTGCTGTGAATATCTTAACTCTTCTCAGCAATACAATGCTCCAAGACAATTCCAAAGGACTCATGATGGAAAATGCTCTCCACATCCAGAGAAATAATTGATGGAGTATGAATGCAGATCAAAGCATACTATTTTAACTTTTAGCTTTTTCATGTTTTTTTTTTCCTCCCTTTTGGTCTATTTTTTCTTTCACAACATGACTAATATGGAAATTGTTATGTGATTGTAAATATGTAGCCTACTTAAAATTCTTACCTTTTTAGGGGGGAGGAGAGGAGAAAGGGAAGGAGAAAATTTCGAATTAAAAATTTTTAAATTAATGTTAAAAATTGTCTTTACATGTAATTGGAAAAAAATAAAATACTATTTTTAAAAAGAAAAGAATTAAAAAAAAAACCAAAGTCACTGGATTCCACTGGCAAGACAAAAGTCAAGATGACTGCTCTAGGATGCAGTGGATGACATTGGTGTCTTGGATGTCTGACCAAGCTCTCGGCGCTGCACAGCACCAGCTTCAACTGCCTTCATGGCTGTCGGAACACATTGTTCTCGTCTACACCATTCCACCCAGGGAGAGGTGCATGCCTGCAGTAGACATCCCCCTAACTCACCAATGGGTATGAGGCCTGTTGGTTACCTTCTACCTGGTTTAGCCCATCTGCCAAGATGGTTTTGCTGGGGTGTGGACACTGTGCATGCTACAGCTTCTTAGAACCATAGGTGAGAGCTGACTGACTGGTTGGACACCAAAACTGGATGGATGGCTCGTTAAGCCTTCACACCAGAGGAGCTACTCCTCCCTTGACACCTCATATACCCATTTGCCAGGGGAGGTCCAAATGATGTCCTGTCAGGCCATTCAGAAGGAAAACATACCTAGGTTTAAAAAACCCTGTTAGCACTCACTCAGGCCCTCACTTTGGTCATTGACACAATGAGTTTGTAATTACTAGCCTAATAAATTGATTATGCACAGAATCTTGTCTCTCAGTTTAATTTTCAATTGTAGCACTACTTTGACCTATTCCCCCCCACACAGCTACCAAAGTAATTCTCATAAAGTGTAGTCTTGACTATGAAGCTAGGTGATGCTAGTGGGTAAGAGCACTGGACTTTGAATAAGGAAGACCTGAGTTCCAATTCCACCACAGATGCTTAGCACAGTACCTGGCACATAGTAGGTACTTAATAAAGATTAATTGAATTGAATTGAACTTGAAGATTTAAATGGATCATTCATTTCACTGAATCACCAGTACAGATCATAAGCATCTCTGCCTTCTTATCCTCTGGGGTTCTTGTCCACAGCTTAAAAATTTTCAAGTGAGATCTGTCTGATGCTACAGAGGCCTGCTTCTGGTTACTGTAATTTTATGTGGATATCAGTGCAGGACTTGGGCTTTCTGTCATCCTTTATTTTTGCTACTTGACTGGATCACCTCTTTTTCTGGTCATAAGACCTTCAAGATACCATTTATGCCATTTCTCAATTTCTCACATAACCATCCTAGGTAATAATCAAATCAAATAAATAAATCTGTGATCTCATCCACTTGCATGTTCTCTCCAAGGATGCAGATTGTGACTCATGCTTCCTTGTCCATCCTGTACACATCCTTCTATAAGTTTGCCACAGGAAGTCTACCCAGAATGCTGGGGGTTTTCCTCACTTTTTCCTCACATTTCATGGATATCAATGGAGCATACACTAGTTATTTCTTGCTCTCCCTCTGTGATTAACCAATATTTTTTGATCATACATTTACATATTGACATCCATAACTGCTTCTTCTTTGTGTTTCATCATTTGTTTTGTGTTACAACTGACTCATACCCACCATATCTCTCCATTGCCTTCTTAGTGATACTCTTTTTAAAATTCACACAGATGGTAGTGTTCCATGATTCATAGCCATGTATGTGTGGTTATGTGTCTTGGTAATAGCCTAATTATGTCTACCACGATTTTTTTCCGTGGCCCTTTGAATCACCTGAAATGTTAAGTAGTATGATCTCATGATGCTCTATGATTTGTAGCCATATAGAATCACTAGGAAAATATTTGAGAAACCTTTGAGGATCTATGATTTTGTCATTTGAATTCTCTCTCTGTAGTGTACAATTTCTCTATGCCTCTTCCAAATTGTTCCTAATATTTCCTTCTCTCCTCTTAACCCTGATGACTTCACATCCTTGTTCAGGGTGTTGACTAGGCACAGAATACCCTCTTATCCTCACTGCTTGCTGAATTCCCACCCATTCTATCCTTTAAAGCTCAGTTGATATGTCACTGCTTCCAGGAGAGTTCCATGATCTCCTTGTAAGTATAACTACATTGCCATGGAAATGCTATCCTAGAAAGGTCCATTCCAAAATGCCCCTAGCAAGTAGACTCTGGAGTAGAGAAAACAGGTTACATTCAACACTACCCCAGAATTCACCAGATAGTGACCTTTTAATAATGATAATGATAATGATGATAGATTTATATATTTATCACTTTAAGGTTTGCAAAACCCTTTACAAATATCTAATTTGGTCTTTTTAGAATAGGCACTTCTAGGATGACATCTCCCTGGAAACATGGGTTATATGAGCAATGGCTTTCCTCTTCACACTTCTCATTTGCTTTTTTAAAAAAATGCTTATCTCTAATTTATTTATCACGTAATATTGTATATACTAGCTATCCTTTTTGGTTTTCTATGCTCCTTCTATGCTACAAGCTTAATTGAGGGCAGGGACCATATCTTTGCTAAATTAAATCAAACATACAAATATAATATTAACTGTTCCTAAGAGGACAGTGAACTGTAAGACTCATGTGTCATGGCAGGAAAAAATATTAATGTAACCTCAGACTTGAGTTCAAATCTAATGTCAGGCCCTTACTTATTAGCTTATCTGTGTCACCCTGTGCAAGTCATTTAACCTTGTTTGCCTCAGTTTCCTCATCTGTAGAATGAACTAGAGAAGGAAATGGCAAAGCACTCCTGTATCTTTGCCAAGTAAACCCCTAATGGGGTCAGTAAAGGTAAGACACAAGTGAGATGACTGAACAACAATGACAACAAACAACAATACTGTCTTCAGGCACATCGATAAACTGGCCTGAATTCGAAGGGCTGGAGGGCAAGAAGGATGACAGCATGACTGGAAACCACATCATACAAACATGTGTCCAAGAGCCTAGGGATGGTATTCTCACCATTCAGAGTTGTCATCTACTGAGGTGAAAATCCCTTCCCCTTGCTACCTCTCCCCATGCCTATCAACCCCAGCCCACATACCCATAGGGCATATCCTCCTCTGCCTTACTATTTCATTACAGAACACATTATCTATTTTTAACAAAGGATCCATTGTCCACCTATTTATCTCACACTGTCATCTCAGTCAGATCCTTGATGTGGTCATGTGCCAGATTCTAGGTCATTTTCCCTCATTTATCAAGGATGTTAGTGAACTTAAATACTAAGTAAAATAAATATTTCCATATACAAATTAGAACAGAAAAAGAGAATGATGGGGTGGCTAGATGGCACAGTGAATAGAGCAGTGGCCCTGGAGTCAGGAGGACCTGAGTTCAAATCCGGCCTCAGACACTAAACACTTACTCACTGTGTGACCTTGGGCAAGTCACTTGACCCCAATTGTCCTGCCTTTCCCATCCAAAAAAAAAAGAAAAAGAAAAAGAGAATGATTATACATATGCACACAACTGTAAGTCTCTATTATATACAGCTTTCTCTCTTTAAAAAATTTCATTTTTATTTTTGGTCCCAGATTCTCTCCATCTTTGCTTTTCTTTTTAAATATATAACACATTTTTTTGTGGATCAAAATTTGTATGCAACAAACTCAAGGCACTTTAGTTAATTTTGCCCCCCTGTAGACTGGCATGAAACTTAACTGTGGGCTCTTTGGGCAAGGTATGTAAGAACTACTCTAAAGATTGAGTAGGAGGCTACTTGAGACCAACTTGAAGGCTTCTTTTATCTTCTTTTATCTTTTTCAGCTGCTTTTACCTGGGTGTCACAAAACATGTAGTAACTGTTTCTCTTTTGACCAGGAATCCTGAGGGTCTTTCCTTCCAGTTTGAAATTTTTTTTTAATTAAAGGGGCCATCCCTCAAGTAACTACTTAAAGAGATGTATTCACTGAATGGGTTATTTCACTCAAAGTGAGAATCCGAAAAGACAGCCTAAGAGTGAGAATTTCCCATTGTATCCTGTCCTGATGAATCAGGTCGCTGGACCCAGTGGCTCTGGAGGTTGAGAAAGTGAGGCTGGTGACCTTGCACAGCTCTCCCTCCCTCAAATTAAACTCAACTGCAAGTCATGTCATCATCTCCCTGATGTCATGGTCCTCTTTGAGAAAGAAGGACAAACACAACAACCTTTTAATATAGTAAGTTTTTTTTGTTTGAACCCTTGGACTGGATGCAAGTAAGCCATTGCCCCCCAGATGTGGAGCCCAACCTGAGAAAAAATTCAAGATGTAACTTTCAAAGTTGTTCTGCTTATCTACCCTTCTCTCTGGCCTTCTTTCTATTCTCTTCTTTGAATTTAAAAAAAAAAACCCGTTCTTGCAACCCTATCAGTTATCTCCCTCTTTCCTACCTCCCTATCCCTAAAATTGAAAAAAAAAAAAAAAAGAAACCCCTGTAACAAATAGAAATAATTAAGCAAAAAAAAAATATCCCATATTGGTTAAATGTGAAAAAGTATTCTGTATCTTGAGTCTACCATCTATCAGGAGGTGATTCATCCTTAGCCCCTCTGGGATTATGATTAGTCAATGCATTCATCAGTTCTTAAATTCTTTGAAGTTGTTTTTCTTTACAGTGTTGTAGTCATTTATAAATTATTCTGTCTTTCGCTCTGCATCAGTTCATACAAGTAGTCCCAGGTTTCTTTGAAGCTATCCCTTTTGTCATTTGTTTATGTCTCAATATTTTATTACTTTCATTTAACAGCTTTCTCAGTCATTCCCCAATTGATGGGTAATCACTTAGTTTCCAGTTCTTTGCTATTATAAAAAGAACTGATATAAACATTTTTGTCCACATGAGTCCTTTTCCTCTCTCTTTGATCTCTGGGGGTATTGCTTAGTAATGGTATCACAATTTATTGGCTTTTGGGAGGCATGGTCTCAAATTGCTTTCTAGTATGGCTAAATCAATTTATGACCCCACCAACAGCATACCTGCTTTCCTGTAGCCCCTCAGATATTTATTTTACATCTCTGCCAATCTAATATGTGGAGATGGAACCTCAAAGTTGTTATAATTTGCATTTTCCTAATGATTAATGATTTGACTGCTTACAGTCTTCTACTTTGTCCCAGCTCCTGGCTTTATACTTTGGGGATTTAATATACATATTAGCATACCCTTGAATACCCTGGATTCTTAATTAATCTACCTTAACTCTTATGGCCTCCATCTTCACTCCACCTCAGCCCCCGACAGGATGGTTATATCTTAGATCTCACCATTAGCCATTACTTTGTGACCTACAGGTTACTGAATTCTGAAATTCTCTCTGACTTTTTGTCCTTCTATCTTTCCCTCAGACTCATTTCTTTTAAACCTATTCTTTTGCCTCTAGTCCCTCAATCTCCCTATTCTCTCATTCCATTACCCCTGCTCAGATCCATAGCTCCTTTCATAGTCTTGAGCCTATGGTTGGCCATTTTAACCATTTATTAGCTTCTGCATTTGAATCCTTTGCTACGTTGTCCTGCTTCCCCTCATTCCTTGGCAGACCCCACCATCTACCTCCTCTGCTTCAGTTCCAATGGTTCTGAAATTTGCTGAAGGTCCACAATCTTGATCTTTGGGTTCATGTAGATTTATGTTATTGGAGGTGCCACAGCTACATGATAATCCTACATTCTTCTCCAATTGATTCTCTATCATATCACATATTTCCAAAACAGATGTTCCAAATATTCTATCTCAGATCTTCACTATCACGCCCAATGTCTTTCCCCTCAGCAAAGGATGTCACCCTTATGTTTCACAGAGAATCCATCAGGCATCTCTTTTTAAAGTGCCTACTATGGGTCAGGCACTGTGCTAGGTCTCAAGGATACAGGTGATATAAATTCAAAGAATGAAACAATCCCTATTCAAGAAGATCTTGCATTCTGCATAAGCTCCGTCTTTCCCCTTATACCTCAGAACTCCTCTACACCATTACTTATTTTCTGTTGCTCCACTCTAGTCTGAGGAAGATATTGACCTTCATGTCAAAGTCAGTCTTTCTTTCTACTTGTACCCTTTTAATCATTCCTCCTCTCTCTTCAACCTCTCCTTATTTCCTTACTCTTTCTCTGATGTTTTGCTTGTTTCCATATCCTTAAAAATCTATCACCTTCTTTTCAAGCTATACCTTATATTTTTTTCTTTCTTTTACAATCAGATTCCTAGGAGAAAAAAACTCACAGCCACCACCTCCATTTCCTCACTTCCCATTCGCTTTACAAACTATCACTCAAGTGAAACTGCTCTCTCCAAACTTAAGGACAATCTCTTAATTGCTCAGTTCAAAGATACTTGTATGGCATGTCTCCAGTTCTCTCATTGTCTTTGTGTCTTCCTCTGGAAAAAGACCAAGTACCCAATGCCCTTTCTTAAGTGTGGCACCTAGAACTAGGAAGTTGCAATGGGGGAGATTTTGGCTTGGCATAAGGAAAATTTTCCTAACAATTAAAACTATGTAAAAATGATATGGTAGTGAGTTCCTGAAGATTTTAGTGGAGATGAGATGACCACTATACAGGAATGATTAGGCTGCTGAGGTCCCTTCTAATCCTGAAAATATATAACTTAGATAGCTGCCTAAGGTACAATGCATAGACCCTAACATGGCACAATTTTTAAACAAAACAAAAGCATATGTTTTAATAATAGGAAATTTTACACTTTGAGGAATGTAGAAATTTGTTTTTTGATTAGTCGTGTCTCACTGGCTCCAGTGGATAACAAGGTGATTTTTTTTTAAAGAGATAAGATTAGGCTCACATTTTCATTTTAGGTGGTAGGAAATGGAAGCAATTTTCAAGCATTCCCTAGTTTTGTTTTCTCTCTCTTCTTGTCTCCTCTCGTCTCCTCTCTTCTCCTCTCTCTCTCTTTCCCCCTTTTCCTTCTCCCCTTTCTCTCTCTACCTTTTAGCCCCATCAATTTGTTGAATCAACAAATAACTGATTTACCTGCATAATTGTGTATAAAGTACTGTGTTAAAAGTTCAATTTTCCATTCAAACCAGGTACAAACTAGGTTAGAGTTGTTATTGTTTTGTTCTTCATTCTCCAAGAGAACCATGTACTAGAAAAGGAAAGTAATGGGTTTTTTTTTTTCCCCTGGTATTGATGGCTTCAGTTTTGGTCTTTTATGGAAATACAAACTCTATTTGTCTTATTTTTTCCTTGTCAATCCTTTCAGTTATCACTTTTGGGGGGTAAATAGTATTTTATTTTTTCCAATTATATGTAAAGATAGTTTTCAACAATTGTTTTTTATAACATTTTGAGTTCCAAATTTTACTCCCCTCCCTTCCCCTTTCCAAGATGTTAAGTAATTTGATGTTATTCACTTATCACTTTTAACATAGCTCATCTTTTTTCTAAATTCTCATTCTTTTAGGACTGCTTTTTTTTTAACCAGTGCCCCAAGTGGGAAAGGTGAAATATAAACACTTCTATGCTTTTATTCTTCCTTTCCTTATTAAATTACAACATAAAAAGTACCACTATTACAAAAAATGTGAGTCAGTTTTTCCAAACCCTCCCCCACTGAGAAGTCAATAACAGTAGCTGCCTTTAGCCAATTTTATTTCTGGAATGCAAGAATTGAAAGGAATCATAGAGATCATTTCATCCTAGTCCCTCCTTTTACATAGGAGAAAGTTGAGGCCTAACACTTATAGTCAATTGGTCATATCGACAATTTTCCATTTGGACATTTTTTTAAAGTCTCAAGGGCACAGTGAATAGAGCACCAGCCCTGGAGTCAGGAGGACCTGAGTTCAAATACGACCTCAGATGCTCGACACACTCACTAGCCGTATGACTTTGGGCAAGTCACTTAACCCCAACCTCCAAAAAAAAAACCAAACAACAAAAAAGTCTCAGATAACACACTAGTAAAGTCCCATTTACTCAGCACCAGTAGTCCAGAAATTTTATATTTAGACCTTGTCTAGGCATAGTTTTACTTTTGAACTATTCATCATGGAACGTTTTGATAAATAAATGGTGTCAACAAGGTTAAAGAGGTAAGACCTGTTTAAGAGAAAGTGGTTCTTTCTTTCTTTCTTTCTTTCTTTCTTTCTTTCTTTCTTTCTTTCTTTCTTTCTTTCTTTCTTTCTTTCTTTCTTTCTTTCTTTCTTTCTTTCTTTCTTTCTTTCTTTCTTTCTTTCTTTCTTTCTTCCCTCCTTTCTTTCTTTTTTCTTCAAATGCTTTATTAACTTCTGATTTACATCATTCATTTCCACCAGGTTTTGAGTTATGAATTTTCTTCCCGTTTTTCCCCTACCCACCGCCCCAAAATAGCAGTCACACAGGATATCCCCTCCTCCAATCTGCTCTCTCCCATATCTTCTCTCATATCTCCTTCGACTTTTCCAGTAGGACATGGTGGATCTCTATGCCCCAGTGCCCGTATATCTTATTTCCCAATTACATGTATATATATATAATTTTAAACATTTATATATATATATAATTTTAAACATTTATATATATATATAATTTTAAACATATATATATAATTTTAAACATTTGTTTTTAGAACTTTGAATTCCAGATTCATTCCCTTCCTCCCTTGTCACCCACCCTTACTGGAAAGATAAGCTGTTCAGTATAGGTTGTACATGTGTAGCTAATGCAAAACATTAACATAGTAGATATATTGTAAAAGACTGACTAAATTTCCCTCCCTCCTATCCCACCACCCACTTGTGCTATTCTCTACTTTGATATCGTCCCTTTTCAAAGGTGAGTGCTTCCAACTTCTCTCCCCCCCACCCTGCCCTCCCTTCCATCATACCCCCTTTCATCCCCCTCCCCCCTACTCTCCTATAGGGTGAGATACCCTATTTAGTGTGTATGTCATTCCCTCCCCGAGCCAAATTCAATGAGAATAAGGTTGACCGATTCCCTTTTGCCTTCCTATTCTTCCCCTCCATTGTAACCATTTTCCCTTGCCTCTTCTATATGAGATAGTTTACCCCATTCTGTTTCTCTCCATCTCTTTGCATTATAATCCTCTCTCATGTCTTAATTTCACCTTTTAAATATCATCCCTTCCTATTAAATTGGTCCTGTGCCCTCTATCTATGTATACTTGTAAACATATATACACACATTCACATATGTATTCATATACCTGTATCCCCTCTGATATAGACATAGATATAGATATAGATTTCTATTCCCTTCAACTATTTTCATACCGAGAAAAGATTTATCAGTTACAGTTATTGTTTTTCCCTGTAAGAATGTTAATAGTTCAACTTTGATAAGTGACTTATGATTTCTTTTCCCTGTTTACCTTCTCATGCTTCACTTGCTTCTTGTATCTGAATGTCAAATTTTCTATTCTACTCTGTTTTTTTTTCAGCAAGAATGCTTGAAAGTCCTCTATTCCACTTAATGACCATATTTTCCCCTGAAACATCATACTCAGTTTTTCTGGGTAGCTGATTCTTGGTTTTAATCCCAGCTCCTTTGCCCTCCGGAATATCATATTCCAGGCCCTTCGATTCCTCAGTGTAGAAGCTGCCAAATCCTGTGTTATCCCGATTGTGTTTCCACAATACGGTATTCAAATTGTTTCTTCCTGGCTGCTTGTATATTCTCTCCTTGATCTCAGAATTCCGGAACCTGGCTATAATATTCCTAGGAGTTTTCTTTTTGGGATCTTTTTTAGGAGGTGATCGGTGGATTCTTTCAACCTCTATTTTGCCTTCTGGTTCTAAAACATCAGGGCAATTTCCTTGAGAATTTCTTGGAGGATTATTTCTAGGTTCTTTCTTTGATCATGGCTTTCAGGTAGTCCAATAATTTTAAAATTATTTCTCCTGGATCTATTTTCCTGGTCAGTGGTTTTTCCCATGAGATATTTCACATTGCCTTCTATTCTTTCATTTGTTTGGATCTGTTTAACAGCATCTTGATTTCTCATAAAGTCACTAGCTTCCCTTTGCTCCATTCTAAATCTGAGGGAATGATTCTCCTCAGTGAGCTTTTAAGATTTTTTTTTCCAGTTGGCAAATTCGGCTTTTTAAGGCATTCCTCTCCTCATTGCCTTTTTGAGTCTTTTTTGCCAATTGAGTTAGTCTGTTTTTTAAGGTGTGATTTTCCTCAGTCAGGCTGTTGACTGTCATTTCATAATTTTCTTGCATCATTCTCATTTCTCTTCCCAATTTTTCCTCCAATTCTCTTTTCTGCTTCTTAAGGTCCTCTATGGCCTGTAACCAGCTCGTATTTTCCTTGGAAGCTTTTGGTGCAGGAGTTCTGACTTCACTGTCTTCCTCCTGTTCCATGCTTTGCTCCTTTTTGTCCCCAAAATAGGAGTCTAATGTTGGATTCTTCTGTTTGCTTTGCTTCCTTTGCCTGGTCATGTTGCCCCTCAGTCACTTGACCCCTGGGCTTTTTGCCACAGTAGGACTCTGCCACCAGACAGGGAAGCTTTTGTCCCAAACGCTGGGGTTTTCTCAGCTGCTGGAGGTATTAGATAGGTTCCCTCTCTGAAGCCTCCACATGCTCTGGCAAGCTGGTCACACACCCCAGGACCTCCACCCTAGACTGCAATCCAGATCCAAGAAGGTTAAAGCAAGAGCGATTACCCCTGTGACAGGTCGCTTGGTCCCCCTACAGTCTGCAGGCCAGGAGGTGAAGCTGCAACATAGAGTGGAGCTGGCTGAGCCAATGTGGCTCAGCAGCTTCTTGCCCTGGGGGCAAAAACCAATGCACTCCCAACTACTGGTCCCAAAGTCCACATTGCACTGACCTCTCACTTTGTCCTTAGCATCTATGTGTTGACAAATATGGAAACAGCCACAGCTGCTGATCTGGAGTCCCTCCAGCTGGTGGCTGGTCAGGCCCACCCTGGGCCTAAAACCTCCAACTTACGTGGGCCTGGGCTTGGCTCCCAGAGTGCTGTGCTGGCTGATTCCTGACAGCCTGCTGGGCTGTCCTCAGCTGGAGGTTAGCTTCTCTGTGTCATTTTGTGGGTTCTGTAGCTCCAAAGTTTGTTCAGAGTCCCCTTTTACATGGATTGGGGAAAGTGGAAGCTGGAGCCACGGAGGTCATGTTTCTACTCTGCCATCTTGACTCCGCCCCCTGCATTAATGAAATTTTAAAATAAAAAGATACATTAGAGGAGAAGAAAAATCTAAAAAAGACAGCAGGACAGTGTTATAAATGCTTTGTTAAATTTAACATACACTTTTAAAAGCTGTATGTAATAAATTTGAAGCCACATATGTAATGGGTCTTTGGTACATGTTTAGACCATTTAAGATGGAGATATCTACATTGGAGACTCCAAGGACCTGTTTCTAGTAGAAGACATTCTGCATACCCCTACTGCATGAATAGGAGCAGCATCTTTCCACTAGGTAAGTTAGCTGGATTTAGCTGTGTTTTAAAAATCTACCTCACTGAACTGACACTGCCTTTTTCTCTTTGCAGTGGTATCCAGCAGTAAAGGTCTCATTCACTTGTAAGCAGGGGCACCGTGCTGTAAGTTGGCTGGAAAAAAAACTACCTTCCTTCCCCTTCCCCTTATTCCCTGTGGCCCTGAGAAATGGCCTTGGGGTTTTTGTCCTGTTTGGTTAGTGCTTTTCAGTTCTAGGTGTAAGGAGTCCTAGACCTGGGACCTCCGGCCACTAGGGCCTTGGAGCCCAGTATTCCAAGCCAAATGTTATAACCAGTCCAGAAGGGAAACCCTGAGAAGTCAGGGTACCAGGAGCCAAGCGAGTGGTAGCTTTATACTTGAATTTTGATGGGTCTAGTGTGATATAGGAACTGAGTTAAATTGTAAATCTATTTGCCCTCCCTTCCCCAGAGACTGAGGTGGTAAGTGTTGGGGGTAAATTTTTTTTGTTCCTGCTATACCTCTAAAGTAAATATTTCTTTGTAAAAGAGAATTGTGCTGTTAAGTGGTTAAATAGAACTAGGTGCTTGGACTCCCTAAAATTCAGGGCAACACAAGCAGTGGAGGATTGAGTCAATGGCTCCCTCATCTCCTAAGGGTGCCAGAGAACTGTGGGGAAAGGGGTAAAATGTCTGTAGGCAGTGGGTGACTAAAGTAGTCACTATTGTGTAAAAATACAGGCAGTTCTGTCTACACTGTCTTTGGAAAAAGGCTTCTCCTATCCAGTTGTAGGCCAACCACATATATCTTCTCCCAGAATAAGGTTCCTGGTGTCTCCCATCTCAATGCCTCCATCTTAGATGGTCTGGGCATGTTTCCAAGCCCCCATTACATGTACAGTTATGCTTCCCACGTGTTGACTTTCCCCATTGTAGTTTTGATATACTGTGGGTCAGCATAAGAAATTAAATGGGAATTTTTTTGGAGTTTTGCGAAAGCTGCAGACAACACATGAAGGCCAGCAGATAATACAGGAAAAAATTTAGAAAATCAGAAATGTGTAAAATATATGTATAGTTTTGTACAATATCTACATATTTCATCTTTTAATACTATTATAATTCAGACTTCTTCTCTTCGATGAAGGTAGGGCTAAAACATTTTATTTTCCAGATCACAGGGGTGCCCCCTAACCCTGGCAATGTGGAAGGGATAGCTATATAGTCATCTTTTTTTTCTGGTCTCTTTATAATGAAATGTTCATGTTTCTTGATATGTATCAAATTCAAATTCATAAAAAGAATTTTTAAAAGACAAGATGTCTATAAATCAAAACATTTGTAAGTCAAATCGCTTTTTCAATATGCTAGAGAAACTTGCTATTTAAGTTCCTACTTCATTTAGGAGATCAAGACCAGTCAGGGGAAACTTAGCTCCTTGTCTCCATTACTCAGATGTTTCATCCTGTCCCTGTTCTTTCTCTTGGTCACAGAAGAGGAGAGATACATATTGTTCATTACTAAGACTAATCTCTCTACCTGACCTCCAAATCCATTCCTTCCTGCCTCTCCCAAGACCCTGTTCCAGCAAATCTCTCAAGCATTTACAGCTTCTTCTTTCTCACCAGCTTTTTACAAACATACTTGGGTCCTAGTCTCAAAAAAGCTTATTTTGATCTTTAGAGGGAGTTGGTAGCAGTGCTGGGCCTAGAGTCAGGAAGACCTAAATTCAAATCCAGTCTCAGACACTTACTAACTGTATGACCCTAGGTGAGTCACTTAACCTCTGTCAACCTCAGTTTCTCAATTGTAAAATGGGGAAATAATACACTTACTCCCTGGGTTGTTGTGAGGTTCAAATAAGATATTTGTAAAAAGTGCTTAGCACACTACCTGGCACATAGTAGTTGCTATATAAATGTTTTTTTTTCCTTCCCCATCCCTCCCTTTCAAGTTGATTCACCAAGGCAATGCAAATATAAAACTAAATAGTGTCTTCCTTCTTGGGGCTTGCATTTTACCCCAGGGATGGGGGTGGGGGAAAGGGTGGTGATGGAATAAAACAGTCAGGTTGTTTTCATGATTTTCTTGCATCTTTCTCAGTTCTCTCCCCAGTTTTTCCTCCACTTCTCTTATTTGGTTTTCAAAATCCTTCTTAAGCTCCTCTATGGCCTGCAACCAATTCGTATTTTTCTTAGAAGCTGTTGGTACAGGAGTTCTGACTTCATTGTCTTCCTGTTCCATGCTTTGATCTTTTTTGTCCCCAAAATAGGAATCTAACATTTGACTGCTGTGCTTGCTTTGCTTCCTTTGCTTGCTCATGTTGCCACTCAATTACTTGACTTTTGAGCTTTTTGCCACAGTAGAACTCTGCTTCCAGAGAGGAGAGCTTTGTCCCTAATCTCTGGGGTTTTCTCAGCTGCCAGAGCTATTAGTTGGTTGCCCTCTCTGAAGCCTCCACCAGCTCTGGCACCTGGTTACACATCCCAGGACCTCCACCCTAGACAGCAATCCAGATCCAAGCAGGTTAAAGCAAGAGCGATTACCCATCAGTCTAGTGGCTTGGTACCCCTGCAATCTGCAGGCCAGGAGCTCTGAAGCAAGTATGCAGCAGTGCTAAACACAGAAAATCTTGAGGAGGGAATAGCTGGAGCAACAGGATAGGTTGTTTTTTTTTTTTAAGAGGCATCAATTAGGAGATGGGGCCTAAGCTGAATCTTGAAGAAAATTAGGGGTTTTAAAAGATAATGGCAAGCGTAAACACAGGGAGTTGTAAGATGGAATGTTGACTTTGTGTAATAGCTAGCAAGACAGCTTGTCTGAACAGTCAAGTGTATGAGTAAAATGTGTTGTTGTCGTGTTTGTCCTTTGTTCTCAAAGAGGACCGTGACATCAGGGAGATGATAACATGGCTTGCAGTTGACTTGGATTTGAGGGAGGGAGGGCTTGCAAGTTCACCAGCCTCACTTTCTCCTTCAGAGCCATCTGGGTCCAGTGGCCAGATATTCATCAGAATTGCTGGAGGTGGCCCATGATGCAATGGGAGACCCTGGCCCTTTTAGGCTAAGATCTTTGAGGTAAAGACCATTGAGTGAATAGGCCTCTTTAAGAAGTTAGTCAAGGGATAGCCACTGGATCTAGATGGCTCTGGAGGAGAATGTGAGGCTGGTGGCTTGGCACAGCCCTCCCTCCCTTAAATCCAAGTCAATTGCAAATCATGCCATCATTTCCCTGATGTCATGGTCCTCTTCAAGAAGGAAGGACAAACACAATCTTTGAGTAACCTCTCCTTCTCCTTCTCCCTCTCCCTTTCCTCTCCTCTCTCTCCCCTTACCTCAGGGTGCTCTGCTCAAGGGAAGGTACATTTTGATGACTGAAAGCTTCTCAGTTAACTTGGGGTTTACTGGCTAGATTTCTTTCGCAAAGACCAGACCTTAAACCCAGTTCACTCTGGAGGGCATAGATCGGACAACAGTAGGTCCCTGCCCTGCTAGCACAGAGTGAATATAAAAGTAAATAGTAATAGTTTCTCTTTTGGCCTGGAACCCTGAGGGTCTTCCCCTCCCATTTTGATTTTTTTTTTTATTAAAGGCGTAATCCCTTGACTAACTTCTTAAAGAGACCTATTCAATGAATGGGCATTACCTCTCCGAAAGTGGGAACCTGAAAAGACCTTAGCCTAAAAGGGCCAGGGTCTCCCAATGCATCCTGGGCCATCTCCAGAATGAGTATAAAGTTGCTCTGGAAAGGTTAGGTGGGTCCAGAGCATGGAAAGCTATAAATGTCAAGCTATGGAATTTGTATTTAGCTAGAGACAATAGGAAGCCACCAAATATTGTTGAAGTGACATAGTCATACCTATGCCTTAGGAATGTTTGTATGGTGGCTGACTGAAGAATAAGTAGGAGAAGGGAAGCAGGAAGACCAATTAAGAGGCTACCCCAACAATGCAAGGAAGAGGTAACAAGGAAGTGAAGGAAGGAGGCAGATGTCAAATATGGTGGGGGTCACTTGACAAGATCTGGAAACTATTTAGGTATTGGAGATGAGGGAAAATAAAGAGTCAAGGATGACCCTAAAACTGTGAACCTAGGCGATTAGTGCTGCCTTCAAATAATATAGGGAAATTTGGAGGAGATAAAAATTTGGTGGAGAGAGAAATAATGAATTCTGTTTTGATGGTGTTGACTTTGATATACTTATGGTACATTCATATGGAGGTAACTAGCAGGCACTTTGACTATGTGTGGCTAGAGTTGAGGAGCAAGAGTTAGTGTGGATATATAGATTTAAGAATTATTTTTACTGAGCAAATGATTGAACCCATAGGAGGTAATGTGATAGTCTTCAAGTGAGATAGAAGAAAAGTCACCCTAGGACATAGCCTTGGGGTATATACATATTTACTTGGCCAGAGATAGATAATTACATTCAGCAGCAATGGAGAAGGAAGAGAACCAGAGAAGCATTGGTACTGAAACTAAGGGAGGAGAGAGTGGTTGATAGTGTTACAAGCTATAGAGATGTCAATCAAGTAGGATGAAGGTTGTTAAAAGGGACAAATCACATTTGGCAGTTAAGAGATTATTGGTAACTTTGGAGAAAACAGTTTAAGGCAAGTTATAAGCTCTGAAAAGTGAATAGAAGGTGAGAAAATGAAAGCAACAAGTAAAAATATCCTTTTTTAGGAGTTTGACTATGAAAGAGAAGAGATACAGGATAATAGCTCTAGGTGATAGAATCATGGGACAGTTTTTTAAGCAATGAAGATGAGTGAAAGAGGTGAAACTTCTCAGACTATACTCTAAAATCTAGTAAGGCTTTTCGTGGGAAACAGACCAGAGTTCCCCTTCACTGGAAATCACATGATTTACAAGGACTCAAAAATCAGAGCAGTAGGAAGGCACCCCTCTCCTCAGTGACACCTCAGCATAAGATATGCCAAATAAGGACAGAAGTGCTTTCTCAAATGTATATCTACTGTCTCCTTGTTCCAGTACTTGAGGTAGATTGCTGTGCTTAGATTGTGCACCTGACTTCCAGCCAATGGAACAAAAGGGTCAGAAGGGGGGTGGGGGAGAATTCCGAGTTAGAGCTTTATAACTTCACCATTTCCTTTTGTAAATTGCTTCTCTTCCCTGACTATTTATCAGAAGGAGAGGTTGCCCTTTGTCAAGATCATAATAAACCATTCTTTTCTGCTTCCTGCATTGAGAAGCCTCTGTGTATTATTTGGGTAAGCATCTCTGTTGCACAGTTTTGGGATGCACACAAAGATATCTAGGCCTGATTATAGGCAGCAGGGAAGAAGAGATTGAAGGAGAGAGAGAGAGAGACAGAGAGAGAAAGAGAGAGACAGAGAGACAGAGAGAGAGAGAGAGAGAGAGAGAGAGAGAGAGAGAGAGAGAGAGAGAGAGAGAGAGAGAGAGAGAATGAATGACTGAGCAGGCAAGTTCCCAGAGAGAAGATAGAAAGAACTAGGATTGATGAAATAGAGGGGTTAGCCTTAGCAAGGAAAAGGACCACCTCTTTCTCAGGGAATGGAATGAAAGATAGGAGGGTGGGTGAAGGTGGTGTAAGAGAGTTTTAAAGTATACAATAAGATAGAAGATGAAATTCATGCCATATTATCTCAATTTTCTCAGCAAAAGGGATCTTCCACCTAGAAGGAAGGGGGCAGAAGATGATTTAAAGATCTGGAGGAGAAAAGAAATTTAAATAGGAGTGTGATAGAATTAAGTAGGGAAGAACAAAAAGTGGTGAAAGTCCAGTTGAGATAATATAGTAAATTGTTAGTGACTTTCTCCAGCAGCACCACAGTAGGAACAGAGAAGCAGATGATAGGAGTCATCCAGGGTTGGGGTTTGGTAAGGCATAAGTCATGATAGGACAAATGGACAAGAGAGTCAGGCGTAGAAAAGAGTGTATATTCAACCATTTGTACAAAGAACATAAAGAAAGTCTGGAACAAAGAAAATGGACTGGGAGAGTAGGAAGAATTGGATATCCAGACAAGACTGAACACTAGGCTGAGAAGGAATGAGGCAGGGGGAAAAAAAGATAATGAGATTATGATCAGAGAATTTCAGAGGGTAGCTGTTTTTTGGGTAACAGTGACTTCTCAGATTTTGAATGGCCTGTAATTGAGTGAATGGAATGAAGGTGGTGAAGAGAGGAATTAACTTGAAGTCTGAGGTTTTATAGGGTACATCAATATGTTGATGCCCCCAGTTATAAAAGCAGGAGTTGGATTAGAGAAGAGGACTGCGAACCAAATACTGAATTACTTGAGAAAAGAAGGGGGGAGAGAATGACTTGGAAGCTATAGACAACCTCAAGGATCTGGTCATTTAGGTCACATAGAGGGATACTAGAAGGTTGAGAAGTTGCTGAGTGATGGATGGTGACAAAGGCATGGTCTAGATGAGTCAGTGAGAAACAAAAAGATTGAATGATTGATTGAATGAGTGAAGGAAAAAAGTATTTATTAATCATTTACTATGTGTGCCAAGCACTATGTTAAGTGCTGGGGATGCAAATTTTAAAACCTAGAACTCAAGGATTTCATACTCTAGTTAAAGGAGATAACATATTAAGTAAAATTAAGCTACAGGGCAGATGGGAAGGTCCAAAAGTCTTAAGGATTTAGTGGTAGGGTAGATGGCAAGACCAAAGGTCTATGGGTTACTTAAATAATTAAGAAAATGATGGCTAAGAAGGGCGTTCCTGATGAAAAGACCAGAGCTGATCAAGAGAAGCATAAAAAGGTAAACGTAAAAGAGTAATCACAAGGGACTTGATAAAGTTAAACTATTTACATTCCTATATGGGAAGATGATACATGTAACTTTTAAGAACACTTAAAATGAGTTTACATAGAGAGAGCATGAATGTCACTTGATTATGTTGGAATGATCTCCAAAAAAAAAATGAAGAGATGAGAAAGAAGAATGTACTGGAAGGAGGAAGGGAGAGGTAGAATGGAGAAAATTTTGTTACATAAAAGAGGCAGACAAGAAATAGCTTTTATAGTGAAGGGGGAAACCAGGGTGGGGTGGTAGGCAATGTTTGAAACTCACTCTCATTAGAATTGGTTCAAAGAGGGAAGAATGTGTATACACACTCAGTTGTGTATAGAAATGTAACTTACCCTATAGGGAAATAAGAGCACATGGAGATAAGAGAAGGTGGGAGGGGAATGATAAGAATGATAAGAGAGGGCAAATTAAGGAGGCATTGGTTAGAAACAAAATAGACTTCTGTGGAGGAATGGGAGAGAGAAAGAGACAGACAGACAGAAGAAAATGGGATAGAAGGAAATACACAATTAGTAATTATACTTGTGAAAGTAAATGGGGTGAGTTCACCCATAAAACAAAAGTGGATAATAGAATAGTTTAGAAACCAGACTCCAACAATAGGTTGTTTACAAGACTCACACTTGAAACAAAAAGACACACATACAGAGTTAAAACCAGGAGAAGCAGCAGAATCTATTATACTTCAGCATAATAGCAAAAAGGCAGGGGTAACAATCATGATCTCAGACAAAGCAAAAGCAAAGGCAGACTTAAAAGAGATAATCAGGGAAACTACATTATGCTAAAAAGTATCATAGACAATGAAATAATATAAAAATTTTTTTTACCATTGATTTCTGTGATAAAAACCTCATCTGTCAAATATACAATGAGTATAGAAATGAGTTGAATTTATACAAATAAGAGCCATTCCCCAGTTGATAAATGGTTAAAGGATATAAACAGGTAGTTTTAAGAAGAAATCAAAACCATCTATTATTATATGAAGAAAATGCTCTAAATCACTATTGATTAGAAAAATGCAAATTAAAACAACTTCACCTCATAAGTGAAGTGCTACTTCATACCTATCAGAAATGACTATTGTTGGAGGAGATGAGGGAAAAATATGTACATTAATATGTACATATGTACAAAACATATACACAAATTGGAACTATTCCCACAGGGCTACAAAACCTTTCATTCAGTAATAGCTCTACTAGATCTGTATCCCAAAGAGATCAAGGAAAAAGGAAAAGGACATATCTGTACAAAAATATTTACACCATCTCTTTTTATAAAGGCCAAGAATTAGAAATTGAGGGGATGCTCATCAATTGGGGAATGACTGGACAAACTGTGGCCTATGATTGTGATGGAGTACTATTGTGCTATAAGAAATGAGGGGTGGTTTCAGAAGAACATGGCAAAACATATATGAACTGATAGAAAGTGAAGTGGAAAGAACCAGGAGATCACTGTGCACAGTAACTACAATGTTGTAATGATGATCAACTGTGAAAGACTTGGTCACTCTGATTAGTACAATGATCCAAGACAATTCCAAAGGACTCATGATGAAAAAACAGACAATTGATGAACTCTGCAAATTGAAGTATAATTTTCTCACTTTATTTTTTCTTGCTTTTTTTTATATAGAAATCTGGTTAGCATTATTTCACAAGTATCATTGTTATTGTATTGCTTGCCTTCTCAGTGGGTGTGGGAGGGGGTGAGAGGGAGGGAGAAAATTTGGGACTCAAAACTTAAGAAGAAAAGAATGTTTAAAATAAATAAGTAATAAATTTAAATGTTAAAAAGAAACTTCCTGTCAATCAGGATCTGAGGGGCCTGGCTGAATTCACATTCAGTGCTAGCTCTTTGTCTTTATCTTAAGATGATGGAGAGTGATACACACCCAGAATATAACCTGCAATGTGCAGTAGCTTCTTACTTGGGTGTAGTGTCTAAAAGCTTGGTGTTTGAAGCTCTGTTTCTAGCAGAATCCAGGAGGTAAGAGATCTACATATTCAATAGACATGGAAGAGTGTGGTATTATGACTGAGAGGGAGAGGGAGACCTTTGCTCTGGCAGCAGGAAAGGAAGTTACCAACTATACCCCTCCCCCAATAGAGTTTCTTGGAGACTTATCAAAGCTTCAGAGCTATTTTCTGGGCCAGGGACTGATTGGCAGGAGACATTATGGAAACTGAAAGAACAAAGGGAAAAGGGCTAAGGGAATGCTTATCCTCGGCTCTGAGAGACTCTGCAGGATGTGCTGACACTTGCTGTTGGAACCCTGAGGCTGGGTAAAGGTGAATGGAATTCAGTCTGCCTAACTCAACTTAATAAGGGCTAGGGACCCTCCATGGGAGGAGAGTAGAAGAGGATGTAAGCAAATTCTAAGGTTAAGCAGCCTCCAGGCAGGGGACTGAAAAAAGGACTTGTTGCTTAAGCTTCTGTGAAACCTCTTTGACAAGTTAAATGGACAATAAAGACTTTAAAGGAAGAACGGGTTTGCCCCATTGTTACCCTACCTTCCCAAATCCTTAACAAGATTACAATCCATCCTTGTCTTCTTAGACCCCAAATTGATTTTTGTATGTACCATGTGTATAATAGGGGCCTGGGCAATGGGTCCTCAGAGCAAGCAAATTTGGTGGTCCTGCATCTGGAAATAGGGAATGAAGGGCCCTGCTTTCCACATGCATAGACTTCTGTGATAGTTTCTGGTCTACCTACTTCATGCCTTTTGATTGAACTATTGAGCAGGAGGTGGGAATGGAAAGACTCCTACAAGGCCAACTTGGCCCTTTTTTGCATACATGGTAGCCAGACTTGAGAAGATAAAGTATTGTGGGCCTTCGGTGAGGGGAAGGGTCCTCGGGTTCCCTATCACCTGGAGCTGGCATAAAGATGAAAAGCATAGACCTCCTTTTGCTGAGATGGTGGTGCCAGTGATAGTAGCCTGTACTCTCCACCTGAGTCTATGTAGAATCCTGAACACACGACCATGCTGTCACTCCATCCCAATTATGTCTATTTTTTCTTTCTTTAGACTGGAGGAGTGTTGGCTAGGGCAGGCTAGGCTGAAACCCTGTGAGCTTCAAAGGGCTGGGAGAGCTGGCTGGAGCTTGGGAGTTGGATTCCAGGCCAAAGCCTGCAGGTAGACAAACCCAGAACTAGAGCAGTTCTGGCGAACATCTAGGGCTCAATCCAGCAGTCAATTGACCCTCTAGGCAAGATTCAGGGTCCTATAAGCAAAGCAGTAATGTGCCTTTTTTTCTCATCATAGAGTTGGGATCTCTTGCTCAAAAAACTCCTCAGATTTTATTTCCTTTTTCATTTCTCCAAATCACTCAACAAAAAAGAAAAGAAAAGAAAAGTAATTTTCCCATCAGTCATGCTAAATCCAGAAGTGAATTTGGTTGGGGGGGGGGGGGGGGGGGGGGGGGGGAGGAGCATGCTTTGAGAGTTTGAGCCCACTCTCTCCAGGGACTGAGGGGAGAGGGGAAAGTGTGCCTCTAGTTTGAGAGAGAACGTTTATTCTTCTGTTCTTGTATTTTCTCAATAAATGTCCTTTTGATTGATGTTCACCAGCTAAATGATACTGGAGTGGTAAAAACTGGTTATAGCTAATCTCCCTAATTAGGGAGAGCATACCAGAATGCAGTTTGAGCTTAAAACCCAAACGAAGAATCCCATAAGTCCTCAGGGTATTTTTCAAGCCCTGATGGAGGAGATGGTAACCAGCCTTCCTCTGGGTTACCCAATTCTTCAGTGAGAGTAGGAATTAGGCTAAGGATCCCCAGAGCATATAAAGGCTACACAAATTTGCTATGTATTTAACATCTAGCAATTCCAGGAAAGCTCATACACATGTTTGCATGTACATACATAAACAGAATAACCCCAAAAGAAGAAATTACTACCAACATTTTCTCTTTCTGGTGACTTGTGATTGGATAACAATGATAATGAAAGTCTTCAATAGTCAGGTAATTCTGACACTGACTATGGCCTTTTTTTTGGTGGATGTGGTAAAGAGTCTAGAAAATATTTCAGCTGAAATTGGATAAATCTGTTACCATCAGGTAGAGAACTATCTGATCCAATTGTGTATTTTGGGGACATATTTACAATAGTAGGGACTGAGAAACACAATACAAATTAAAATGAGCTATTTTAACCAGGATCCAAGTAATTTTTAGTCCTGAGAGGTCTTTTACTCTGTGCCCCACTCCTCTTTGAACAGAGTAATCTATAAGAATACAAGTCATTCTTCAACTGACAAATAGTCAAAGGATATGAACAGACAGTTTTCTAATGAAGAAATTAAAAAAATTTATAGTCATATGAGAAAATGTTCTAAATCATTATTTATTGGAGAAATGCAGATTAAAACAATTTTGAGATTATCATTTTACACCTATCAGATTGGCTAAAATGATAGAGAGGGAAGTGACAAATTTTGGAGGGGATATGACAAAAAATGTCATCTTAATTCATTATTGGTGGATCTGTGAGCTGATCTAACCATTTTAGAGAGCACTTTGGAATTATGCCCCCCAAATTATTAAACTACCTATACGTTTTGATCCAGCAATACTACTATTATGTCTGTTTACTAAGATGATTAGGGAAAAAGGAAAAGAACCTATGTGAACTAAAATATTTATAGCAGCTCTCTTTGTGGTAGCAAAAAACTGGAAATTGTAGGGATGCCCATCAATTGAGGAATGGCTAAACAAATTGTGGTATATATTCATGCTGGAATATTACTCTGCTATAAGAAATGATGAGTTTGATAATTTTAGAAAAGCATAGAGAAACTTGCACGAAATAATGAAGAGCAAAATGAGGAGAACCAGGAGAATGTTGTATCCACAGGTTCCCAAAATGTGTGATACTGCCTGTTGGGGAGTGCTGTAACGATCCAGGGGGGCAGTGGTAGTTTGAAATTACACAAATTTAAAAAGAAAACTGATAAAGGGCTAAAGAAAGTAAATTTCCAGGGGGGCACTGAGAAATTTCTATGTTGAAAAGGGGGCTGTAGGCCAAATAAGTTTGGGAACCTCTGTATGTATACAGAAACAGCAGTATTATTTTAAGAACAATTTTGAGCCACCAAGTCATTTTGATTATTATAAATGCCCAAATAATCTGAAAAGATTCCATGAAGGAAGATGCTGTTTGCACCATAAAAAGAATTGACACACATACATACATACACACATACATACATGCACATATTTGTGTCTAATGGCAGCCATCTGGGTGAGAGGAGGGGGGAATGGAAAAAAAATGAAAGTTACATGATAACTTTGTTGTATATTTGAGGGAAATAGCAAATTGTACATAATGGACCTGCAATTTCAGGTGCCCTCCTCTTCTTTTCTATTCCACTTTGTTATGAAAATGTTTGTTTTATTTTTTAAGTTCAGAATAAAAAAAAATTAAAAAAAGAAAGGAGCAATCTATCTTAAGCAATTTTCAAAGTCCAAAGACTGATGACAGTTTATAACATGTAAATTATAGCATGTACAGCACTTGGCAAGGGGAAGGACTAGCCAGGCCAAGTATTCTGTTGTTCATTCATTCCATGTGGTTATGTAACAAAAACCCCCAAACTGCTGCATCATGTGGGCGTGTGGGAAAGAGGACTGGGTGAAAAATGCTACACAAACCCCTGCTGTCTTATGATCTGGATCTGGGGAGACTAGAAGAGTCTGGATGTTTTCAATAATCTTCCTGAGAACCTGGCTCTGATTTAGGAGTAGATTTAAAGTTCACCTCCTCAAATCAGTAGCTTTTTGGCAGGCCTCATTTTGCTTTTCTATAAAATAAGGGTGTTGGACTAGCTGGTCTATTCCAGGGGTGGGGAACCTGCCCCCAAGGCCACATGTGGCCTTCTTGGTCCTTGAATGTGGCCCTTTAACTGAAACCAAACTTCACAGAACAAATCCCCTTAATAAAAGGATTTGTTCTGTAAAACTTGGACTCAGTGAAAAAACTTCATTCAAGGACCTAGAAGGTCATATGTGGCCTCAAAGCTTCAGGTTCCCCACCTTTGGATGTCTAAGGTCCCTTCCAGAGCTAAACCTTATAATGTCCTTTGTTGTGTTTAAATGAAGCGATGAGTGGAAACACCTGCATGCCTTGTCTGCCAGGGAGCAACATCCCAGGGCAGCATAAAGGTAGGCAACTGCTTCAGAGCATTCTCTGGCTTGTTATTCAGTCATGTCCAACTATTCATGGCCCCATTTGGGATCTTCTTGGCAAAGGTACTGGAGTGGTTTGCCATTTCCTTCTCCAGTTCATTTTACAGATGAGGAAACTGAGGCAAACAGGGTTAAGTGACTTGTCTGGGGACACACAGCTAGTACTCATCTGAGGCCAGATTTGAAGTCATGAAGATGAATCTTCCTGACTGGGCCCAGCACACTATCTATAGTGCCACTTAGCTGCCGATTCTCTGGCTTAGCCATCCCTTGGAGCTACTGCTTCAGGGCACTGAAGTTTCTAACTTGTCACTGCGGAGTCTATATGTGGCAGCTGTTCCTTCAACTTGTCTTGGTGCCAATGGCCTTGGACTTCCAACCTCTGTACCTTTTGATTTATTTACCTTGCCCTAGAGTCTTCATTTCACTATATCAGCATCTTCACCCTCGCCCTTTCTAACACAGTGACACCCTGGAGCAACACGTTGTTTGACCTGGGTTATTAGGTGTAAGATTATCATACTAAATCGCAATAATTTAATGTACTTTGAAATTTCTGTCATAGTACTGTGACAATATACTGAAGAGTTGTTTACTCTAAAGGCCAAGTCCTCTTCTAGACTCGTTGGAGCTTTCTGGACTGTTTGTAAAGGTTATACATGATAAAGGAAGAATGAATGAATGGGCACAGGGTAGATTCTCATTACTGCTTAAACTAGAGCTTCAGTAATAGAGCCTTCTGGTTAGTTGCTATAAGTTTACTTGGGCATGAATCTAACTAAGCATTTGGTTTTGAATGCAGAGGTTGAATCATCCAAGTAAATAAATAAACAGGTTGCAGTATATTACCAGTAATGATTTGTATGTGAAAAGTGATATAAAATATATTATTGAGGATATATATGTCTAGAAAAGGACATTGGCTGAGTGAGCAAGAGTGAGGGATAACAATTTTTAAAAAATATTATTATTATGGACTTCACAAATTACATAGGGATCCACAATACATAATAAGGCAAACAAGAAAAGATTATACATTAAATTACAGGTTTCTATTATGTGAAACTTGCTTTTTAAAGCATATAAGCCCAACCTATAGCTTTCAAAGTTGCACTGTTTGTTTGACCTTCTTTTCTCTCCATTACAAAAAAAAAGTGGGGGCGGCTAGATGGTGCAGTGAATAGAGCACCAGCCCTGGAGTCAGGAGGACCTGAGTTCAAACTTGAACTTAGACACGGCACACTTACTAGCTGTGTGAACTTGGGCAAGTTACTTAACGCCAATTGCCTTGCTTTCTTCCCTCAAAAAAAGAAAAGATGCTTCAGTTACCTATTTCTCTCTTTATGCTCTCCCTCCCTTCCCTCCTTTCTCTTTTCCCTCTCTCCCTTCCTTCCTTCCTTCCTTCCTTCCTTCCTTCCTTCCTTCCTTCCTTCCTTCCTTCCTTCCTTCCTTCCTTCCTTCCTTCCTTCCTTTCTTCCTTCCTTCCTTCCTTCCTTCCTTCCTTCCTTCTTTCCTTCCTTCCTTCCTTCCTTCTTTTCTTACTGCCTTTCTTTCTGCCTTTATTCCTGCCTTCCCTACTCTATCCAACCTTGCCCTTCTATTTTCCCACATTGAAAAAAAAAAGTCCTTGTAAGAGACTTTCATGATTTGGGAGAGGAAAGCTTTAGCAGCTCTAGCAGGATAGGCCACCTTTAGGAGGGGAACACTTCAGCTGAACTTTGAATGAAACTGAAATTTTAAGTGGTTGAGGTAAAAAGGGCCTCCATTTTAGGTAAGGGAGCAGCTTTTGCAAAGACTTGCTGGCAGGACAGTCTTGTAAAGGACAAAGTTCTTATTTTTTTTAAAAATTAATATATGTGTATATATACACACACAGACACATATTATATATACAAACACCTACATATACATATATGTATATATGCACATACACATATGTATATGTATGTGTGTATATATTAGAGAAAAGCAAATTTCTATATTCACTGTGTCTAAAAATGTGTCTCATATTGTATCTTGAGGGCATCAACTCTGTCATGAGGTAGGTAGCATGCTTCAATCCTCAGTTTTCTACTCTGGAGGAGAAAGTGGGGCTGATGACTCTGCACTGCTCAGCCTCATTTAAATCTAATTCACTTGCTAGTCAAGACGTGATGCTACTGATGTTATTGATCATCAAGAATGAAGGAGAAAGAACAATTAGTCAATCTGAAGCTGAGTTTGGTGAACTCATCAGAGTTCTTAAGTCCTTAAGAGTTGTCTTTATAATGTTGTCATATAAATTGTTCTGTCCCCTTTATTATGCATCATTTCATACAAGTCTTCCCAAGCTTCTCTGAAACCATCTATTTCACGATTTCTTATGGCACAATAATATTCCATTACATCCATATACCATAATTTGGATATAGTCATTCCCCAGTAGATGGGTGGAGGATAACAAATTGAAAGCCCAAGCATTTGCATCTATAAAATTTATTAAAAGAACTATAGTCAACCAGCATGCCAGGTAAGTCCTTTATGAAGGACTTGTGGGAAAGACATGGATTAGAATCACTAAGGTGGAGGTGTGGAGGGACTATAATTTGCACCCTGCCCTCATGTTCATAACATCAGAGGTGTCCTTGAATTTTACATCTCTCTCACTCTTCCTATCCAATCAGCTGCCAATCAATTGTACCTCTGAAATATCTCATATTCCACCCTTCTTTCTCTGGAAGCTATCCTATTTCAGTCCTTCATTACCTTTCACCTGAACTATCCTAAAAGTCTGTGTAACAGGATCGTGGCAACGATGTCCACTGGCAACAATGTCTCCTGACCAGCAGCAGTCCTCAGCATCACCCTATTGGAACAGCTGGGAAGCTGTTCTGACCCTGTAAAAGACTGTGCCTGATAAGCTAGCCATGACCTCACCTAAAGGACAAGAAGGGCATGAATCAGGGAGATCCTAGGGGGATGGGAGACTGTGGGCTGGGGAAGGGAAGGGAAACTGCACAAACATTTAAACTGGAACAGAACAGGGTGATTCCTTCTGACTGGGGTTGAACTGAATGAAAGAGAACTGCTAGTTTATTTTTTATCGCTTTCTAGAGAAGGGAAAGAAAAACAGGAATCCAGATAACCATACTCAATGAATTTGATAGTTTTAGTTGTGGGGAAAACTGTGACTGATTTGAGAATTGGGTCCTCAAACATTTATCCTTCTCACCATCTTCACAAGCAAGTTTGAAAGAAAATCATGCTTCTAGAGGGAAAGAAGGGACAGCTAGGTGGTGTGGTGTATAGAGTGCTGCCCCTGTAATCAGGAAGACCATCTTCTTGAGTTCAAATGTGACCTCAGACACTTACTAGCTGTGTGACACTCAGCAAGTCACTTAACCTTGTTTGCCTCAGTTTCCTCATCTGCAAAATGAGCTGGAGAAGGAAATGGCAAACCACTCCAGTACCTCTGCCAAAAAAAGCCCCAAATTGGGTCACGAAGAATCAAACATGACTCAACAACAACAGAGAAGCAGACCTGAGAAAGTCAAGATGGAAAAGCTAGAAAGGAAGAGAACCATCCATGAGGGCAGGTGCCATTAAGAGAGAGTAATTAGCTTTCTTCACCAATACAATCCCACTACCCACCCATTTCTGTAGATTTAGTCAGTCTCCCCACTTCCAATCTCTTCTCTCTCACTCATCCTCTGCATAACTACAAATTTAACATTCCATGTTACCTGACCCCCACTTACTTATTGCCTCTAAGTAAAATGGAGAACTTTATTAAGCATTTAAAGCCCTTCACAATCCAATTTCAACCTATATTCCCAGACTTATTTCACATTATCCCTCTCTGCACATTCTACACTCCAGCCAAAGTAACCTACTTATTATTCCCCATAAATGACATTCTATCTTCTATTTCCAAGTCTTGGCAAAGTCTGCTCCCATGCCTAGAATGCAGGTCCTTTTTACTTCCATCACTTAGAATCTTTAGTTTCTTTCAAAGCTAAGCTCAAGTGCTCCCCCTTCCTAATGAAGCACTTAGCACAATGGTTGGCATATAGCAGGTGCTTCAGTTACTAGTTCCCCCATATTCCAAGTGATTTTATATATAGTTTATATTTATCTGTGTATGTAATATTTCTCACAAATAGAGTATAAACTCCTTGAGGGGAGGGCTGTTTTTTTTTGTCTTTGCATTCACAGCACCTAGTACAGTGTCTTATATGAAATTTTTCAGTTGTTTTTTCAGTTGTGTCCAACTCTTGGGTCCCCCCTTAGGGATTTTCTTGGCAAAGATACTGAAGTGGTTTGCCATTTCCTTCTTCAGCTCATTTTACATATGAGGAAACTGAGGCAAACAGGTCAAAGTAACTTTCCCAGAGCCACACAGTTAAGCTAATAAGTGTCTGTGGTGAGATTTGAACTCTGGAAGATAAATCCTCTTGAGTCCAGGCCTAGCATTCTATCCACTTCGTCACTTAGCTGTCCTTATACAAAATTGATGCTTAATAAAACTTGCCAAATAAATAAATAAATGAATCTACCTATGGAGGGAGTACCCACATTGCTGAGATCATAGAACCATGGAAGCACTGATGCACAAATAAAAACATATCTTCTCATGGAAAAAGAAAGAAATTCAAAGTTTTCCTCCTTCTCTAACAGCCACAGTTCTAGGGTGATGGCAAAAAAAATTGCTGTTTTCCCTTTCCATCCTCCCCTCATTCTCTACTCTCTTCTAGTATCAGAACAGTTTTCTCTCTTCACAGAGAGTACGGCACCAAATTACAGAGCAGGATGCAAAATTACTACCCTCAGCTTCCTTCTTTGCCTGTGTTCCCTAAAATAGGTCCTATCTAATGATTGTATAAATATTATAAAGAATCACCACTCCTTTAAAGTCTCACAGAACTGTTGTACTGTTGGCTTCGGGATCCATCTTCTATCACCCTACCTAATCCCACACTGATAACTCTTTTGTAGAGAATTTGGTTCCTCCAAACATCAGCCCAGATGTCAGAATCCTTATCTGATCATTTCAAAGAACAGAGGTTTGATTTGTTTGGGACTTTTTTCAAAATTCCTAGACTGGTTGGAAACTCTTTCTTTTATTGCTAATCTTCTTCTCAGGCTTAATACCTATAATAAGCAGTCATGATTGACTCATTCTTTCTCACTTCTTGTTACCACCACCATATCCCTGGTTCGGGCATCCCTCAGGTATCGCTTACACAATCTTGCCAATCTTACCCAAAGTTAACAAAGAATGGACATTGTTGGTACTCAGTATTCTCAAAGACCCAGTATACCAAATGAGACAATGAATTACTCTCCCTCCCTCACCCCATCCCCTCATATCATCACCTGGGCACAACCTCTACCACACCTTTCTTGGCCAGGATCTTCTCGTTGCTCAGTGCTTTGCATGCAGTAGTTTCTTAGTGTTTATTGAATATTTGTTCAGAAAGTAGAACTTTGCTTGAAAGTCAATGATTATCTCAGAAGTAACTACTCCAAAGAGCTTTGATCACTCTTCTTTTTTTTTTACTCTATAGGAGTGAAGAACATTTCAGATGAATCATCCAGATGACTTTGCAAAGCCTTCTTGTCTAATTTAATTTAGATAGCTGAAATAATTCTCATTCTAGGTATACATGGTAATAAGTTAAGATCCATTTTTGGAGGAAGGTAAGAAAGGAAGGAAAATGTCAGCAATGCCTACAGTTTCTTTTTTTTTTTTAATTCTTCTATGTACAAACCCATGATCTTATGATCTGTGATTTCCCTAGTGTAGAGAATCCACATGGAGAAACTCCCTATACCAATCCAAATCATCATCTGCTCCACCATTTATGGTTTTAGAATAGAGGTTCTTAACATTTTTGTCTGTGTAACCAGAGTCCCAAAGCCCATTGGTAAGAAACTCTGTCTTTATTGGTGGATATCAATGCCCTGCACCTGTGTGAGGGGAAGATGCAACTCAGGAGAGTGGAAAAGAAGAGAGGATCAGTGTCTTAAGGCTTTTCAGGTCTCTTTGGGGCTTTGGGTGCTTCTGGTTTCCATCTTCCAGATAGAAGATGGATAATATCAACAATGCTTCAGACTAATGAAGGAAAAGATTCTGGGAAGAAGCCACATGAGAGAAGCTGGAGTCTCCATCATGCTCCTATCCTTAGCTTGCTATGCTAGAGGCTCTGGAAAACTTCCCCTTCAGTGACATCTAGGACATACACTCTTTCTTTCTTTCTTTCTTTCTTTCTTTCTTTCTTTCTTTCTTTCTTTCTTCTCTCTCTCTGTCTCTCTCTGTCTCTGTCTCTGTCTCTGTCTCTCCCCCCCACCCCCGTGTGTGTCTCTTTTGGTATCTGTCTGTCTGTCTTCCCCCATCTTTCCAAATCCACCTGTCTCTCACAAAGGCATGGGACATTAATCTCCACCAATGAGAGAATCCCATACCAATAGACTTTGAGACTTGGGTTACACTTGTTTAAATGTTCAAACACAATTTAAAATTTTTTTTATAACTATTTCAACATGATTGGTTTCTTTTGGAATCCTAGGTATTTTCTTTTGCACATTTGGAAATATTCTGAAAAGGTGTCCATAGCCTTCAGCAGACTCCCAACGGGTCCATGACACAAAGAAGCTTAGAACCTCTGACCTAAAAAGTTGCAAAGGCATGGAGAGGGGAAGTGACTTATTTAGAGTCACTTAACCAGTTAGTATCAGAGACAGTACTCAAATCCAGATCTTTCTAATTGAGGGGCAGCTTTCTAGCCCCTACATTGTGTTGCCCACATGCTTAATAGTCACTCATGTAACTTGTGTAACTCATTATTGTTTTCAAGTACATTAATTTCCAGTCAGTAAAGTTTTTGGTATTGATTGCCACAGTGGCCTCTGGAGAATTGGTACACACATCATCAAAACACCATCAGGGAAGCCGACAAAGAAAGGGGGAAAAAGTCAGTGAGATACACTAGTAGAAACATTGCTAAGCAGATGAGACTTGGTACATTGTGCTCAATTGATATTACAGTTGGACAGCACTCCCACTCAATACACAGAAGCAAGAGGGATTTTAGGAGTTAAAATCTATGGAATTCCTTGGGCAGTTAATCACTCCCAGATGGACCCCAGTATATGATGAGATCAGGAAAGTTTTCATGTATAAAATTACATTTGAAAAGAAACAAAGGGTTGTAAGAAGTAGAGGGGAAGAGAGATTGCATTCCAGTCATGGGGAACAACAAGGCTAGAGGCACCAAGCCAGGAGATGGAATGTTGAGTTGGAGAAATTCCAACCTCTCTGAACTTGGTAACTGGTCTTCCAGAATTGTTGTGGCCCCAAATGTCATCACCCCTTCATCATCAAGTAGCCAGGCTGGTTGTCAAACAACAGGCATGTAGTCTTTTCTTGGGCCTATAGCTGAAACCTTTCCAACCTGATCAAACCTGCCAAAGTCTATGATTTGTTAGTGCACCATTGGAGAACCCAGGCTTATCTCCACGCCCTGTGAGGATGGAACTAATCTTAAGGAGAGGCATGATGACAAATGTCCAAAAAATTAATCAATCAAGAGAGTCAAGAAGTTCAAACTTTTAAATTCTACCACTAAAAATAGATTTCTAATTTGTAGAACCGTTAATCATAAAATTTAAAATGAAAAATAAAAAAATTAATATTAAACTACTCCAAAATAGAAAGTTAGAAAATATTTAGCATTTTGATTGAGGAGCAGAAACATGAAGTAAAGGGAGACAAAGTCTCTCCTGACCCTACACCTGGCCATAGGGTAGTAATATGGAGTTACTACTGGGGTGATGGAGGGAGAGCACAGAAAGCTTTATTCGTTGTTCTTCATTCACATACCAATTGAATGAAAAAAAAAATCAAAAGGCTAGGTAAAGTGTAAGCTCCTGGAAGGAAAGGACCCTTTTTGATTTTCCTTTGGATTTCCCTTAGCACGTACTTCATGAATGAATGAAAAGCATTTATTAAGCTCTTACTAACTGCTCAGGTTGCAAACAGAAAAGACAATCCCTAGCTCACAGGGAATTTCCATTCTAAAGGGGGAGGCAACACATAGGGAAGGTTTCAGTTGCAAGTCAGATGAAAAGGTTTCATGGTCCTTGGGGTATAGTGGCAAATCAAACAGTAATGTCTCTTCTTTTCTTTAAAAAATAAATTCATTCATTTATTTGTGTTTTCAACATTCACTTTTATAAGATTTTGAGTTCCAATTTTTCCCCCTCCCTCCATTCTCCCCTCCTCAAGATGACATGCAATCTATGATAATGTCTCTTCTTTTTTTTCTATTTTGAAATTTTATCTAATAACTACCACCACTTATATGGTAGCAAAGCATTATCATGTGACTTTTCATGAAACTTAGCAAGACTGAAATTAGTCAACCAATAAATTAATATTTACAGTTTCCACGGGTGCACAGAAGACTTGGCCATTGTCCTTCTATATATGGAAAACATGATCGGCTTACTCTTGTGCAGAAACAATTATCGGTACTAGGATCAGCAGTGATTTTATTTTATTTTATTATTATTATTATTTTAAAGCAATCCAGGTTAAGTAACTTGCTCAAGGTTACATGACCATTTATTTTTGTGTGGGTGCGTAGTATCTGAGGCCCAAACTGATCCCAGGTCTCCCGAAGCTGGGGCCGGCGCTCTTACTCACTGTGCCACCTGTCCCTCAGCAGTGATGTTATAGTCAAAAGAGTGCAGTGAACTCTTGTACTAAAATAAATGCCATTTTCTCAAAGATCTCACCATTTACTTTGTTACTATCCTAATTTATAACCAACTTCAAAGATTAAAAAAACAGCAGCAATTCACCACCAATTCATCACTTAATGTAATGTTTATAGCTTTATCCTTAGACTCTTTTATTTATAAGTTAGCAGTTCTTCCTAACCTTCATTTTCTTTTTCATGTCAAGTATTAAAGATTTCCTGTTTTCTCAAATTTGCTTATTCTTTAGCAGTTAACCAAAATAAATGAGAATGCTGAATATTCCTAAACTTTAAAAGTCCTTAATATCTTATTCATTGTACTTGGGGGTTTTCAGTTTTCTCATGGAGAAAAAAACTAATTTAGCCATAACTCTACTTTATATATTGTCCACCTGGTACTTCTACAACACAATCTTGGATAATAAAGTTTGATGTACGTTGTTTTAATTTCTACTGCACGGGGAAGGAGAAATCATCAAGAAAATCTTTAACCATCATGTGGAAAACCTTGAAAGTCCATGCTTTGCTCTCAAGGTGCTATTATTATCATTTATCCACTGCTCAATCCATTATCCATTTCATTTTCTGATCTAAATTATTCTCTAGTTCTTCTGGCATGTTGCTGGGCAGCCGATGCACTATTTCATGGTTGCAGGTGGTCGTGACTTCTTCATAAAGAATTTGGAAAATTTCACCCTGAATATTGTCCTGAAGTTTCTTTATACTTTCTCTCCTCTTTTCAAGTCTTGTATACAATACAAAATTATCTGTTTGAAGCACAAAAACAATATGAAACCATTGTTCAGGGAAGAAGTCACAGCCATGGCAATCAACAATAACTCCACCTTTTTCGTTTTATTTTCTAACTCATCAACTACTCTGTCTTCATACAAAATGAGACATTCATATTCTTCATCAAAGCCATCATCTAACTGTCCTTCTTGTGCTAAATCGCCCACATTAACATATGTCAGTCCTGTTCTTGATGCAAGTTCTTTACCTAGTATGGTTTTTCCAACTCCTGGGGTACCCATGAGCAGGATGATGGGTAGCCTCATGGTCTCGGTGGTGCCAGCTCTGCCACAAGGGAACAGCAAGCAGGCAGAGGAGGCTGATAATATCTCTTCTTTAGTGTCATTTTCATAGATAAAATCACATCCATTTCTACTGTTGAGTCATTTGACACTGGCTGGAAACATAGCTAATCCAAAGGCTCTTGAGTTCAGGGTACTGGGCTTTTCCCCACCAGGGTCTGAGAGGATGTGGTAGTCAAGGTGGATTGACCTCAGTGGCCCATGCTTCCTCCTGTTTTCCCCTCAGGCTGCTTTGCTGCATCAGCTAGGCTGGTTTGCTTGCCCTGTGAGTTGCAGTTGGTTGGCAGTGGGTGGGGTTGGCTATTCCCTTGTCCATAGAAGAAGTCTCTTGACAGTGTCTGTGAGGGCTTGGTCAGAAGCAGGACTGCACTTGTTCACTCATGAGTTACAGTCAGGTAGCAGCTGTTGCTGGTGGCGATGAGGAGGGGGGACCCACTCTCCACAATGATTTCTCCCCTCAGTGATGACTCCGGGCAGGAAACAGGTCTGCTGGCCTGGGGGACGATGCTATCCTGAACCTCTTGTGTTCAGGGTCCTGGGGTGACTCCCATCAGGGTCTGAGGGAAGATGGTGATCAAGGTGGTAGTGACTATGGTAACGGTGGTTTGACTCAATCTGAAAATGTTTTAAACAAAATTGCATGTGTTTAATTTAATCAGGAGGTCATTTAGTCTATTCGTCTTTTACCATTGGCTAGACTGCACCTAAACCATTCAGTTCTTTTTAATTCATTTTAAGGTGGTTGGAGTGGAGGATCTCTATTTTTTTAGTTCTAAAATTCTGAGGAACTAACTGCACAACCTTGGTAAAATGATTTCACTGCTCTTGACCTTATTTTCCTCATGTATAAATGAGCTAGACTAGATCATGGGGTAATAGTAATCATAATCATACTCATAACTATTATTTGTACAGCATCTTAAGGTTTACAAAGAGCTAAGAATGGCAATTACTTATTTTATCCTTCCAGCTATCCTGGAAGACAGGTGCAATTATCCCATTTTAGAAATGATGAAATAGAAGTATACAGAGCCTTAGTGATTTGCTCAGGGTCACACAGCTAATAAATGTCAGAGGCTAGATTTGAACTTAGGTCTTCCTGACTCCAGGGCCAGCATCCTATATACTATGCTACCTTATTGCCTCTAGGTATTATTAAATCTAGAGGTGGAGATAAGTGACATGCCTTGTCCAAGGCTCCAGAGAGAGCCAAGTTTCAACTGATCACTAAGCTTTAACAATTCTAAGGATCTATGGAATCATTGGAGAAAGATGGGGGAGGGGGGGAAGTGAGAGATGTCTTTTGTGTCTCCCTTCAAACTATAAAAGGGTGGGGGGTGGCCTTTGATACAAAGGTTTTGGTGAGAACAGGTTTTTCTTCTTTTTTGGAGGGGGGAAGGTAGAGCAATTGGGGTTAGGTGACTTGCCCAAGGTCATACAGCTAGTTTTTTGTGTGTGTGTTAAATGTATGAGGCTGCATTTGAACTCAGGTACTCTTGACTCCAGGGCCAGTGCTCTATTCACTGTGCCCCCTAGCTTCCCCGGTTTTTCATTTTTTATCAGATCTCTAGAACGCTGAACAGGTTCATGTCCAGCTGGCTGTTGAGCTCAACTTCCTTGGTTTTGTTTCTCTGTCTGTGTGGTCCAACTACACAACAAGTGATAACAGCTTTCTTATTCTAGATTTGGGTGGGCATTCTGCATGCCTCCCTGTTAGTCTCCATTAGCCAACAACACTCACTCAGCATCCGCTCTAGAGGCTCCCCTCTTGATACACTTCCTGAGCTCTCGGAGTATGAGGTTCCTCAAGTTTCCAGGGAGTTGCTTTGGAGAGGAGTAGGCTATAAGGTAAGATAGGTAAAAAGAAACCAAATCATGTTGTTGTTTGTTGCTCAGCTGTGTTCAACTCTTCATGGCCTCTTTGGGGTTTTCTTAGAAAAGACACTAGAGTGGTTTGTCATTTCCTTCTCCAGCTCATTTTATAGATGAGAAAACTGAGGCCAACAGGGTTAAGTGACTTGCCCAGGATCACACAGCTAGTAAGATTTGAAGTCAGATCTTCCTAACTCCACGTCTGGTACTCTACCTACTGTGCCACTAGATCATCGGGGGGGGGGGGGGTGTTAAATGATAGCCTCAGTAGTTCAAACCTAAGATGGAGCCAAATAAGATACATGAAAAGCTGCATTTATGAAAAATATGAGACCAAGTGAGTAGCTCCCAGCAATGATGTGTCAGGTAACTACAGAGGTCTGTAGCCAAGATAGTTGCTATTCAGCTGTTTTTCAGTCATGTCTGACTCTTTGTGACCCCATTTAGAGTTTTCTTGACACAGATACTGGAGTGGTTTGCCATCTCCTTTTCCAGATCATTTTACAGATGAGGAAACTGAGGCAAATAGGGTTAAATGACTTGCCCAGGGTCACACAACTAGTAAGTGTCTGAAGCTATCTTTGAATTCAGGTGCCCCTGACTCCAGGGCCCATGTTCTAGCCATTGGGCAACCAAGCTGCCCCAACCAAGATTATTTATGGCCAAAACCTAAACAACAAGTGATATTGGCTAGCTTGCTTATTGTTATTCGTTCTTAAACTTTTAACTTGCTAAAGCCTCAAGTATAGAAGTGTGTCCATTTATGCAGAGACTATGAATAGGTCCTGTGAATATGGTGTTACCACAGGCAGCCATTTACCTGTCCAAGAAATCTGCACCATTCAGGGTCTCACAGCAAAAAGGGACTTCCAGATTATAAAAAAGGGGAGAACCACTTGAAAAGGATGCTGGAGAGGGAATTCCTGTTCAATTTGGGCAAGATGATTTCTGTGGTTCCTTCTAATGCTGAAATTCTGAGATTCTTATGAAATGATGCTTCCAGGAAGAATTGTCAAAGCCCTATTATTATGGATTATGAAAGCCTGTTGTTCATTTGTGTTCCACTCTTCCCCCCCTCCATGGGGTTTTCTTAACAAAGATACTGGAGTTGTTTGTCATTTCTTTTTCCAGTGATTTAAGGAAGACAGAGGTTAAGCAACTTGCCTGGGGTCACATAGCTAGTAAGTGTTTGAGGCTGAATTTGAACTCAGGTCTTCCTGACTCCAGGCCCAGTGCTCTATCCACTGAGACACCTATAGAGAGCTGGTTTTAGGGTCAGCTTAACTTCTCAGTGCCCCCAAACAACTCTCTAAAACCATAAATTGTGGTAAGGGTGCCCATGTACACTTGTAAAGGAAATTACTCACCAAATGCTGAAAGAATAAAAAAAAAATCCAGTTTAAAAACAGATAAACACCAAATCTCTGGGGTTAGCACATGCATTACTAGTACGAGCATTTTATAGATGAAGAAACTGATGCTAAGAAAGTTTAGGGGACTTCCCAGGGTCACACAATTAGTGCTAATCAAGAGATAAACCCAGCACACTTAATTCCCAGTTCAGATCTATTTCTACTATGCCATGCTGCCTTCTCAGCTAGAAACTGAAGACGCTGGAAAAAAAGACAGTATTTCTATCACTGCTGTCAATTAAAGGCAAGGGGCTTCAGAAGAAGCTAAGAAATCCCTCTTCTCTAGATCCAGGCATGTGGTTTGGCTTGGGTTCAGTTCTTGGGGAGCCTGGTCCCTAATTAAAGGGGTTAGGTTCCCTTATCTCTTGTTAAACTCCAGACCCAGTGAATTTAATTATAGTTTAGGCAATGACTCATGTCTAGAATTTTTCCAAAAGGGGAGAGGAAAAAGGTACAATATAAATTAAATATGGGGTAGGTATTTGTTTCCTCCATATGAAAAAAAGGGAATGCTAAATACAACACTCAAGAATACATTTGATAAAAAGAAACTTAAAGCAGAATTTCACAACTCAACTCATAACGCCTATCATGGTCTGCTAAAAGACTGATAACTTAAATCTTATCAGAACTTGAAACAACTTTCAGTCCTGATGATTAAGCATTTTCTATTTCACCTTGGTGCTGTGCTATGCAAACAACTGACAGTTGTGTCTGTTGGTAAAATAGCCAGGCTTGGATCAATCTTCATTTTGATGATGGCCACCCTCTCTCAAAGTGCAGGAATTGATAAGTAGTTCTCTTCTTTCTGCCATTTAGCTCAGACACATTAGGATCTAGGACCTCTGGATCTCTCAAACTTATAAGTTCTCTTCAGGTCTGCTTATGTTCACCTTGGTATATGTACTCATTTGCCTAAGATCAGGAAAGAACCCACACAAAAGGGAAAGTCCAAACCTAGGCTTATGCTTGCCTAAATAGGACATGTTCTTTAGATGCCATGTGCTCATGGCTCCACAGAGGCTGGAGTGGAGGCTAGGACACTGGCTTGAAATAGTCCTGATATGATTCTAAAGGAAAAAAGAAGAGAGAGCTGAGGGTAGAGTTGCTCCCTTTTAAATGTCCAGAGTCATCAGCTCTTTTGGTATCAAAGCCAATAAGGTGTCTCTTCATCATCTCAAAGTGCAAATTTTTTAGCCCTGAGGCACTCAAAGGAGGCCCCAAAGCTATCACCTAGTTGACTTGAACCAGGAAGGGCAAATCTGAATATTCTTCATGGGATGGCCCTTTTATATTAATCAAACACTTTATTTTAATAGTCAAACAGATGGACTTTATCATCTGTACACAGTACAGTCAATTGCATAATGAAAAAGATGTGGTCCACTGAAGGATATCACTTATAAATACCAGCTTATCATCTTCAAATCCTTCATCAAGGACACCATCAATGTGTATATAGATTATTCTAATTATAAGAACAAGATGTACTCATATAAATAAACACATTAGCCTGGATATTGAAGTTTGATCAAGAAGGCCTTCAAATTGAAAACTGAAAAGAAAAATAACTATGGAAATCCATTAAGCACAATTCCAAAAAGAATAAAAGGCATAACATAAGCAAAATAGGGGCAGCTAGGTGGTACAATGTATAGAACACCAGCCCTGGAGTCAGGAGGACCTAAGCTCAAATCCAGCCTCAGACACCTATTAATGTGACCCTGGGCAAGTCACTTAACTCCGATTACCTCCAAAAAACAGACAAAATAACATAGACAAAATATCAGCAGAGAGGATTGGTTATTTTCAGAGACAATGTAAGAGAGGAAATAATAAAATGTATAGTCACAGATTTTACATGCAAATGTGTAGAGTATGGGTAATAGACAAAGTGAATTAGAGGTCTTAACATAAGGACTTAAATTAGATTTCATAGGTATCATAGACATCATAAGATGTGACTCAAGATCGGAATATAATTATAGAAAGTTATACTTTAATCAAAGAAAATAGGTTAGTTAAAAGAGGAGGTGGAGTAGAATCATATGTTGCAAACATATATTCACATACAGAAATCCATGAATGTAAATAGAGTGAAAGAGTATTTTAGTGAGAATCAATGAAGCTAGAAACCAAAGTGATGTTGGAAGTATTGTACTGTACCATGGCCTTCTGACAGAAGGGTCCCTTTTTTTGTACTCAAGCATGTAGTTTGGACTGAATTCAATCTTGGGGGGAGTCAAGCCTCTAGCAGAGGCATTAAGGCCCCTTTTTTCATAGTCCTTGGCTCACTAGACCCCAATGACCTGGGGATGAATTTGCTTATTGCCTAGGAAATAGCAGAATGCCACCAAAATGAGAAAATATGGATGACGAATTCTTTAAGCAAATTGTCTAGCACTGAAGCATGGGGAACTTGGATCAGTCAGACATTTGCTAGAGCTCTGTGCTAAAAGAGCAGGTGATTAATGCTGTTTTTGTCTTAATGAACATTTCATTATTAAAAAAATATAGAGAAATAAACAAGAGGAATTTACATTTTGGATTAGATTCTGATTGATAAAGAGTAACTAGTTGCTGAAATAAAGGTGATAGCAACATTGAGAGGAAATTATCACCACAGCTTAGAGTCTGTGCTAGCAGAGAAAACTAAGTGCAAATTATTCCAATGAGTGAAAAATGGGTAGTTGTCTAAAGACACAATATAGATATACAGGGAACTCACTGACAAACTTATATTTTAACAATGTACAAAGAAACCCAAAGAATACTTGCATTTTCTATTGCTGTGGATTATCTTCCAGTGATCCCCTATATAAATGGGCTCTGTGACTTACCACTCCCTTCTCCCAAGCCAAGTCATGATTATTCTCACCTGTTCTCTGAGATGAGGCAGATTGCTTAAGTGTAGAATTAGTTGTATTGTGGGGTGTGGGTGTGTATATGTGATTAAAGGAAAACAAAAACAAAACACCAAAAATTAAGACAGGAAACTATACTTTTTTCAAAATTACCCATAGATTTTCCAGTAGCCTCAGTATCTTTTGTTTATACTCAACAGAAAACAAATAAACTTTGAGCATACTAAAAAAAAAGACAAAAATGAGATATGAAAGCTACGGGAGGTAGCTGACCATAGGTACAAAAGAGTGGCAAGATCCTTTAAAAATAGTGTTGAGAACTCTAAATTTCAGAGTGAACAGGCATCCATTCAGGGTGATAGGGAGAAGGCAAAGTTACTTAATCATGTTCCTTGATCTCTTTCAATACTCTACTGACTCAAGTAGCACCAGCTCCTCCCAGTTCAGCCCCCTCTCATCACATCAACAAATCCATTCTGCTATAGGGTTCACAAGCTCTGGGTCTTAACACTTAACCAGAAAACCAAGCCAATACAAATGGATCTTTAAATTCCATTACCATTACATTCTACCCCTCCAGGATCTTTGGCCTTACAATCTCAATCTAAATGGCCATGGGTTCTGGAACAAATAGAGGCACTATGCTTTGTAATCCTTGCTGACTACACCATAATGTAACAAGCTAGTAAGTATCTGAGGCTAGATATGAACTTAGGATGATGGAGCCTGACTTCAGGTCTGGTACTTTGCCACTGCAAAGACAGAAGGACTGTTTTCAGGCAAAATGCAAATACCCCTGGAAAATAGAAATGGTGCAGCCTATGTAAAACTATGCAAAATTGAAGTTTCCTGCCTTTAACTCATGCTCCCACTCCCACTGACAAGTTGGGTCCCCAGAGGACTGACGAGATATATATCTCCTTCAGACTTCTAAGACTATCCTTGAGGGTGTGGTGGGATTCTTCACTGCAGCTGTCCACCCTAACCTTCATTCTGAAAGTTCTCTCCAATATCAGTTGCCAAGCAGAGTTAGTATTTCCCTTATATCAATGAATTGACTCACTCATTAGTACTTCAATGTTAATTATAACATCAATATGCTTCTTACAAAAGGGCATTTACTGAGAAGATACAGCAAAAATAGAAGTACAAAACACCTCCCTGAACAGCAAAGGCTACTCTCCCCTGCCTCTGTCATCTTGGTCCCTGGAGAGAATGAACTCAGACTTAAAGTGATTGCTGTAAAGCCTTCTCCCTATCAAGTTCACTTCTGAATATGGTAGAGGTGATAGACATGTTGTCTTGTTGCCTCACCACACTAAGCAACTCCTCGGTGGACTCTGTCTCTGGACATCTACTCCTGTGACCTTTCAATGCCTCACAAGGAAGTTCCATCTTGGGTCCTCCTTCACATAAGAACAAGAAAGAATAGACACTCCCCACCCCATTCTATATTGGTACAACTGTAATCGTTAGGAAGGATTTTCTCACTTTGAGTCTAATTTGCCCCTTTGTAACTTCTATCCATAGCTCCTAGCTCTGACCTCTGAAAGTAAACAGAAAATTTTTATCTCTATTTCACATAACAACCTTTCAAAAACTTAAAGACAACTATCACGCCCCTCCTGAGGCTTCTTTTCTCTAGGCTAAACATTTCTGGTTCCTTCAGCCTATATGTAGAAACAATTTTATCACTTCATTTGCAAGAATAATTAAAATAATGAAAAGCCAAACAAAACCCAAACAACTGCAGTAGCACAGCTTATCTTGTGAAAGTCTTAGTCCCTAAAGACTTGAACTAGTCAGACAAAGAAATGCAATTGATAAAGAATATTTTAAAAAAAACAACTTTTGTTGAAATAGCAAGAAGTCAATTAAGTTGGGGGGGGAGATATCAACCTACAGTCAAATGACATGTAATAAAGGATGTGAAGAATCAGGGGAAGATGACACTAGACAAATTTTATCCACTTTCTCATTTTGTTAAAAATTGATCTATACCTAAGAATGTTCAAATACTGAAGGGCTAGTGTAATGGGGGTACCACCTAAGATGGCACCATTTACATGGAGGTCTCTGGAGAACTGCTTCCAGGAGACTAGAGAATTGGAGCCTACATGGACATTTAGCTGGTCTTTCACTTGGTTGGAAGCAGTCTTTTCTTCTATTGACTATATATGTTGTGAGTGAAAGATTCACCTTCTCCCTTAGACACAAATGCTGAAGAAGCCCTACCAGGTGATAAGTTAGTCTACATTAAAGATGCAGACACCTAAAGCTATGCAGCCAATGCAAAAAGACTAACAGACCTCTCCTTATTCATCTCTTCTTCCTTTTATTGTTCAATCTCTTCATGACCTCATGGACCATAGTATGCCAGACCCTTCTAGCCTCCACTATCTCATAAGTCTGTCCAGGTACATGTTTGCATGACCCATCTATCCATCTCATCCTCTGATGTCCCCTTTTTCTTTTGTTTTCAATTTTCCTCAACATTAGGATCTTTTCCAATGAGTCCTGTCTTCTCATTATGGGACCAAAGTATTTAAGCTTCAGCTTCAGTATTTGACCTTCCACTGAATAACAAGAATTAATTTCTTTAACATATTGACTGATTTGACCTCCTTGCTGTCCAAGGGACTCTCAAAAGTCTTCTCTAGCATTGTAGTTCAAAGGATTTGATTCTGCTGCTATTGGCTTTCCTTTATAGTCAACTCTCACAGCCATAGACTGCTACCGAAAAACCATGCTTTGATCATGTAGATGTCTCTGCTTTTTTAATATTCTGTCTAGACTTGCCATAGCTTTCCTTCCAAGGAGCAAGCATCTTTTACTTTCATAGCTGCTGTTGCCATCTGCAAGGATTTTTGAGCCCAAGAATATAAAATCTGACACTGCTTCCATTTCTTCTCCCTCTTTTTGTCAGGAAGTGATGGCACCAGATACCAAGATCTTAGTTTTTTTTTTTTTTTATGTTACATTTAAACCCATCTTTTATACTTTCCTCTTTCACCCTCATTAAGAGGCTCCTTAATTTCTCTTCACTTTCTACCAGCAGAGTATTACTGTGGATATTTCTCTTGGCAGACTTAATTCTGGCTTTTGATCCATCCAGCCTGGCATTTTGCAAGATATACTCTGCATATAAGTTAAATAAGTAAGATGGCAATATGCAGCCTTGTTATACTACTTTTCCAATCTTAAACCAATCAGTTGTTCCATATTCAGTTCTAACTGTTGCTTCTTGGTCTACATATAGGTTCCTCAGGAAACAAATAAGATGGTCTGGGGATACCAGATCATCTGGCTTTCTTGGCTTCCTTCAAGTCTCAGCTAAAATCCCACCTTTTACAGGAAGCCTCTCCCAATCTCCTTTAATGTCAATACCTTCCCTCTGAAATTATCTCCAATCTATCCTGCATATATCTTGTTTGTTTATCAATCAATAAATAATTATCAATTCCTACTAAGTGGCAGAAACTATGTTAAGTGTTGGGTATAAAAAGAAGCAAAAGACAGTCCTTACCTTCAAGGAGTTTACAATCCAATAGAGGAGAGAGCATGCAAGTAAATATATGGAGTTAGTAAGAGGCGAGAGCACTCCAGCCTTAGCCAATCTCCTTCACTGACTCTTCAAGCACCAGTCCCGGTGGGGATTCATCAAGGTTCTAGTCAAATGACTTCTGGTGCTTCTGGCTTCCAGCTTGGTGAGAGAAGATGGAAGATGACAATCTCACTTCAGCTACTGAAAGGAAAAAAGAAACTCTAGGAAGATAGGAGAGGAGTTGTAAGTTTCCAGCATCTTCCCATTCCTAGCTTGATACAATAGAGACTGTGGGGAATTACCCCTCGGGTGAGACCTAAGACTCTCTTCAATGAACCAAGTTTCCTCTGTAAGCTCTTTTACTTTGTATTGTCTGGTATATAATTTCCTATGTATACCTTCTCTGATGTCTGTTTTGCTATGGATTGGGTAAATAGGTGTTGTTGTTTTGTCTTTTGCTATCTTGCTACGTGTGTTCATCATAGAATTGATATTTGGCCGGAAAGCAGTCAAGCCTTGGATATTGAGTTTGGGGTCCCCCTTACCCCCAGAAATGACAAAATAATCAGAAGTTAGTTTGAATCCAATCATATCACCTAGGCAAACAACATTTAAGGGAGTAGAAACACATACTTCAAACCCAGTTCTGCCTCTGTTTTAGGAATGCTGAGCAGCCTTTGCCCAAACTTCCTGCTTCCCCTAAGGAATTAAAGTCCCACTTGGAAAAAGGTGAGAGGAAAAGAGGCTAAAGAAGTCTGTTTTGCCTCCTTTTGAGGAACATTGTGACAGCCCTCTCCTTACATGAAAGGCCCTCTCCTACAGATAGAGCCTTTTCTAGCATGTGGGAGCTCTGTGCTTAAAAAAATAATTTTTGGTTCCTTATTTTTACAAGATGCTGTGCAGGGTGGCTAGGTGACACAGTGAATAGAGCACCAGCCCTGGAATCTGGAGGACTTGAATTCAAATCCAACTTTAGACACTTAACACTTACTAGCCATGTGACCTTGGGCAAGTCACTTAACCCCAATTGGCCTGCCTTGCCTCCTCCAAAGAGCAAAAAAAAAAAAAAGATATTGTACATTGGGGCAAGGGGTAGTTTTTCTACCTTTTCTAAAAGTTAGGATATTTTTCTTTGTCTGGTGCTTCAGTATTTTATTTTCTCAAAGAACACTCCATTGTGTTTCTAATGGAGCTATTTCACTACACCTTTAAGTTCATGCAATGGACAATAAAAGGTGGGGAGGGAGGGTTAGGCTCATTGCTTAAATGTTGATGGCTTGAAATGAGTTTAAATAGGAATTCTTTTCTACAAGTCGCCTGGTTTACATTTTTACTTATAGGAGGTAGCATTTTAGTTGGGTCTTAAAAGAAGCTGGGGGAGTCAGTAGTTGGAGCTGAGAAGGCAGAATATTCCAAATCTGGAGAACCACGAGAGAAAACACCCAGAGCCCAGAGATGGAGTGTCGTGTTTGTGGAAAAGCCAATGGGCCTGTGTCATTGGATCAAAAAGTATGAGTTGGAAGAGTAAGATATAAGAAGACAGGGAAGGTAGGAGGTGGGGTGTCAACCTCTAGAATTTGGTCTAAGAAAGGCAAACAGAACTGGTTGTATTTGTGTTTATTTCTCTCAAAGTTGCCAGGCATGCATGTAAGAGCTGCAGGCAGAACTGAGCTCCCTTTGTGTTAGCGTGCACAGATTATAAAGCCATGAAGCAAGGAAGTGCCCCTGACTTCAGGATGTCTGTCCTTTTGTCAGCCAAGATTACAGTTTCCCTAAGAAAGGAAGTAAGTGCACCTGACTCAGGATGTCTGTGCAAGCTTCATCTGGCCTTGAGGTTGTTGATAGAGCAGGAGGATTTTGGGTTCACTCAGAGAGCATCACAAAGGATTATTATGTTGGTTCAGAAGGTCTCCATTGGCTAGTCTAGGTTTTCTGCCTTCTTTAGGTGATGAGGGGCTCAACCACAGGTCTATGTTATGAAGGGCTTTGAATTCTAAACAGAGCATTTAGTATTTGATCCTGGAGGCAACAGGGAGCCACTGGATTTACTGAGTAACATGAAATTTACGGCTGACATGATCAGATCTTTGCTTTAAGAAAATCACTTTAGGGGCGGCTAGGTGGTGCAGTGAGTCAGAGTGCTGGCTGGGAGTCGGAGGACCCAGGATCCGTTCTGGCCTCAGATACTTAACACCCACACAAAATAACTGGCAGTGTAACCTTGGGCAAGTTACTTAACCCCAATTGCTTTAAAAAAAAAAAAGAAGAAAGAAAAGAAAATCACTTTAATGAGTAGAGAATGGATTGGAGTGGGGAGACACTTGATTGAGGTAGGCAGACCCACCAGCAGTCTGTTGCAATTATCTAGGCATAATGTGAAAAGAACTTGTACTAAAGTGGCAGCAATGTCAGAAAAGAAAAGAAACTTTATTCAAGAGAAGTTATAAAGGTGAAATTGACAGACCTTGGCAATGGATTGGTGTGTGTGTGTGTGTGTGTGTATGTACATACGACAGAGAGAGAAAGGGAGAGTGGAGAGGAAGTGAGGATGACTTCTGGGTTGGGAACCCGAGGGACTAAGAGGATGGTATTGTCGTTTACAGTAATAGGAAAGCTAAGATAGGGGGAGGGTTCAGGGGGAAAGATAATGAGTTCTGGGGGTGACTAGGTGGCGCAGTGAATAGAGCACTGGCCCTGGAGTCAGGAGGACCTGAGTTCAGATCCGGCCTCAGACACTTAACATGTAGCTATGTGACCTTGGGCAAGTCACTTAACCCCAATTGCCCTCCAAAAAGCAAAAAAAAAAAAAAGCTAATGAGTTCTGTTTTGGACATATTAAGTTTAAAATGTGTACTGGTCATCCAGTGTGAGATTGGAGATGTGAGATTGGAGGTCAGCAAAGAGTTTGGGGCAGAATGGATGTATTTGAGAAGCTTCAGCATAGAGATGGTAATAAATTGCTTGTGCATCAGATGACATCACCAAGTGAAGTAGTATAGAAGGAGAAGTGGATCTAGGACATTACTCTAGGGGGCATCTGTGGTCAGAAGGAATGATCTAGAAGAGGATCCAGCAAAAGAGACAGGAGGAATGGTCAGGCAAATAGGAGGAAAAGCAGGAGAGATTGGCATCTCTCTAGACTTAGAGAGAAGATAGGAGAAGGGGATCATCAGTGTCAAGGGCTCCAGAGAGGTCAAGGAGAATGAGGATTGAGAAAAGCCCACTGAATTTGTCAAATAAGAGATCCTTGCTATGTTCAGTGGAATGATAAGGTCAGAAGCCAGATAATAAGGGGTTAAGAAGAGGAGAGAAAATGGAGGCACCTATTGTAGAAGCTTTTTGAGGCAGTCAGTCACAAAGGGCAGAAGAGTTCCATGGTGGTTTGCATGCCATTTCCCCCATTAGATTGTAAATTCCTTGAGAGCAGTGTGTTTTAACTTTTTATTTGCAGCACTTAGCTTTATGCTTGGCACATAGGCATTAATAAAAACTTATGGGGAAGGAGAGAAGAAGTAAGGGTGATTTAATCCCCTCCTACCAAATTTGAATATTAATAAAAGCAGATAAAAGTGTCCAGTTCCACAGAATTGTTGCTAAGTGTTATTTCTAGTACCCCAAAGTTGATAACATTACCTCTTAGTCGCTCTCAAGTATTCCTTCTGAAGTCCCTCCACAGAGAAACCAAGAGACCTGTTGTTAACTTCTCTTCCCACTAGGCATCTGTTTTGTTCCTCCAGCTCACATAAGCATATAATTTTCAGTACAGTGTGTTATTTGACTACAATGTTTACTGAGTTATACTGTCGTTTTCAGAGAAAAAACTCAGATCAAATCTCACTGTGTGGCTTTAAGTTTTATTTCCCCCCCCCCCCTGGAAAATTAACTAGATTGGTGCTTTTTATAGGCTAGCTCTACCAATTATCAGAATATTATTATTAAAAACCACTTATTTTGTGCTGCCAGTTGGTAAGATAGAAGGGGCTGTGTTTAAATGATATTGTTTAAAAGGGCATAAGGCTTTTCTATCTCCTAGTAACAAATGTTTGTCTTCTGAGTGACTGGCTTTGAGGATAGTTCCTTGTGCTGTGCCGTAAGGGCTAGAAATTATTAAACAAAATGAGTTTTTTAAGGAACTTCAACCTGAAAGCTAAAAGCTGACTGTTATTGACATTTTATTCATTTCTTATTTCTAATAATAGTAATCATTTGTTTTGAGGACTCCCTTTTAAAGAGGTTTGGAAAAAATAAAACAACCCTTTTAGTGTATTCTACCATATTACTACATGAACCTTCACACTTTAGTTACCATACACTGTACAGAGGTCTCCTTTCTCTTTTGAGCCCCATCTTTTTTCCCATGCTTCTCTCTACCTAGAATGCTCTTGCCCTATCTCTGCCTTTCCAAATCCCTGGGTCTGCTAAGACCCAGATCAAATGCCATCTATTTAATGGATAAATCCTTCTTGGATTCCTCATGCCAGAAGTGACTTCTATCTCTGGCCTTCTCATAGCATTTTGTTTATGACTTTTTTTATAAATTTATAAGGGACTTCCCTCCTCTCCATTTTGGTTAATTAGTAACAGAAGGCCTCAAATGTAGTCACAAAGTGTTAATAAGATGTTAAACTGACTGTAGAGATGCTGATGCTTTTATAGGGTGTGAATAACTCTCTGAGTCAAGGTAAGGGACAACATAGTCTGGGTGAACAAGTAGCTAGCCTCTGCAGGCTATGTTAAACCTGAAGCAGTAGATCTCAAGGGGGAGGCTACCTGTGGAGCAGACCCAAGCAGAGGGAGGAAATAATTTCTTTCTCTTCCTCTTCCCTCTCCCTAACCCTATCATCCATGCAGTTTGAAGGGAAGCTGCAGGGTCAAATAACAGGGAGCAGAGACACATACTATAGACAAACACAGATACAGAGAGATGGTGACCTGAGAAAAGAAGCAGCTTTATCTGGCCCTAGATACCAAATTATGTATTCAACCATCTCCCCAGGCCATCTCACCAACTGCTTGATGCCACTGAACTGCTCCTGAGACATGGAGAACCTGTGGAAATTAATCCACTTCCATTCACTTTTGGAACTACCTCCTTAAGGGTCTTACCCCAGGATAGTGTAATTAGGGATTGAGTGTGTGCAAACTAGCAAACTCACTGTATCTACTAGCCATTTCTAAACACCAGATCATGTTTCAGTGTAGCATATAATGACTATCTTCCACCACTCCTTTACCTCCCCAAAACATTCCCTGACTAGGTCACCATGTACTGTCCTACTCATTAGAACCAAAGCTCTTTAAGAGCAGGGATGATTTTTTAAAAATTTTAATCTTTGTGTCTCTAGCAACTCACCTGAGTAAACTGCCCAGGAAGTATTGAAGAGAAAGAGAGATACGTGAAGACTCTGTGAAGAGAGAAAGGACTTATGTGCTCTACAGGACCAGAAGGTGTGACTTGCCTTGGCCACAAGTGTATCCTATTATGTCTCACTAACATTGTACTTTAGGTGTGAGTCCGCTCTCCCCGGAGTGTGCACCTGTAGGGAATGTTTCTGTAGCTAGTTTTACCATGTCATATTAGTAAATGCCCTTGTTAAGAGCTAATATTGACTATCAACTGATTGTTAAGGAGAAGCACACTGGTTGGGGTTTGGTTTGTGAGCTATAATGTTAGAAGGCTGGTTCCACAGGCTCCCTCCTGAGAATAAAAATGCAATTTTTTTTCCTCTAAGAAGAATCCCAGATGAGAATCTCTCCAATGGATTCCTGCAAGTGCACAGGAGCCAACAAACCTAGAGTGAGAGTACAAGTTGGGGGAATAAGCGAGGGGGGGTAATATATTGTGCAGGATGTATTTGAGTCCCCTATACATTTGCAGGGACTCACTGGAGAGACTCTCCATTTGGAACTCTCCTTATTGGAGAAAAAAAAATGTCCTTTTTATTTTTTGGAATGTAATTGGACAGTGTATTTTCTGGCTTTGCCCTTACACGTCAGACTGGTTTGTTCAAGATAACTTTTGCTCATTTGAATATTCATGTGCTGAGATCTCAGGGCAGCTAGGTGGATAGAGCACCAGACCTGAAGTTAGGAAGACATCTTCCTGAGTTCAAATCTGGCCTCAGACACTTACAAGCTGTGTAACCCTGGGCAAGTCATTTACCCTGTTTGCCTCAGTTTCCTCATCTGTAAAATGAACTAGAAAAGGAAATAGCAAAACCACTCTGATATCTTTGCCAAGAAAACCCTATAAATGGAGTTACAAAGAGTTGGACATGACTGAAAAATGACTGAACAACAGCATGCTGATATCTCATGTATATCTGAACCCATCATGAGGACAGAAACTAATATAGGCAATATAGATTTTATATCCCTAGTATGTTACTGCCTAGAAATTCATCTAGAGGCGTGAGGGAACTCATAAATGTTATTATTTATTAATTTTTTAAAAAATTACTTTTAAGCAGACCTATATCTACTTGAAATCAAACTTCAGCTTTTGCCTTCAAGGTAGCATTGATGAAGTTGCAGTCATTTCCAGGTCCTTAGGAAAGAGCACCAGACCTAAGGTTCAGAACACATGGGTTTGAGGCCAGCTCTGCCTCTTAAGCCACAACCTCCAAACCTCAGTGTTCTCATCAATAAAATGGGGACAACAATGTTTATACTTCCTATCTCATCTCTGGGGAGCCTGTCTGGATCCCCACATCACAGTGTGGTTTCCTATTGCCACCAAAGTAAAGTTCAAATGATCTCTCAACAAAAGCAATTGAGAAAACTGGAAAAGAATCTGGCAGGAATTAGGTTCAGACCAAAACCTAACATTATTTACCAAAATAAATTCCAAATTGATATATGGCTTACATATAAAAGTACAAATTAAATTAATTTCAGATAAAAAGGACAAATAAACAGAGTAGCAAGGAAGAATTACCTTCTGAATCAATTTATGGATAGGGGAAGAGTTCATTGATCAGATATGGGATACACTCACAGAAGTAACACAGTTTTTACTAGATAAAATTAAAATTTTGCACAAACAAAATGAATTAAGCCTAAAACTAGAAGAGAAACAGTTAACTAGAAGAAAAAGAATCTTTATCCAAAGTTTCTCTAATAAAGGTCTCATTTCTTGTTTTTTGTTTTGTTTGTTTGTTTGTTTTTGCTTTTTGGAGGGCAATTGGGGGTTAAGGGACTTGCCCAAGGTCACATGGCTAGTTTTTGTGTTAAGTGTCTGAGGCTGAATTTGAACTGAGGTCCTCCTGACTCCAGGGCCAGTTCTCTACTCACTGCGCCTCTTAGCTGCCCCAAACAGTCTCATTTCTAAGAAATAAAAAGGAATTGATTGAAATTTGTAAGAATAAAACCCATTCCCCAATAGATACCAAATCATTTTCATGATTATTGATTTGTAGTATAGTTTAAGATCTGGTACTGCTAGGCTCTTTTCCTTCTCTTCTACCTTCCCCCCCCCGCCCATTTCTCTTGAGATTCTTAACCTTTTGTTCTTCTAGATGAGTTTTATTTTTTATCTATGTCTATAAAAGATTAATTTAGTAGTTTAGAATAGCAATGAATAAGTAAATTAATTTAGAAAGCATTGTAATTTTTATTATATTGTCATGACCTACCCATGAACAATTAACATTTCTCCACTTATTTAGGTGTCTTTATTTATATAAAGAATATTGTGCTGTTGCATTCATATAGTTCCCACATGTCTAGGTGGATAGCCTACCAAGTATTTTATACATTTGGTGATTATTTTTCATGAAATTTCTCTTTTTCTGGGTTCTGTTGGCAATATACAGAAATGCTGATGACTTATGTAAGTTTATTTTATATCCTGCAATTTGGCTGAATTTTAATTGTTTTAATTCTTTTAATGGGCTCTTTAGGGTTCTCTAGATAGGCCAAAATCTGCAAAAAAATAATGACTTTGTTTTCTTTTTGTTTGTGGTTATTCCCTCAGTTTCTTTTTTTTATCTTATTGGGGAATTGAGTATTTCTAGTACTTTTAAAAAATAGTAGCAATACTGGACTTCCTTGTTTTCCTCTTGATCTTACTAGAAAAGTCTCCAACCTTTTTCTATTACATATAATCTTCATTCTTCTGCTGAGATAGACACTACTTACCATGTCAAGGAAAATTTCATTTATTCCTATGCTTTTGTGTGTGTGTGTGTGTTTTAAAGAGAAATTAGTCTTAGATTTTATCAAGTCTTTTCAGCATTTGTTGATATAGTCATGTAGTTTTTATGGTTGTGTTATTAACATGGTCTATTATGTTTATAGTTCTCATATTGAACCAACCTTACATTACCAATATAAATCCAAGTTAGTCATAGGATATGATCTTTTTAATATGCTCTGATAACCTATTCATTAATATTTAAATCATTTTCTATCGTATTAGTTAGGGATATGTATACAGTTCTCTCTGTTTTGTCCTTTCCTGATTTAAATATCAAGGTCATATTTCTGTTATGGAAAGTATTTGAAAGGATCCAATTATTTTCTTATATTTGCAAATGATTTATGTAATATCAGAATCAATTGTCCTGTGAACATTTGATAGAATTCACTAGTAAATCCATCTGGTCCTAGAGTATATTTCTTTGGGAGTTCAATTATGGCTTGTTCAATTTATTTTTCTGATATAGGGCTATTTAAATAATCTATTTCTTTTGTTAATCTGAGCATTTTATATTTTGTGAGTATTCATCTATTTTATCTAAGTTATTAGTTTGATGGGTATATAACTGGACAAAAATAATTTTCTTTTTTTCCTTTCCATTTGTTGTGAATTCTCACTTTGCTGATAAAAGCATTTAAAGATGTAAATTCTCCCCTAAGGTCTGCTTTAGCTATATCCTATAAATGTTAGTATCATTGCTATCATTTTCTCTGACAAAAATTTCTATTGTTTCTGTTTTGTACTTAGTTCCATCAATTCTTTAGGATTAAGTTATTTAGTCTCCAATTAATATTTAATTCTTTTTTTTAAAGCAATCAGGGTTAAGTAACTTGCTCAAGGTTACATGGCCAGTTATTTCTGGGTGTGGTGCTAAGTATCAGAGCCCGGATCTGATCCCAGGTCATCCCGACTCTGGGGCCAGTGCTCTTACTCACTGAACCACCTGGCCACCCCAAAAGCCCACAACATGGTGTTACCCTTGTCTTTTTTATTTTTTATTTTTTGCTTTTTGGAGGGGCAGTTGGGGTTAAGTGACTTGCCCAAGGTCACATGGCTAGTAAGTGTGTCAAGTGTCTGAGGCTGGATTTTAACTCAGGTCTTCCTGACTCCAGAACCGGTGCTCTATTCACTGAGCCACCTAGCCGCCCCAATATTTAATTCTTTTTTCAAAGACTTATTACTGAATATAATTTATATTGCATTGCAATCAATAAAGGGTGTATTCAGTGTTTCTGCTTTTCTGCCTTTGTGAGGTTTTGAATGTGCCAATACATGGTCAACTTTTGCAAAGGTTCAGGCACAGCTGAGAAAAAAATTAAGAAGTTAAAAAATAAACAACTTCATGACTTTACTTGGCATTCAAGACCCTTCAAAATTGGACATCACAATACTTTTCCAGTCTTGCATCATGTTACTCTGCTGCATGTACTTTTATATGTAGGTCTGATGGATTACTATTCTGGTATGTCCTAGAAACACATCCACAATTCTCAAACATTCCTATCCTGTGCCTTGACTCACACTGATCTAGACATCTGTATTTGTATAACAGGCCATAGAGAGAGTTCTCTGGGATTTGTAGTTCAGTGTCTAAATGACCAGCCGGTCAAGGGAGAAGTAGACCAAAGCAGCAACATAACCCTGCCCCTGGCTAATTCAACACTGCACTGTAAGATGCAACTATAAATCCAAGGAGTCTCAATTTACCAATTATACCTGGATGTCCTCCTTCCTCTTCACCTAGCACATTCCTACCCATCCTTTTAAAACTCATAAAACCTTCCCTATTGTGGCACAGTATGAAGAACACTGGCTTTAGAGTCAGAAGACCTAGGTTCAAATTCCTTCTATGACTCCTACTACCTGTGTTACATTGGTCATTCACTTAATCTCCCACAGTCTCAGTTTCCTCTGAGGCTGTTGGATCAATTAGATCAACTGGTCTCTGACATCTCTTCTAGCTCTAGATATATGATTTTCCTCTCTCTTCGCCCATTTCCCCCTTAATATTAATTTCCTTCCCCAAATTTTATTTTTATTTTTTGTTTTTTGGAGGAGGGAAGGCAGGGTAATTGTGGTTAAGTGACTTGCACAAGTCACAGCTAGTACGTGTTAAGTGTCTGAGGCCGGATTTGAACTCAGGTCCTCCTGACTCCAGGGCCAGTGCTGTATTCACTGTGCTACCTAGCTGCCCCACCTTCTTCAAATTTGATATACTACTTTGTTCTATGCCTCTAATTTATACCATGTATTATAATTATATTTATATTCTACCTCCCCTACTAGACTCTAAGCTCCATGAGAGCAAAGATTATGTCTTACTTAAATTTTGTACTTTCCCTAGCACAGTGTTTTACTTTGCACACCACAGGGTAAACAATATTTGTGGATTAGACATGTCATTATTATTACTGAATTAATAAATGGAGCTTCCTTGAGGAAACTAAGAGAGATCATTAAGCTGTGACAGATTTTCCTATGGTCCATTTATATTTTAGGAGTAGCCCCAAGATCTCAAATGAGCACTTTGCCCAAAAATAGAGTTTAGGAAACACGTTTGTAATCCTCTCCCAGTCTAGTCAACTGGAGAATTCTCAGTAACCTATACAAAGAATATTCAAGAACAACAGTAGCAGAATCCTAAAAGAGGTGAATTTTGTGTTTTGTGCCCTCTGAGTTCCACCATTTTCTTCTCCCTTTATGGAGCAGTCACTAATCTCCTAAGTGTTACTGAGTTTACAATACCATCCTTTGACATGACTGAGAGTAAACCCTGATAGTTCCTACTGGGAATGACCTCAAGCTATAGGGGGCATCATAACTACTATGTCTACTACACACATCTACTGGTAATAGCAAGAAGAGCTATACTTGGACCTAAAATCTTAGAGATCCTTGGGAGATTGCTGTTCATTGGGATGTGTTTTCTAAGCTTTCTCCATGGGTTTTATCCCTTAATCTTTTAGGTTACACTATAAAGAATATTATTCATAGAGAAAGAATATATTCATAGTCAAAGGATCTGCTTTCAAATCTTACTTCTATTACTATTTGTGTAATTCTGAGCAACTCACTTCATCTATGACTCTTTCCTTATCTGTAAAATGAGGAGGTTGGGCCAGATGGTCTCTAAATCTATGATGCTAGGATCTTTCAAGAAAAAATGTCCTTATTTTGTGAACTGCAATCATGTGAGGGAGTTTGGGGTCAGAATAGTGAATAGTATCTGGAAGTCATTTTCCTAAGTTTTATGAATATAGTTTTGGAGTTTACAAGTCAGAGAAATAAGGTATCTGTTACAGTAAACTTGGGTTTGGGTGACACATATGGGTTACATCATTATATTGAGCCAAAGATCTTCCTCTTTGAATCTTTCCCCTGGAGCTACAGAGAATTAGCCATGGAACCTTAGAGTTGGAAGGTATTTTAAAGGTCACCACATCCAACCAATATCTAAACAAGAATCTCTTATTGTTTATTATACTGCATCTGATACATATCACTAGCTCCCAAGGCAGCCTATCTCACTTTTGAATCATTCCAGTTGTAAGGAATATTTTTCCTTATGTTAAGCTACACCCTCCATCTCTATAGCTCCTACCCTCTGTAACACTGAAATGTATCAGACTATACTATAAAAATTATGTTATTTATGTTTGTGTGTTATCTCTTTAACAGACTGTAATCTTCATAAGAGCAAGTCTTATCTAAACTTGTTATTTCCTCCAGTATCTAGAAAATGCTCTATACATGGCAAGCTCCTAATGATTGATGAATGTGTTGCATGAAAAGAAGAATGAGTTTAAAACTTCTTCTACTTTCTAATTACTGTCAATGGCAACACCATTCTCCTAGTCATTCAAGTTTGTAATTTCTAGAATCATCAATGATTCCTCACTCTCATTTGCTCCCCATATCCAATCAGTTGCCAAAGCTTGCAATTTCTACCTCACAACATCTTTTGTATGTTCCTTTCTCTCCATTAACATGGCCACCACCCTAGTTCAAGGGTTCACCTTGTCACCTCTTGCCTGGCCTCTTACTATAACATTCTAATCAGTATCCCTACCTTTAAGCCTCTCTCCACTCCAGTCCATTCTCCACTCAATTGCCACAGTGGTGTTCTCAAAGCATAGTTCTAAATATAGTCCTTCTTTACTCAAACATTTGTGCCTCCCTATTACCTCCAAGATCAAATACAAAGTCCTTGGTTTAACATTTAAAGCTCTTCACAATTTAGCTCTGTTCTTCCTTGCCATATTGCTTACATTTCATTCCCCTCCATGCACTGTATGAAGCCAACTCTTCTGGCTCAGTTGATGTTCTTTGAATGTGAGACCATCTCCCTAGCTCGGAGGATGCATTGGCTATCCCCCATGCCTGGAATGTTGTCCTTCCTTACTTCATCTGCTTAAAATCCCTGGCTTCCTTCAAGATTCAACCCCAATGCTACCTTTTTGTAGGAAGATTTCTTTGCCTCCCTCCATCTCTTCACTCCCTCCTATCTCCTAGAGACTTTCCTTTTAAAGTTAAAGTTTTCCTTTTAATCTACTCTATATATCTTGTTTGCTTATTTGTACCTATTTATTTGCATGTTGTCTCTTCCACTATAATGTAAGCCACTTGAGGGCAGGAACTGTTTTCGCCTTTTTAAAAAAATTCTCCAGCACTTAGCACAGTTGTTGCACATAATAGTAGGCATTTAATAAGTGTTTGTTGTGATTGATTAGTAGCCTTTCAAAATACTTTAAGATTGGTATCTTATCTCTCTCCCACACATAAATCTCATTGGAATCTTTTCCTCTCCCATCTAAATGTCCCCAGTTTCTTCAAATGATCCTCTTATAACATGATCTATTATTTTTCTGTTCTTAATTTTTCTGGTAGACTTTCTCTTAGGATGTAATCTGCTAAAAATATGGCACCCAGAACTGGACATACTCAATATATGTTCTGATCATGGTGGAGCATAGCAGCATTGTCATTTCCTTTGTTCTGCACATTTTTTTAGTTAATTTATATATTTTTATTTTCAACATTCACTTCCATAAGTCTTAAATTGTTCCCCTTCCTCCCCAAGATGGCATGCAGTCTGATATAGATTCTACACATACATTCCTATTAAACACATTTTCACATTAGTCTTGTTGCGTAGGAGAATTATAATAAAAACAAAGACAGTTGGTTGGAGCATGTAACTAGAGATGTGGCTCCAGTGGATACCAATCCATTAATCACTATACTTTGTTTCTAGTCATTCTTTCAGACAATAGCTCTTTAAATATATTTTCTAGTCAACTAATCAATAAACAACCATTTATTAAATGCCTACTATGTGCTAATCACTGTGGATATATAGATACAAAGAATAAAAACAATTCTGACTTTCAAGAAGCTTATCTTCTAACTAGGAAGAAAATAAGTGTATGCACCCACATACACACATACTCTCACACAGAGAATTAATGCAAAATACTTAAATACAGTGTAGTTTGAAGGGAGGGCACTAGCATTTGGGGGTAACAGGAAAGGTTTTATGTAGAAGGTAGTGTATGAACTGCATCTTGAAAAAAGAAAATTATTCCCTGAGGTGGAAGTGAAGAGGGACTACATTCAGGGGATGAATGGGGTATCTAGTGCAAAAGTATATATGGGACATGGGAAACAATGTATCTTGTGTGAGAAAGAAAGAAGGCCAATTTGCCTGATTTTTAAAGTGTAGCAGGCGAAATAGTATACAATGAGGCTCTGAAGATAGGTTGAGCCCAAGGTGATTAAAAACTAAATGGAAGAATTTATATCTGCTCCATGAGTCAATAGGAAACCACTGAGGTTTATTGAGTAGCCCAGCGACATTGTCAGATCTATATTCAAGGAGAAATTGTTTTTTTTAGCAGTGTGAAGGATGGACTGAAGTAGTGGGAGACTTGAAGCAGGGAGACCAACCAGGAGTTAAGATGGCAGCCATATGAGTAGAGAGAAGGGTTCAGTCCTGAGAGATGTCAAAAAGGTAGGAACAGCAAGATTTAGCAACTGGTAGACTATTTAGGGTGAGTGAGAGTGAGGAATCAATGATAAAACTAAGATTATGAACCTGGGACACTAGAAGGATTGTGTTGTCTTTGAAAGAAGCAGCAAAGTTTTGCAGAGGAATTTTTTTTGACGGGGGTGTAGAGGGAAGATAATGAATTCAGCTTTGGACATGTTAAGTTTGAGATGCCTATGAGATGTTAAGGTTGAAATGCCCAATAGAGGTAGTTCATGATTCAGCACTGGAGGAAAGGCATGAAACTGGGGATGGATATATAGTTTGTGAATTATCTGCATAAAGATTATAACTTAAGTCATGGGAGTTAATGAGGTCATGAGAAGAGGAAGGAAAGGGAGAGGATAGGATTTACAGTTGGGAGGCATGATGGATAATGAGCCAGCAAAGAAGACTGAGAAGGTACAGCTCAACAGGTAGAAGGTGAACCAAGAGAAAGTAGTGTCAAAAAAATAGAGAGAAGAGAGTCTCCAGGAGAAAGTTGGTTAACAGTATAACGTACGGAAGATAGTTTTTTTTTAAAGGTGCAGACTGAGAAAAGACCATCAGATTAGGCAATGGATAACTTCAGAGCGAGGAATTTCAATTGATGATGAGATCATAATTAGTATTGCAAAGGGTTGAGAAAGTAGAAGAGGAAGAAAACTGTAGGTACTTTTTCTTTATTTTTTTTTTTTTTGCCTTTTCAGAGGGAGGAAAGCAGGACAATTGAGGTTAAGTGACTTGCCCAAGGTCACACAGCTAGTAAGTGTTAAGTGTCTGAGGCTGGATTTGAACTCAGGTTCTCCCAACTCTAGGCCCAGTGCTCTATTCGCTGCACCACCTAGCTGCCCCTGTCGGCACTTTTTCTAAGATACTGCCAGAGAAAAGGAGCAGAGATGTAGCATGGGCAATGATGGGGGAGACTTGGATGTGTCTGAAGGCAATATTGAAGGGAAAGGTTAAAAGTTGAAGTGAGTGAGAATGATCAAGGATGTAATCTGCTGGAGAAGATGGGAGAGACGGAGATACTACAGCACTGGCCTTGGCATGGAGAAAGGCTACTTCTTTGTCAGAAATCATAGGAAGGAAAAGATGTTAAAGGATTAGGAAATAGAGAAAAGTGAGCTCCTGTCAAATTATCTTGATTTTCTCAGTTGAGAGGCAAGGTCCATGGATAAAAAGAGAAATGGGAGGGAAAGTGTAGGAGGCTTGAGGAAAAAATAGAATGTTTGGAATAGCTTTTGTGGGGAGTAAAATAGGGGATCAATTAAGGACAAATAAAATGATTGCCTTAGTGCAGTGAGAGCCCAGATGATTTTGGGTAACAGGATCATATAACTTGCCCAGTCAGCATGATTATATGATTTTCTTCAGCTGCATTTAGCAGTTTGTGGGTAGGAACAGAGGGGGCAGGCTGATGGAAGTAATTTGGGACTGAGGTTTGGCAGGAGATTAGTGGCAATAAGACAAAGGAGCAAGAGATTTAAGAGTAGAGGACAGCCTCAAGTTGAATTGGTTAGCTTTTGGGTCAAAATTGGAAAGGGAAGGAAATAAAGAAAAGCAAGGATAATGAGAAAGTACTGAGGGGCGAAAGAATTGGAGATGTAGATGGAGCTAAATTATAGGTTTAGGATGGGTGAGGCATAGGGAAGAGATGGAATGACAGGAGGTTATGGTCAGATAGGAGAATGTTAGTTTCTTCTTAAAGAAGTGAACACTTGTGGGTGATGGTGAGATCTAGGGTGTGACTATGGCTTTGTGTGGTTGAGGTGGAGTGAAGGTATAAAACACGAAATTTAAGGAGAGAGAGGAATTGAGAGGTTAGGAAGGGGAAGGGAACATCATGTAGATGTCAAAGTGCCCTTGTATAAGAGCAGGAGCTGGGGAGGAGAGGAAGATGGTGAGCCAATACCCTCTGCCAGTATATTCAGGCTAAACATTTTTAGTTTCCTATTTGTTCTTGTGACCGCATTTCTAGAAGCTTCTCCCTTCTGTTCCTTCTCAGGAGGCAGTCCAGCTTGTCAAAGTTCTATAATACACTTTGAGGGGAGGCATGGAAGAGAGGTCAAAGAATAATTAAAACCAATCCTACAACATAAGAAGCCAGAGTTTTGCACAGCCTAGAGAAGAGGAAAGGGCTCAAAATACATTTTCAAGGATGTAGTTGTTACTGACACTGGGTTGTTATCGCTTTGTCCTTTGGTATAATTTCCTAAGCTACCTGATGCATAAAACATTCCCAGGGCCAAACAAAACACAAGACAACACAAACAGAAACACAGGAAAAGCTTGCCGAATACCCAGACTTCTCAGAGCTGTGTTCTTCTCCTGCTCTAACACAAAGAGGTCTTACCTGGTGCTTCCTTCAGTCACTATAGTCACCAACAGGATATGCTGGAGCCAGCTCAAGCTGGTTTGACCAAGAAAATGTTCATAATGTGGATTAAACTTAAAAGTATGTCATATACATGTGTGTTATTATTTAACAATACATTATATTTTAAAAATAATATAGTTATATTTAATATGTAGGATGTATGCATATATGTATGTATGTCCCCTCCCTCCCACTGCAAGTAATTTTTTTGTTTGTTTTTTTGCTTTTTGGAGGGCAATTGGGGTGAAGTGACTTGCCCAAGGTCACACAGCTAGTTTTTGTGTTAAGTGTCTGAGGTCAGATTTGAACTCAGGTCCTCCTGACTCCAGGGTCAGTGTTCTATTCACTGCGCCACCTCACTGCCCCTAAAGTATTGTTAAAAAGTTACCAGCACACCCCTACAATACAGTTATACTATGAAGGGCTAGTTTAAAGATGACCATTTCAGGGTTTCTAGGTTTCCCTGCTTTCAATCATTGCCTGCTGGTTGCCTTAGATGAGAGACAGGCTTATGTCCTTATTAGGGCTTTTGGCATCAGCTGTTGCCTTCCTATTCGCACAATTCAACTGCCCTCCTTCCATGCTTGTGTTAACACTGGAATTAATGTTGTAGAACATTCTAGGTAGAAAGGAAATACTTTTTCCTCCTCTGCATGTGGATTCACTTGAAAATATGTCAAATGGTTCCTATATTTGAGAACATGATCAGTGAAAATATTTTCTCACCTTAGTATGAGATTGAGCTGACCAGATATGTACAGTCGCCTCCTCTGTGAAACACTGAATGACAAAAATGTAAAGTTTCAATAGTCCCTGATTTTTCATTTTTGTCTTATTTCTAGTGACTAGCACTGAGCTTGGCACGCAGTAGGTTCTTACTGATTGAATTTGAACTAATCTTTTAATGTGAATCTTTCTGTAATTGACTATATTTTTGACTCATACTCCCTCCTCAGAAATACCTAAGGGTATTAGTAGAAAAGGGAGGCAGCATGTAATGAAAAGGACATTTAACTGCAATCAATAGACTTGAGTCTGGGTTCCAGTTCTGTCACTTACTGGCTGGGAAGCTTTGGTCTCCCCGAAGAGCTAGACAATAGTAATGGCATTGGAAACAAAAATGACACATGCACAAAATATTACAGTATTCCTAATTTACAAGATGTACCCACCACTTGACTTTGTGTAATAGCCAATGATGACTATTATGCGGTTAATCTTTTGAAATCACATGATTGGAGGGGGGGGTAGGTGTTAGGATAATACATACAATGAAATTTAGTTTCATAATTTTTCCTAAAAGAAATTTCCAAAGCAATGTAGCTTAGTGGAACTAGGACTGGCCTTGGAGTCAGAAAGACCTGGGTTCAGGTCCTGTTTCTACTACATACTGCTTGTGTGACCATGGGCAAATTATTTAACCTCTTAGTGACCCCAGCAACTCTTTAAGACTAAATTATAGGCTAGTTGTCAATCTGCATCAGAGAAATGATTTCCCATTCCTGGAGTCTCCCACACTAATGAAATTACAAGTATGGGTGGGGGGAACTTCAATTAACTTTCATAAGAACTTTTGGATTGCAAACTATAGACTCTAAGCATGTATAAATACTATTTCTTCTTATGTTGTATCTGTATATCTGTATTTTTAAACACTTGCAATTTGGAATAGTTCATCATCTAGGTACTTTAGTTGATATCACATGAAAACTTCAGATAACTGAACTCTGAAAAAAAAAGACCTCTACCCCTACTGGCCTGAGGCCATACAAAATGTAATACAGTGTATTTTTGTATAAACAACTCTCTCTCTCTCTCTGCCCCCCCTCCTCATCTTCCCTTATCCTCCTCCTCCTCCCTCTCCCATCTCAGTCATTTTACTACCCAGACAAGAGATGATATCATGGAAAGTTTAACCCTTTCATCCCCAGAACTCTAAGAGGGCAGGGATAGTAGAAGACTTGCTTTACTCATTGGTGACTGGCTCATCTGGCCTGCTGTTTCATGCATAACTTGAACAGGTTTCGCTCCACTCTGCGCTTTCTGGCCATTTCCTCACCAGCTGCCTTGCCCTTGTGTACATACCCTCTGCCTCTGATTCTGGAGCCATTGCTCTGGGAAGGGCCACAGACATCTCCTCTCCTGTAGTGCCATGCCACCATTCCTTCAGTCTTGCAACTTTTCAGACCATAAATGCTCCTTCCTAGCCATCAATGTCTTGTTCCCCGCCACCATTACAATGTAAGCTTCTTGAAGGCAGAGGCTAACTTTACTTTTGTCTTTCCAATGTTTGGTACTGTGTTTGGTGCTTGATGAGTCTTTTGTAAATAATGGTGGGTTTAAAAAAAAATTAATTTAAAGTTTTATTTTAATTTTTAAAAATTCATTAAACTTCGCTGAGGTGAATTTGTTTTGAAGTTTCCTGTGGAGAGATAGAAACTTGAAGCTGGAGCTGTAGTCAGGCTGAGTCAACATAAAATAAACTGGCGTTCAAAATTAAGGATCTTTTTGTTCTCTCTCTTTTTGGAAAGGGAGCAGGGACTATAATGTAAAGTGCTGAGTGGCTATCTTCTTCCTTTAGATCCATGGGAGGGATAACAACCATTCATTTACTATATAGGGTGTCCCACAAGTCTTGCTACAATTTTAACCTCCCAAAACTTAAAACAGCACCAAGACTTTATCTTAATCCTGTGGAATGAATACTTATTTTCTTTTAGTTTTTGGAACATTTTGTCATGTCAGGGTTGAAAGATTCACTATGTGATCTTCAACAAACAACAGATAATTTAGGGGATGGATGTTCAACAACATCCCAAAGCCTTATTTTTCTGTACTGCTCCAGTTTTCCTAAGCTATGATGACAGTAGCTAATATTTATATAGCACTGACTCTCTGCCAGGCAGTGTTCTAAGGAGTTTACAATCATTATCTCATCTGGCCTTCACAACAAGCCTGAGAGATAGGTGCTATTATTATCCTCATTTTACAGATGAAGAAACGGAGGCAAACATAGGTCAGGGTTATACAGATCCAAGCTCAGGTCTTCTTGGCTCCAGGCTGAATAGTCTACCCACTTTAGCATCTAGCTGTCTCAATTCTATTAAGATTCCTAGTTCTAGAGCCTATATCAGATTGCATGCCATCTTGGGGATGGGGGAGGGGAGGGAGAGACACTTTGGAACTTAAAAGCTTGTGGAACTGAATGTTGTAAACTAAAAATAAGTAAATAATTTTTTAAAAAGATTCCTAGTTCTTCTTAAAGATTAATTGGAACTAATAGCTGAATTGAAAAAGAGATAAACAGGTATCAAGTGGCAAAGTATGAATTTTAACCCAGGTTCTCTGATTTCAAAGTCATGTATTCTTTCTGGTAGAGCTAAAAGGGATTATCTCTAGTACCTTGATCAAGTATTTATTATACTAAGTATACACCATATGTACTGTGTGCCTACTAATGCTAGGCACTGTATTAGGTACATTTTTTTTTTTTGCCTTTTGGAGGGCAATTGGGGTTAAGTAACTTGCCCAAGGTTAGTTACATGGCTAGGTTCGTGTGTGTGTGTGTGTGTGTGTCTGTGTCTGTGTCTGTGTTAAGTGTCTGAGGCCACATCCAAACCCAGGTTTTCCTGACTCGGGGGCCAGTGCTTTACTCACTGCACCACCTAGCTGCCCCTGTATTAGGTACATTTTATTGGCAAAAACAACACACACACATACAAGTACCCACAAATTATATCTGAAGTAAATATAAGGTAATTTGTATGGGGGCAATAACAGCTAGGAAAATCAGGAAAGGTTTCCTTCATGTAGGAGGCAGAGCTTAAAACTAAGCTTTGAAGGAAGATAGGGATCCTAAAACACAATTATGACAAGAGGCAGGTGTGGGGACAACCTCTCCAGAAATGTGGATATAGGAGATAGAATGTTGTGCAGGCTGAAGACTAGTTTTAAGTTTGACTAGAACACGGTATAGTACATCCTTTGGGTTACTCCCCTAGTATTAACTTGTATTTACAGGTTACATCCTCAGTAGGTAGCAGGTACCTCAAGATTCAAGGAGTAGCCTTTGTGGCCACCCTTATAACACTATAGTCCATGAGCCCCTATCAGTGTCTTTCCCACTAATAAACAACGTGCCTTAATTAGCTATTAGAAAAGGAATTTATTAATATTAAGATGGCATTGTAAAAACAATAGCTACAAAATGTTCCCCCTTCCCTATAAAATTGGACATACGCATCCACAAATACAGCATCAATAGGAATAGTTCAGATTTAGAGTACAATGGTAGTAATACTTGTGTAGGATATGTGTGTGGCAAAAAGGCAACTTTGAATTTGTGGTACTGATGATATATTAATAATAGTATATATGTAAAACATTTGATTTTAAAACTTTGAATTCCAGATTCATTCCCTTCCTCCCTTGTCACCCACCCTTACTGGGAAGATAAGCAGTTCGGTATAGGTTGTACATGTGTAGCTAATGCAAAACATTAACATAGTAGATATATTGTAAAAGACTGACTATATTTCCCTCCCTCCTATCCCACCTCCCACTTGTTCTATTCTCTACTTTGATCCTGTCCCTTTTCAAAAGTGGATGCTTTCAACTTCCCTCTCCCCTGAGCCTGCCCTGCCTTCCATCATCCCCCCTCTCATCCCCTTCCCCCCCACTCTCCTGGAGGGTGGAATTTGGTGGGTATATCAGTCCCTCCCTGAGCCAAATACAATGAGAATAAGGTTGACCTGTTCCCTTTTGCCTTCCTACTCTTCCCCTCCATTGTAACCATTTTCCCTTGCTTCTTCTATATGAGATCGTTTACCCCATTCTGTCTCTCCCCATCTCCTCTCATTACATTCCTTTCACCTTTTAAGTATCATCCCTTCCTATTAAATTGGTCCTGTGCCCTCTATCTATGTGTACCTATAAACATATATACACACATTCACATATGTATTCATACACCAGTATAGCCTCCAACATAGACATACATATAATTCTATTCCCTTCAACTATTTTCATACTAAGAAAAGTTTCATCAGTTACAATTATTTTTCCATGTAGTAATGTTAATAGTTCAACTTTGATAAGTTCCTTATGATTTCTTTTCCCTGTTTACCTTCTCATGCTTCTCTTGCTTCTTGTATCTGAATGTCAAATTTTCTATTCAACTCTGGTTTTTTCATCAAGAATGCTTGAAAGTTCTCTATTCCACTGAATGACCCTATTTTCCCCTGAAATATGATATCAGTTTTTCTGGGTAGCTGATTCTTGGTTTTAATCCCAGCTCCTTTGCCCTCTGGAATATCATATTCCAAGCCCTTTGATCCCTCAGTGTAGAAGCTGCCAGATCCTGAGTTATCCTGATTGTGTTTCTACAATATTCAAATTGTTTCTTCCTGGCTGCTTGTAATATTCTCTCCTTGATTTGAGAATTTTGGAACTTGGCTATAATATTCCTAGGAGTTTTCTTTTTGGGATCTTTTTCAGGGGGTGATTCTTTCAACCTCTATTTTGAGCTCTGGTTCTAAAACATCAGGGCAGTTTTCCTTGAGAATTTCTTGGAGGATGATTTCTAGGTTCTTACTTTGATCATGACTTTCAGGTAGTCCAATAATTTTTAAATTATCTCTCCTGGATCTATTTTCCAGGTCAGTGGTTTTTCCCATGAGATATTTCACATTGCCTTCTATTCTTTCATTTGTTTGAGTCTGTTTAAGAGCATCTTGATTTCTCATAAAGTCATTAGCTTCTATTTGCTCCAATCTAATTCTGAAGGAATGATTCTCCTCAGTGAGCTTTTGAGATTCTTTTTCCATCTGGCAGATTTGGCTTTTTAAGCCATTCTTCTCCTCATTTCCTTGTTTGAGCCTCTTTTGCCAATTTAATTAGTCTGTTTTTTAAGGGTGTTATTTTCTTCAGTCAGGCTGTTGACTCTCATTTCATAATTTTCTTGTGTCATTCTCATTTCTCTAACCAATTTTTCCTCCACTTCTCTTATCTGCTTCTTAAGGTCCTCTAATGCCTCTAACCAGATTGTATTTTCCTTGGAAGCTTTTGGTGCAGGAGTTCTGACTTCACTGTCTTCCTCCTGTTCCATGCTTTGATCCTTTTTGTCCCCAAAATAAGAGTCTAATATTGGATTCTTCTGTCTGCTTTGTTTCCTTTGCCTGGTCATGTCTCCACCCAGTCACTTGACTTTTGGGCTTTTTGCCACAGTAGGACTCTGCTACCAGACAGGAGAGCTTTCGTCCCAAATGCTGGGGTTTTCTCAGCTGCCAGAGGTATTAGTTGGGTTCCCTCTCTGAAGCCTCCACACGCTCTGGCAAGCTGGTTACATACCCCAGGACCTCCGCCCTAGACTGCAATCCAGATCCAAGCAGGTTAAAGCAAGAGCGATTCAGATTGGTCGCTTGGTCCCCCTACAGTCTGCAGGCCAGGAACTGAAGCCGCAACATGGCACCGGCTAAGCCAAGGCATCTCAGTGGCTTCTCACTCCGGGGGCAAAAGCCAATGCTCTCCCAACTACTGGTCCCAAAGCCCACACTGCACTGACCTCTCACTTTGTCCTTAGCATCTATGTGTTGATAAGTCTGGAAACAGCCACAGCTGGTGATCTGGAGTCCCTCGGGGCTGGTAGCTGGTCAGGCCCATCCTGGGGCTAAAACCTCTGGCTCGCACTGGCCTGGGCTTGGCTCCCAGAGCTCTGTGCTGGCCGATTCCTGACAGCCTGCCCGGCTGTCCTCCGTGGGAGGTTAGCTTCTCTGTGTCATTTTGTGGGTTCTGTAGGTCCAAAGTTTGTTCAGAGTCCCCTTTTACATGGATTGGGGAAGGTGGGAGCCAGAGCTGCTCATAGAGATTCTGTTTCTACTACACCATCTTGACCCTGACCTTGCATTTCTTCTCTATCCCTAATGTTTAGACATTTAAAACCCTGCAAAGGTATATGGCTTTGGTTTATCCAATGAAGATGCATCCTTTATTTCACTGGAAGGAGGTGTCAAGTGATCACTTGGAATTAATACCTTGTAAACACACTGGCGTTTCATTACCTCTGCTATTACATCAATTGATGGAGGTAGGGAGGTGTGAGAGAGGATGGGAACCAAACTCCTCTTTCAATAAAAAGCATGAATAGCCTGGAGAAGTTATTATACATATATATATACATATACATATATATGTATATATATATATATATATACTTTAAGTTTCAAGTACAATCCTATTTTTTCTTTTCTACTTTGTATTAAAAATGCTCCTGTTATTTAGTGTTTATTAAATACAAAAAAACATTTTTAAAGGAAGATTATTACTCTCTAATCATCTTCTCAACATCAGTCTTGCCACAAGCTCCAGAGACCATGCTCTGGAAGAGTTAATCCTTTCAACTCTGGAACTGTCCCTGAGTACCTGTTATCCAGTTGGGTGAGTAACTTCATGACCCACCACATCTAGGGTGGCTCCAGTCATTCTTTACTCTCCAGTCATCTTCTCATCAGTGCCAATGACCTTATCCCTTACCACCACTTCTGTACCTCCTACCAGATTGTCTATGGCTCTTGAGGCTAGTTTGACCAACTGCTTATAAAGACAAGGTTGTGGGTTTGATTTCTTTATGACTCAGTTAATTTTATTCTATTTGAACTCTTAACACTGAACATCTATCTGAAAAATGTGCATCCGTAGTTACTGGTTTATCTACCCCCTGAATGAAAGTGGAGACATGAATTATGACAAATCAGTCCCCACACCAAAAAAACAATAAAAAATACAAGTATTATTTTTCTGCAGGAACATTATCATTATCATCATCACAGTGTAAATATTTCATACCCTCTGAAAAGTGAAACATCTATCTCTATCATAACCTTCACAGACTAAATACTGTATCTGGAATTTTTCCATTGTTGCCTTTCTTGTCAAAATGTACTTAAAAAAATTATAACCTTAACTGTCTAAAAAAAAAAACCTGAATAACATAAAAGGAGTAAGATATTATGCAAAGTCCTTGGGAATTAACAAAAAATAATCAAATGAATTAACAAACAAGTAATAAAATGCTTTTGTTCAGTATCCCCTTATAGGTGTATCCTGAAGTTCTATTACTTTTGCACTCACTCCCTTTTTCCCCTCCCTCTTTTTTTCCTTTCTTCCCTCTTTCCTTATTTCCTTTCCTTCCTTTATTTCTAGTCAATATATATAATTCTCATTCTTTGTATTCTACTTTGTATTACATATAAATCCATCAAGGATGTGTTTGAAATTAAAATAAAGATAAAAAACCATAACCAATATTATTTGGTGTTTTCCCATGTTCTACCTAAAGGCCAGGCTATGCACATGACTCTTAAAAGGGTCTCTTCCTTTGCACACACAGTTTTGGTGCTTGGAGTAACTGGGTAATTTCAAACATTTTTATCTTCAAGCGTTCATTAAAATGGTAATTTTCCACTTACGAACACAAATATGTAAATCTGGACTGGCCAAACCCCTTGCCCCCCCAAACATGGCATTTATTATATGCTTATAATTTCTGCTTAATCTTGGTTGCCAAGTATCAATGAAGAGCAAGTATGGTAAAGATGCAGGGTTCAGTACAGTGTAGCCAGGTGTACAGTAAACAATTTGTTTAAAAAAGCCAATTTCCTCTTTCCAATGAATATATAGTGTCAAGGTAATTACCACACACTGTAATAAAATGAAAATGGGAAAACAAGCCTAACTGGAGTAGAAAACATGAGAAGCTGTGTTTAAAGCTTCAGAAAATAAAAAGAGATGTGTTAAATACCAGAAATACTGGTTTCAGGGGAACAGAAATGCTTAGCCTTAAGTTCAAAGCTCTGCTTCCTCTCCATGACATTTTATATGGTTCTCACATAAAAAGCAAAGAAAACTGATCTAACAAAGTCTTTCTTTTCCCAGAACAGCACACGGGAAGCCGGAGAGGCTTTTTAGTGATCTCTCAGCAAAAATACATTTTTCTTTGGAAGGTTAGGAGATAGACACAGTAAAACCCAAGATCCCAAAGAGAAACACATTGTTCTTCACATTTTACATAGCTGCCAAGCAAGTCATGAAGAGCACTAGCCAAATAGGGAATAGATAGGCTTATCTGGAAAGAATGCTTGTGTGCAGATACCAGCAAGAGCAGAAAACAGAGTAGAAGAAAACAACAACATAATCAAGACTTGAATCTAAACTCAGAAAAACTGAAAGGTAGATTTCCCACGCCCCTTTCCTCTTAACAGATTTTCCTTTCTTCCTCTCTGAGTCATTTACAGAGCCCCATTTAAGATAAACTTCTTAGGAAACCGTATGTGGAAAGTAAGTCTTTCTCAAGTCTACCACCTTGTGGTGTTTCTTTGTACTACAACGCAGTTCCCAGGTACCTGATCCCTCTTCCTAGATGGAGAGTAAAGAAAAATTAGTTGAATGTTATACTTTAATGATGCGGTAAGATGATGTTCCTTTGTTGCTCATCAAAGAATCACTTATACCAGATGTGAGCATGCATATGTTGAGATAGTTAAAATATACATGTGGCCACAAGGTGGAAACAAAGCATTAGGAGACTGAAAATTGATGGTGTCTGAACATTCACATGAATTCCTATGGCTGTCACTGTGTTCTATCTTATAGCAGTAAGATGAAGTTTTGTGACATTAGGCCATTGACTTGAATATTATGAAAGTAAAACTCCTTAGGGTTAGAATCTTAGAGTTGCAGAATCTCTATCTAGTTTAATCTGTTACCTCTAGCAGGATTTTCAACATCCCTGATAGTGATTTTCCAGTCTCTCCTTAAATATCTCCACTGACAGGGAACTCACTATTTTATATGGCTGTCCATTTCATTCCCTAATGACTTGAATTATTTAGAAGCTTTTCCTTATATTAGACCAAAATCTGCCAACCTGTAACTTGGACTTAGTATTCCTATTTCTTCCTTTTTGGGCCAAACAGATCAATTGTAATCTTTCTTTCATATAAGAGACCTTCAGATAGGCCTTCTTTTCATACAAAAATCTCTTATGCTCTTGAAAACCACTGTTATTTTCACCTAAGTTTTTTCTTTTCCCAAGTAAACCTCCCCACTTACTTGAAGCAACACAGAATTAGAATGTCAAAATAACCATTTCCACCATATTGAACTTAAATCCACTCAAAAATAAAGATGGACCCCAAGCTGTTTAATGAGCCAAAGCAAATGAGCATTTATTAAGCTTCTATTATTTTGTTGTGTTGGGGATACAAAAAATAATAATGGTCACTACCCTCAAGAAGTTTATATTGTATTAGGCAAAACAACATAGATAAATATATGTAGAATATAACATCCCTTGCTCCACAGAGTCTTTTCTCATCTCCTCCCCCAATCTTACCCCATCTTGAAGTGGTGGGGAGCTTGGGACTAAGGAATGAGAAAAGAAATGATAAAACACAGCTGTACAACTGAGGGAACCAGGGGTAGAGAGAGGGACACCAAGGTAACAGTGATGGAATCAGTCTGCTCACTCTTTTCTATAAGGGGATAGTCAAAGACAGAGAAGGTCAGAGGTCAGGGCCAGTGGCCAGACAGATGAGACCAGAGGAAGCTCAAATCCTTATCCATCTCAGGGCATACCAGTTCCTAAATTCCATGCCAGAGCCTAAGATCTCAAGGTCAGAGTTACTGCATCTCTATCTGATGATCAGCATGAGATAAATGTTTAACTTCCTGTGTAAACTATTACTTTACACTCCTTCTGCCCTTGCAAAGGAAGACTCAAACTGTATGTAAGGAAATGGCAAGTTCAAATCAATCTTATGTCTCAGAGAAAACTTTAGGGTCTAGAAGAACACTAGGTATGGAATCACTTGGCAGATGTTTATTACTTATTATTCCTTTGTTATTTCATACTATTTACTTACTCATTAATGTGCTAAGGGGAAAAAACAACCATAAGTTGTATCCAAGCAAATTTGTTTGCTTCTGGGGAGTGCCAATTCCATTATGCCAGAGTAATGTGACTAGGGTTCATAGAAACAAAGTGAATCTAAGAAGGACATGAGATTTGCCATTGGATAGAGGCTCTAGGGCTGGTTTCTTATTGGGTAAATTGACAAATTCCCACAATACTTGACAATAAGTTGTTATTGCCCAGCAGATGCAGGCAGAACTAAGGTCATTTAGTCTCTAATAACAATAGAGAGTACGGAAACTTACTCAGCACTTCTGCCCAGTGGCATATAAAGAAGCCAACAAAGTGAACACAGAATTCCCCAGGACCCAGATCTCCTTTGCTGAATCTGGTGGACATCTATCAATGCCATCTTGTGGCTAAAAATGTTAACAGTAAGTAGAAACAATAAAATTGAAATATAAATATATATTACATATATTTTAAATCAGTTTTTCTAGTTCTGTAGCTAATAGATTCTTTTGTCATCTTTCCATTTTGTTGATATTTTCTGTTGTTCACATCACCATAGTATCCCATGTGTCCTCCCTCCCTTCCCTGAGAGTCATCTCATATGACAAATTGCTTTTTCAGAGAGGAAATGAAAGGGTGCCACTAAAGGATATTCACATGGGAAGAGGGAAATGTGTGTGTATGTATGTGTATGGTAAAAGACAGGGACCTCATAATGTATTTCATATGGGAGGAATTTACACATTAAGAGATCACCTCTAAGATGGATTGCATATTACAGTACTATACCCTACTCCAGGAGAGGGGCCTTAAAGCTAAGGGTGGCCAGTACCCATTCTGGAAAAGGGACAAAAAACCAGAGACAGAATAAACTAGTTTTTAGAAGTGGTGAATGATGCCCTTCCAGAATAATTTCTACTACATAACATTCCCATTTGACATTGCTTCCTTCATAAACTGATATTTCTAGTGGTCAGGCATAGAAACCAAAAGAAGAGGCATGGAGTATGAGCTGTTAATGCAGAAACAGAGAAATGGGATTAAGGAAGGGAGTTCAAAGTTAGCCTTCCAGACACCTTGTCCTCATTAGGGACACAAAGAGAATAAAGAAGAAATAAATAATGGCCATAGGCTATGAATCGGAAAATAGAATGCAATAATAGACTATAAGGAAAGATAAATAAGGAGGACAAAGCAAAAGTAAACCTTTTGGTAAAGGTGACCCCCAAAAAATGTTACATTGAGAGGCTGGGAGCAGATGAGAAAATTTTTTAACTAAACATTTAAAATGCTAGGCAAGGAAAGAGAAGGGTCAAAAGAAAGGAAGAAATAGATAAATGAATTCTGAATGGTAATATTGAATGAAATACATATTCCTCAGAAACTCTTGGCACCTTTATAAAAATGGATCATGCATGTGCCAGAGAAATGATAAATTAATGTAAAAAGCAGAATTACTAAATGCATCTTTTACAAATCATAATGCAATAAAAATAGTATTTGGTACAGGGAACACAAAAGATACAGACATATAATTACCTCCTGAATAATGAGTAGGTTTTAGAGAACAAATCATAAAAATTATCATAATTATGCAAAAGAAGATTATAATGATAAGACAACATACCAAAATTTCTGGGATGCAACTAAAGTAGTCCTCAGAAGGAAAACTTAAATCTTTGAAAACATAATAAAAAAGAGGGAGTTAAGAAACTGAGTCTACAATTTAAAAAAACTTAATGTAGGCTATACCACCTCAATCCCAGGGAAAGTGGACTAAAACTTTAAAAAGCTGCTACACTAAGGTTGTGAGCCTATTGATGGGGCAACTGCCCTATAGTGATAGGGAAGGGAAGAGTTGGGAGAGGGCAATGAGTTCTGTTTTGGACACATTGATTTTAGGATGCCTATGGGACATAAAATGTCCAACACATAACTGGTGACAAATGACTATAATTCAGAAAAGAAATGAGGGCTGGATATATAGATCTGGGAATTATCTTCATATAAATGATAAAGTGATGAGAGTTAAACCAAGTGAGTCAGAATAGAGTGGGAAAAAAAGGGGAACCAGGACAGATCCTTGGGTGGGGGACACATAATTAGTGGGTGTCACAAGAACAAAGAATCACTCTAATTATACATTATTCCCCTTCCTGAACTCTACAGAACAAATCTATCTTCTTTTGTTTCTCACACGTAGCACTCCATCTCCTCTCAATGCTTTGTCATTGACCATCTTTCATGCTTAGAATGCACTCCCTCCTCACCTCTACAACAAAAATTACTTAACTTCCAGACTCAACTGAAGTGTCACCTTCTATATGAAGCCTTTCCTAATTCCACCTACTGCTAGTGCTCTTAAGCACCTTGTATTTGGTGTGTGTGTGTGTGTGTACGTGTTGTCTCCCCCAATAAAATGTAAGCTCTTTAAGAATACCAAAGCTTTCCATTTTGTCTTTGTGCCACCAGTTCCCAATATAGTGCCTGACACATAGCAGGCCCTTAATAAATGCTTGTTGATTGTTTAATTCTGGAAAGCAATGAGGAATTTATACTATAATGAGTGACTAAGATGTCCAACTCCTTTGCCTTAGACATCTCACTGCTAGGTATATATACCACTGAGTTCAAAGACAGAACAAAAGGTCCCATATTCACCAAGATATTCATAGTAGTACTTTTTGTGGTAGCAATGAACTGGAAACTGAATGGATGCACATCAATAAATTGTTGTGCATGAATGCAATGGACTTATCATACTATAAGAAATAATGACTAGGTAGAATTCAGAGAAACATGGGAAGACTTAGAGAAGTGATAAGCAGAACTAGACAAAAGTAGTATGCTCATGAATTATAACAATGTAAATGTAAAGGACAAGAAAATAAATAGAATGTTTTGTAACTGTAATGACCAAGCTTCACCTCAAAAAATTATTGAGATGATAAACTTGTTCTCTCCATTGTAGGGAAATATAGGTGTGAAACATTACATAAATTTCCTGACTTGGTTTATTGATTGACTGGTTTTGCCAAACTGCTTTTTTCCCCTATTTCAAAATCTGTTACAAGAGATGACTCACTAAATAGGAAAAGAAGGATGGCATATATTCAGAAATTAATGTTCTATAAAAACAAAAGGCATCTAAAAACAGAAACCCTTCAGGATACATCATCAAAGTGCATCATTAGAAGTGGTCAGGGAAACCCAGCTCAGCTTCTTGCCTCCTTGTGGGGTGTGTTCAAACGTGAACAATTGGGAAGTGGGGGGAGGAGTCCCCCTGATTCCCATGATTATACTTGCATGTGGTAAATATGGGTGACAGGGAGCAGAAGTTGTCTCACACAGAAACTCCACTTGGCAATGGGGTATTGCTTTCCCAGCTTGTTCTGTGGAAGTTGGCTATCCCTGAACAATTAGCAATCCTAATTTCACAAGGAAATCTAATGAAGGAGCTGCAGGAAAGAAAATTGTATTTGGAATGAGTGAATAAAAGAGTATTTATTTCTTTATGTACAAGATACTATGTTAAACTGGAGATAAAAATACAAAAGCAAGGCAAGCCCTGTGCTCATGGATCTCAGGATCTAATGCTGGAGACAATAAATATAGAAGATTTCAACTACCTGGTGGATGGAATGGACTGATGATACTTAGAGGGCAGTGGCAGGGCAGATAATAATACTTGATATGTAGATGGCAAGTAATTCAGGGTGGTTAGAGTGTAGGGAGGAGACAAGGATTTTATATAAATATATCTTCTTTAATGTCATTTAGGGAAAAAAAAAGGTATCTGGTTGTTGGGAAATTTTTTCCCCTTTGGGCAGAAATGTTTCAAATGCCTCTATTATTCGATGTCTATATTTTTATTGACAACTAGACTCAAATTTGCAGAGTATGTCATTTTGGATTGCTTTTTTAGCTCTTTTGCTTTTCAGAATATATTATTATAGTCCCTTCTATGATTTCTGGTGAATGCAATATAGATTGTGTAATTTGAATTTCTTTTTCTTTATAAATGAATGTGTAGAAATGGGATGGATAATGAGTTTACTAATCACCTTGATTTCCTTGAGTTTCCTTATTATGTAGGAGAATCTGAAATAACATGGAAATCAAAATCAGCCAGTCAGGAGCTGAAATGAGTGTTGCTCGAATTTGACATACCAGTAATTCTTTGCAGTGTCCACTGGGCAAACCTGGAATGCCTCCGCTGTGCCAACAACCACAGGGCCAGCTCAAACTGGTTCATATCAACCCCAAAAGGACAGAACTTGCAATATCCTGGTTCCAGGTGCTCTGTATTTCTCCTCTTCCCTGCCTCCCTTTGTTATAAAACCACACAAACCACTCTCTACCCCCCCAATCTTTATTTACATTTTTTGCCATTATTTTTATTTCTGTATTTGTTGACTTTTTCATTTTTTCTCAAAATTTTATTTTAGACTCAAATGCCAGAACACCAGTGTAAAATAGAGAAAGGAAACAAACAAAAAAATCATAAACAGGGGTGAGTAGGCACAGTGTATAGAGCACCAGCCCTGGAGTAAGGAGGACCTGAGTTCAAATCTGACCTCAGACACTTAACACTTACTATTGATAAGACTTACTTGGGCAAGTCACTTAATCCCAATTGCTCTGCCTTCCCCCCTCCAAAAAAGCAGTGGGGGGTAAGGGGGGGAAGCATATTGAGTGCATAGCAGAACATAAGAGGATTCAAAATATGCAACAATAAATTTTCATTTCAGGAAAGCCTATATGATAAATAATACTTGTGTTAAGAATTGTTCATCTTTTCTTTGCTTCCTTGTGAGTTTTCTTTTGTTCTCTGCTGTGTACTTTTAAATTTTGTCCCCCCAACCCCCACCCCTGAAGGCCACAATAAAGTTTAGATATGTTTCTCTAATAGCTATAAATATATACCTACCCTCCCATACTCCCCCTCTTTATTTATTTTTTTTTAAAGCAATCAGGGTTAAGTAACTTACTCAAGGTTACACGGCCAGTTATTTCTGGGTGTGGTGCTGAGTGTCTGAGCCCGGGATTTGATCTCCAGGTCATCCCGACACTGGAGCTGGTGCTCTTACTCGCTGAGCCACCTGGCCGGCCCCCTCTTTATTTTTTTTAAATTTATTTGTGATTGTATTTTCCCCAGTTGTATGTAAAAAAATTTTTTTTAACATTAGTTTTTTAAAATTTAGAGTTTCAAATGCTCTCCTTTCTCCATCCCCCTCCCCTCTCCTAGCCACTGAGAAGGCAAGTGATTCTATATAGGTTATACATGTGTAGTCATATAAATCATTACATGGACCAAAATTTTTAAAACCCTCAAGAAAAATAAAGTAAAAATGTATGTTTCAATCTGTATTCAGACACCATCAGTTCTTTCTTTGGGGATGGATAGCATTTTTCCTTATAAGTCCTTGAGAGTTGTCTTGGATCATTACATTGCTGAGAATAGCTAAGTCATTGATGTTACTTTGTACACAGTACATTTCACTTAGCCTCAACTCATGTAAATCTTTCCAGGTTTTTCTGACAGCATCCTGCTCACCATTCCTTATAGCACAATAGTATTCCATCATAATCACATACCACAATTTGTTCAGCCATTTCCCAATTGATGGGCATCCTCTAAATGTCCAATTCTTTGCCACCACAAAAAGAGCTGCTATAAATATTTTTGTACATACATGTCTTTTTCCTTTTTGTGTATATCTCTTGTTGGAATACAGACCTAGCAGTGGTATTGCTGGGTGAAAGGGTATGCATGGTTTTATAGCCTTTTGGGCATAGTTCCAAATTGCTTTTAAGAATGGTTGAATCAATTCACAACAATGCATTAATTTCTCATTTTTCCTATATCCCCTCCAACATTTGTCATTTTCCTTTTCTGTCCTATTAGCCAATCTAATAGATATGAAGTAGTATCTCAGAATTGCTTTAATTTGCATTTCTCCAATCAATAGTGAACTAGAACATTTTTAATATGGCTATAGATAGCTTTAATTACTTCATTTCAAAACGGTTTATATCTTTTGATGATTTATCAATTGGGGAATGGCTCTTACTTTTATAAATTTGACTCAGTTATCTATATGCTTGAGAAATGGGTCTTTATCAGAGAGAATTGCTTCAAATTTTGTTCACAATTACTATTGATAACTGTATTTCTCTCCATCCTATTCCCTCCCCCATTTATTCTATTCTCTCCCTCTTTTCATCCCCTCCCTCCTCAAAACATCCCCCCTCTGACTACTGCCTCCCCCAATCTGCCTTCCCTTCTATCACTATCCTTTCTCTTATCCCCTTCTCCTCTTACTTTCCTGTAGGGTGAGATAGATTTCTACACAACTGTGTGTGTGTCTATTATTCCCTCTTTGAATCAATTCTTATGAGAGTATGGCTCATTCATTTCCCCTCATATTGTTCCCTCCACTGTAAAAGCTTTTTCTTCCTCTTTTGTGTGAGATAATTTACTCCATTCTACCTCACCCTTTCCCTTTCTCCCGGTATATTCCTCTATCACCATTTAATTTCTTTTAGATATCATTCCTTCATATTCAACTCACACCTGTGCCCTCTATGTACATATATATCCATCTCTCTCTCTCTCTCTCTCTCTCTCTCTATATATATATATATATATATATATATATATGTATATACTCCTTCTAACTTTCCTAACAAGAAGTTCCTATGAGTTATAAGTATCATCTTCCCATGTAGGAATGCCAACAATTTCACCTTATTAAGTCCCTTATGATTTTTCTTTTCTATTGTTTCCCTTTTTATGCTTCTCTTGAATCTTGCATTTGAAAGTCAAATTTTCTATTCAGCTCTGGTCTTTTCATCAAGAATGCTTGAAAGTCCTCTATTTCATTGAAGGTTGATTTTTTTCCCCCTGAAGGAGTATACTCAGTTTTGCTGGGTAGGTGATTCTTGGTTGTAATCCTAACTCCTTTGCCCTCCAGAATATCATATTCCAAGCCCTTTAATGTAGAAGCTGCTAAATCTTGTTATTCTGATTGTGGCTCCACAATGCTTGAATTGTTTCTTTCTATCTTCTTGCAATAATTTTTCCTCGACCTGGGAGCTCTGAAATTTGGCTATAATATTCCTTTTTTATCTCTTTAAGGAGGTGATAAATTGGGTTCTTTCGATTTCTATTTTGCCCTCTGGTTCAAGAATATCAAGGTATTTTTCCTTGACAATTTCTTGAAAGATGATATGTAGGCTCTTTTTTTTTTTTAATATGGGTTTCAGGTAGTCCAATAATTTTTTAAATTATCTCTCCTGAATCTATTTTCCAGGTCAGTTGTTTTTTCTTTTTTTTTTTTTCCTGTGGCAACTTCAATATTTATTTATTTATAAAATTTTAAAGAAACAATTTACATTTTAAATTTTCTCCTTCCTTCCAGGCCTTGCCCCTGCATTGCGAAAGCAAGCAATATGACATCAATTATGCATGTGAAACCAAGCAAAATTTATTTCTATGTTAACATGGTTGAAAGAAAAATAAAGGAAGTGAAAAAATTATACTTTAATCTGCATTTAGAGTTCATTTGTTCTTTCTGGAGGTAGGTAGTATTTTTCATCATGAATCCTTCAGAATTGTCTTGGATCATTGGAACAGAGTTGCTGAGTCTTTCATGATTGATCATTGTTATGATATTATTGTTACTATATACAATGTTCTTCTGGTTCTGCTCACTTCACTTTGTTTCATTTCATGTAAGTCTTCCCAGGTTTTTCTAAAATCATCCTGTTCATCATTTCTTTTTTTTTTGTTCTAATTTTTTTTCATTTTTCAAATACTTTATTAACTTCTGATTTACATCATTCATTTCCGCCAGATTTTGAGTTGCAAATTTTCTCCCTGTTTCTCCCCTACCACATCAAAATAGCAGTCCCACAGGATATCCCCTCCTCCAATCTGCTTTCTCCCATAGCACTTTTGACTTGTCCAGTAGGGCATGGTGGATCTCTATGCCCCAGTGCCTGTATATCTTATTTCCCAATTACATGTAAAATAGTATTAATAATAGTGTATACATATATATGTATGTATGTATATATGTGTATATATACACACACAATCATATATATATATATATATATATATACACACATTTGATTTTAAAACTTTGAATTCCAGATTCATTCCCTTCCTCCCTTGTCACCCACCCTTATTGGGAAGATAAGCAGTTCAGTATAGGTTGTACATGTGCAGCTAATGCAAAACATTAACATAGTAGATATGTTGTAAAAGACTGACTATATTTCCCTCCTTCCTATTGCACCTCCCACTTGTTCTATTCCCTACTTTGATCCTGTCCCTTTTCAAAAGTGGGTGCTTCCAACTTCCCTCCCTGCCCCCAGACTGCCCTCCCTTCCATCATCCCCCTTCTCATCCCCTTTCCCCCTACTCTCCTGTAGGGTGAGATACCCTCTTTAGTGTGTATTTCATTCCCTCCCCAAGCCAAATTCAATGAGAGTAAGTTTGACCCATTCCCTTTTGCCTTCCTATTCTTCCCCTCCATTGTAACCATTTTCCCTTGCCTCATCTATATGAGATGGTTTACACCATTCTGTCTCTCCCCATCTCCTCTCATTATATTCCTGTCTCACCTCTTAATTTCACCTTTTAAGTATCATCCCTGCCTATTAAATTGGTCCTGTGCCTTCTACCTATGTATACCTATAAACATATATACACATTCACATATGTATTCATACACCTGTATACCCTCCGATATAGACATATTTATATATACATATATTTCTATTCTCTTCAACTATTTTCATACTGAGAAAAGTTTCATCAGTTACAATGTTCATTTTTTCATGTAGGAATGTTAATAATTCAACTTTGATAAGTTCCTTATGATTTATTTTCCCTGTTTACCTTCTCATGCTTCTCTTGCTTCTTGTATCTGAATGTCAAATTTTCTATTCAACTCTGGTTTTTTCAGCAAGAATGCTTGAAAATCCTCTATTCCACTGAATGACCATATTTTCCCCTGAAACATGATACTCAGTTTTGTTGGGTAGGTGATTCTTGGTTTTAATCCCAGCTCCTTTGCCCTCCAGAATATCATATTCCAAGCCCTTAGATCCCTCAGTGTAGAAGCTGCCAAATCCTGGGTTATCCTGATTGTGTTTCCACAATATTCAAATTTTTTCTTCCTGGATGCTTGTAATATTCTCTCCTTGATCTTGGAAGTTTGGAACCTGGCTATAATATTCCTAGGATTTTTCTTTTTGGAATCTTTTTCAGGAGGTGATCGGTGGATTCTTTCAACCTCTATTTTGCCCTCTGGTTCTAAAACATCAGGGCAGTTTTCTTTGAGGATTTCTTGGAGGATGATTTCTAGGTTCTTTCTTTGATCATGGTTTTCAGGTAGTCCAATACTTTTAAAATTATCTCTCCTCGATCTATTTTCTGGGTCAGTGGTTTTTCCAATGAGATATTTCAAATTGTCTTCTATTCTTTCATTTGTTTGGATCTGTTTAAGAGCATCTTGATTTCTCATAAAGTCATTAGCTTCCATTTGCTCCAATCTAATTCTGAAGGAATGATTCTCCTCAGTGAGCTTTTGAGATTCTTTTTCCATCTGGCAAATTCGTCTTTTTAAGGCATCTCATTGCCTTTTTGAGCCTCTTTTGCCATTTGAGTTAGTCTGTTTTTTAAGGTGTTGCATTCCTCAGTCAGGCTGTTGACTCTCATTTCATAATTTTCTTGCATCATTCTCATTTCTCTAACCAATTTTTCCTCCACTTCTCTTATCTGCTTCTTAAGGTCCTCTATGGCCTGCAACCAGCTCCTATTTTCCTTTGAAGCTTTTGGTGCAGGAGTTCTGACTTCACTGTCTTCCTCCTGTTCCATGCTTTGATCCTTTTTGTCCCCAAAATAAGAGTCTAATGTTGGATTCTTCTGTTTGCTTCCTTTGCCTGGTCATTTTGCCACTCAATTACTTGACTTTTGGGCTTTTTGCCACAGTAGGACTCTGCTACCAGACAGGGGGAGCTTCGTACCCAATGCTGGGGTTTTCTCAGCTGCCAGAGGTATTAGTTCGGTGCCCTCTCTGAAGCCTCTACACACTCTGGCAAGCTGGTCACACACCCCAGGACCTCCATCCTAGACCTCAATCCAGATCCAAGCAGGTTAAAACAATAGCGATTACCCCTCAGACTGGTCGCTTGGTCCCCCTATAGTCTGCAGGCCAGGAGCTGAAGCTGCCATGTGGCAGGGGCTGTACCACAGCCCTCAGCAGCTTCTCACTCCAGGGACAAAAGCCAAGGCACTCCCAACTACTGGTTGCCAAATTCCATACTGCACTGACCTCTCACTTTGTCCTTATGTATTGATAATTCTGAATCGTTACAGCTTCTGGTGATCTGGAGTCCTTCCAGACCGGGGCTGGTCAGGCCCGCCCTGGGGCTAAAATGTCTGCCTGGAACTGGGCTCAGCTCCCAGAGCACTGTGCTGGCCAATTCCTGCTGGCCTGCCGTGCTGTCCTCAGTGGGAGGTTAGCTTGTCTGTGTCATTTTGTAGGTTCTGTATCTCCAAGTTTGTTCAGAGTCCCCTTTTACATGGACTGGAGGTGGTGGGAGCCAGAGCTGAGCAGAGGTCCTGTTTCTACTCTGCCATCTTGACTCTTCCCCTTCCCAATTCTACTTTTTAAGGAGATTTTCTTCAGTGATTTTTGCACCTCTTTTTCCTTTTAGCCAATTCTGCCTTTTAAAGTGCTATTTTATTCAGTATTTTTTTGTCTCATTTTCCAAGCTGTTGACTATCTCTTACATCACTCTCATTTCTCTTCCCAAATTTTCCTCTGCCTCTCTTACTTGATTTTCAATAATAGTTTTCTAGCTCCTCTAAGGCCTGAGACCAATTTGCATTTTTCTTGCAGTCTTTGGATGTAGGAGCTTTGATTTTGTTATCTTTTTCTGAGTGCTCGTTTTGACCTTCCCTATCACCATAGTAATTTTCTATAGTCAGAGTTTTTCCCATTGTTTGCTCATTGTCCCAGTCTATTTCTTGACTTTTAACTCTTTGTTAAAGTAGGGCATAGGGCACACTGTTCCACAGCATAGGGCACATTGTTTCAAGCTTTAGGGGTTTTGTGCAGATGTTTACAGATACTTCTAGGGACTTGTAAGTTTTCAGTTCTTCCAGGGTTGTATAATCTAAGGAGAGGTGTGTTTACTACTCTCCTGGCCTGGACTCTGGTCTGTGAGCAACCACAAGCACTTTTTTCAGCTCTGGAACTGTGAGTCAGTTCCCTGCTTCCCTGAGGCTGCAAGTTCTGGTGTGCTAGTTAGTGCTCCTCCTTGCCCTGGGATCGCCACCCAGAACTTCGACCTAGAGCCAAGTATGGGCAAAACATCAGAGTCCTGCCTCAGTGCTAGCAAAGAGATCCCTGTAATCTCCTTCTGGCCAGTTGCTCAATCCCCTTACCATCTGTGGACTGAGAGCTCTGGAAGCAGCAGCTCATGCCACTGCTTCATTGGCTCCCACAGCCTATTCCTGGTTTGCTGGGGCTGGGTCTGTACTGGTGCAGCCTATGCTAAACTGTGCTCTACTCTCATCCAGGTGTGACAGGCCTTTCCTGCTGACCTTCTAAATTGTTTTTGGCTGTAAAATTATTTCTTCTTGTACTTTTGTGGGTTTGACTACTCCAGAAATTGTTTTGTAGCATTATTTTGAGGGATTTGGAGGAGTTTGGGGGAGATCTCAGGTGAGTTGCTGCCTTTTCTCTGCCATCATGGCTCCTCCCTCAGCCCCCAATCTTTAGAGCACCAGACTAGGTTCTACTGTTTTGCACATGGGTGTGTGCTGTACTCACCCAATAAATGCTTCCTGCTTTGCACTTGAACTGTGCCTTCCTTCCCTTTGTTCAGGTGGAAGCTGTGCCTCAATTATTTAAACCTGTCAATTAACCAATGGTATTTCTTCTGGTGTTTTCCAGGATTTGTTCTTTATCATTAGGATTATTTAATTTAACCATGATGTGTTTTGACATCTGAAGGATAAAATTTTTTTTCAGGCAATCTGTGTATTCTTTTGGTCAGCGTTTTGTTTTCTATATGCAAAAGCTCTAGGCAGTTTTCTTGTGTTATTTTTTACATTGAGAATCCTATACTCCTTCCTTTGTTTCTACATATTTTGTCTTCAAGATTAATGTTCAGTTTCCATAGGGATAATGTGTTCTTTTAACATTATTGACGTTTGCTTCTCTTCTTCTGGGTTGTCTTTCTCTTTTATATGTCTGAAGTCTCAATCTTAAAAAATGTCTCAACTAAAATCCCATCTTTAATAGGAAGCCTCTCCCAGTCCCTCTTAATTCTAGTACCTTCTCTCTGTTGCCTATTTCCTTTTTATCCTGCATATAGCTTGTTTTTATATAACTGTTTGTATGTTGTCTTCTTCATTAGATTGTGAACTCCTTGAGGACAGGGACTCTCTTTTGTCTTTCTTTCTCTGTTTAGTGCTGCCTGGAATATAGTAGGTGCTTAATAAATGCTTGTTGACTGTATATATAAAAGATTTAAAATTTCATGTATCATCCTCTTTTTCTGTTCTATTTTATATGTGGAAAATCTTTTTTTGCTATTTGTTAAGTTCAGAATAAAAAACAAAAATTAAAAAAAAATAAATTTGCTAGCTTTGTGATCAGAGGCAAATCAATTTACCTCACTGAGCCTTAGTTTTCCCATCTGTAAAGTGGGGTTAATAATACCTTACAACCTCATAGGGTCATTTGATAATCAGATGTGATTATTTATATGCGTGTATATATATATATATATATATATGTGTGTGTGTGTGTGTATACATATATATGTGTGTGTATAACTTTATATATCTTAAAGCACTGTATAAATGTCAGTTATGATGATAATAATTATGCTGAGAAGGCCACAAATACGATAAAGGATTACTTCTCTCACTCTCATTTTCCCTGCTATTCATCACCCTTCAGATCCAGGGTGCCCACCTGTGGGGAAGAAAGGAGGAAACCTGAATATGGCTGACAGTTTACCCTCTAGCTTGTTTGAACCAAGAAGCAAAGAACAGCAACTGAAAATACTAAGGATGTGTGAATTACAATTAGGTCTATAAGACTGTGGACCTCTCTGCAAGAGCTATTTATGGTGCATCAGTATTCACAATGACTAATCACATCAATCCCCTTTTTCTGGATCCAGCTACCAGGAGTTCCCTGGGTACTTACAAAAAGAACAGTACTGTTTACATTGGACTCCACCAATGGCATGTGAAGGACAAATGGCAAAGAGCCCAGTACTGCATATTATGATTCAAAACATTCTTTACCTGTGCTCAAAAGAATGCCAGGAAAGCAGATTTGGGGCTTCGTTTTGGTTGGAGATGGTGTGACTGATCTTTTGTTTATAAACAAGTCTCAGGGGAGTAGGGGCATGGAACACCCCAAAAAGCATAGAATCACAGATTTTGTGTTGGCGTTCAACCACATTTTACAGATGAGGAAACAGGGGCTCAGAGATAAAGGAACTTACCCAAGTTCACACAGGTAACATATAGCAGAGACAGAATTGGAACCCATGATATCTGACTTCCACTTCAATAGACTTTCCATTATACCTTATTGAGCAGAAGACAGAAAAAAAATTTTTTTGACCTATCACTCTCTCCTTTGTGGCTGGATTTTTCCTTTTCAAGATAGAAAGGTGATAGACGGTAGGAAACCACCTTCCATTTGGCACTTAAGACAGGGACCATTAAGTAACTCACTGACTGTCAGGTAGGTTACACATAAAATAAGCCAGCCGAGCTCTGCTGAGGTGAGGGGAAGCAGTGCAATCCCAGCATATGATAGGTGTTTAATAAATGCTTGTTGACTGCATTGTACTCTGTGATCTGTGGCTACGTAGGGGCCTGGGTAGCTGGCTAGCAGGAAGGAGGGGCAGCTACCCAAGGTGCTAATAAGTCCAAAGTGAATAATTCACATCCAGATAATCAGAAGATGATTGTAATTGTCCTTTTGCAGTTGCCTTTTCATTTAAAAATAAACTATATCCATTACAATTACTACAATATTGTTGGCTCTCAGTAACTGAAAATAATTAGTTTCCTACAACAGTGGAATTTTAAAATGTGATGAAACTATCATCTTCTGGTTTGGGTTTGGAGGCCCTGGAGCCTCCAAATCATATGAAACAAAAATGGATCACTTTGTAAAAGCTCATTAGGTTTTTTAAAAAACTAAAATCTGGGGGCAGCTAGGTGGCACAGTGAATAGAGCCCTGGAATCAGGAGGACCTGAGATCAAATCTGGCCTCAGACACTTGACACTTACTAGCTGTGTGACCTTGAGCAAATCATTTAACCCCAATTGCCTTGCTCCCAAAAAATAAAAGAAAAAAATCTGGGCCTGGAGTCAGGAAGAAGACCTGTCTCCAAATCTAACCTTGGATACTTACTGGCTGTGTGTGACTGGGCAAATTATTTACATTCTGTCTCTTTCAGTTTCATTATTGGTAACTTGGAGACAGTACTTACCTCTCAGAGTAGTTGTAAAAATAACAGATATTTGTAAAGCATTTTGCAAACCATAAATTGCTATATAAATGATAATTAATAATAACAATAAACTTATTGCTATCTTTTATTTTTACATCTCCTAAAGGTCCTCATGTATCCCTCCCCCATCTCCTGAGTCATCCCATATAGCAGAGATTTTTCTTAAGAAAAAAAGAAAGTAAATCAGAAAAAAAATATATCAATACTTTAAAAATCTATAGGAAGATATTTTAAAAGCATCACACATTTGTTCCCATGTACTGCATGGTAAATAGCTATTTTTAAGAGAATCTCAGATTGGGTGAAAATAGTCTCAAATTGACAAATCCCTCTTCCCTCCACTGAGACTAGAAAAGAAAGCAAAGATAAATATTTTTTGAGGATTCTAAAGGCCAGTAGGCAGGTGAGATTTTTTTTTCAACAAGCTGATTCTCCCCACCCTAAGAATCCATGGCAAAGACAAATAGTCTGATGGTGTTTTTCTCTTTCAGTCTAAGGTTTAAAAATAATCCCCTTAGCTGGCTGGTTTAAAACAAATTCTAATAATAATGTGGCCACATTCATATCTTGAATCCTTTCATGTTTTCTCTCCCCCCTTTGAATTCTTGTTGGTAAATGAGTACCTCTGGAGCCAAAGAGCCACAAGAGTTCCTGTTCTACTCCTCTCCACCAAAGACATATTTTTTTAAGCCTTTCTCACCAAGAAAAGGTAGTAGAGATCTGAGCTCCTGCTGGATTTCCGCCCAGAGAATTGGAATCTTGGAGTCATGCTCCCCTAAGAATACTAAGAATAATTCAGCCCCAAATTTGGGAACATGTCATCTCGTCTTGGAGGGAGGCCATCTGAGTGGCATGTGGACTAAAATAATGCTAATACCTTCATCTGATACTGACTGTCCCTGTCAATGCCTATTGTCTAGGGTTGCCATGGGCAATCAAAACAGCTGTCACAACTGCATAAAACCAACCTTGTCAGTAAATAAGTTAGTATACCCCAGTTAGCCACTCACAGTCTTCCCTTCCCTCCCAGCCCCTTATATCAGCTTGACTTCTCAAGAGGCAATTAAAATATACTTTATCCATGTACTTCAAATCTTCAGAATATCCATAATTTTACCAGTGTGAGTATTCTTTGCACCCAAGCAAGCCAAAGTCACTTTGTACCCTAAAGATAGCTTCATGAATTGATGATACCCCCAATCCCAGCCCCTGCCCACCTAATCCATTGCCTGTCTGGTGATAACTCTCTTCAAACTTAATTTGGTTGTTTGTCTTTGGATGGCCAGTACTCAAACCCTACCAGCTTTATAGGGCTTGCCCAATATTTCACCGTCTGGCAAAACCTGTGAGAACCAAGGGTAAATTCCATGCCATGATGAGGCATCAGCATAGGAACTGAGAACAAATCTTTATTATTTTCCAGGTATAAATTATTGCCCATCTTACATGGGTAGCTGAATAATCTTTGTAAGACTGATGATGAAACTCCCTCAGAAGTTAGGATTTCCTGGGGATGAAGATGTCAGAATAAGTGTAAAAGTCATCTTGACTTAATTAGCTTTTCAAAACCATCTCAAACTATTTCCAACTAGTGGCTTAGGTTTTCAAAAATATAATTACTCATCTGTATGAATGGCAGTTGGACCTTTTGAATAGGGAGAATGAGAAAGAATAAGTAATATATTAGAATACCAAGATATTTCAATAATGAGAGGAAGACTTCTGAGTCTTTTCTGTAAGACCTGTGGGAGGAAAAAAAAACAGAGAAGAATTGCATAGTGTAGGAAGGCATGGTATGGTTGTGATTTGAGTTAATGAAAAGTATACCCATACCAATGACATCATAATTCCATTAAGCTATTAAGAACATGAAATCATAGAATCAAACTGAAAAGGATCTTAGAGGTATTCTAAATCTAATGCCATCATTTTATAAATCAGGAAACTGAGGTCCAGAGAGATGAAGAAACACCCACAATCACATAGTTAGTAACCAAGCCAAGATTTGAAACCAGACCCAGCATATGTTCCACTGAAGGATAGAAGAGAAAATTGAAGTTCAGAAAACTTGTTATCTACAGGCACATGTAAGTAAGAGTCAGAACTGAGATCTGAAGCAAAGACATCTCCTTATAAAACATATTGTTTTTTTCAGGACGCTATAAGATATAGTTAGCTTTTAAAAAGTGCTATACAAGAGCTAAAAATTAACCATAATAAGATACAAAGGGATGAAAAAATTATTATGTGTAGTCAACTTTTGATTACCTGTGCTAAACAGAAGGGAATTTGGCCAAATACTAAAATTTAGAGAACTTAAAAAATAATTCTGTCCCTGTCTCTCACCCACCCCCAACCACACACACACACACACACATGCATATACATAATTACTTTTTATGTGTTTTTCTTAGACTGTTATTAAAATTAATTAGTATTACAAATCTATTTTCTGGAATTGACCTCTCTTCTGAACTCTAGATCCACATCTCTATGCACCCTGTGCTCTAGCCAAACTGGCCTCTGCTATTCCCTCTGCTTGATATTCTTTCTCCCATCTCTCTGTGTGTCTTTGGGCTATTCCTCAGGCCTAGAGTACTCCTCTCATCAATTCTACCACTTGAAGCTCCTGGTTCCCTTTCAGGCTCAACTCAAATATCACCTCTTAGAAAAGCAAGGACTCACGTTGACACTTTCTTGAATCTAGACAATCAACAAAAACAATAAATTGAGCCCCGATTTGCAGCAATTGCTGACCTCTGAAAATTTAGCAATTGGCTAGAACTGGTTCCAGAACTCTGGTGTTGCTCAGTAACTAAAAATGCCACAGTATTGAGACCAAGCATACCAGCTCATGAGAAAATTCTGAAATTTGCAGTGGAGGGGAAGGTTTTCAAGGCTTAGAACCAAGGAACCTCTGGAGAAGGGTGTAAATGGAGCTAATTCTCCACCCTAGAATTTCTTAACTTCTATAAAAAAGGCTCTTAACATGGGGTTCATGGATTCCCCAAAGGGTCCAGGGTAGATTTTAGGGGATCCATGAGCTTCGGTGGGAAAAATATTACTTCTTCATTTTCACTAACTTATAACCAAAACTTAACATTTCCTTCAATTATTAAAAAAAAACCCAACATTCTTATGGGGAAAGGGCCATGGACATCACCAAGCTATAACCTACAATTTCCCCCAAAAGGGGAAACGTCCTCAGAGATGTTCTTTTCTAGGTAACAGCTTTCATATCATTTTACATATTTATTGTTTCTCAGAAAGAGCAGCAGCAGCAAGACAGAAATGATTATTAAATAACCAGTGGTTAATATTGGGGAGATCCAGGATTTTTTCCCTGCTTTATCTGGAGATTAGGTCAAAGTTTAGTTCTCTGGAGGGCAGGAATGGTGATAAGATGAAATCTTGGAATTATTACCCCACCCAACTAGAGAACCTTACAAAGAATTTAATAATGTAAGCTGAATTCTGGCCCATTGTGTTCCTCTCAGGTAGGCTCTGGGTAGAAGTGGACCCCCTTTCATCTAGATTTCTCTAGGTGAGTTTGTCTGGATAAGGGTCCACCAGCCCCTCATTAGAATAAGCTCATCTCTCATTATAATATTCATTCTTCTTATTAATTGTTAACCAAAGTTGATTGACACCTACAGGAACACCCACTTTTCCAAAGGCAAATAAGTGTTGAGTAAATTCCATGAAGAGTCTTTGGCATTTGAGAGTGCTGTTGACCCCTTTTATTAATAATCGATCAATTAATTTTTAATTAGCATGATTAATTACCAAGAAACTATGTCTCTCAAACTTTTTATACATCACAACCACAAAAACAAAACAATGGTCCATAGCTAGGAAATATATTGTCGTTGAAATGGACAAATGAAATGGACATGACAGCCAAGCCAATTATAATTTGATAGGAGTGCTTATTAATCGCAGCGACTGCCTCTCTAATAAGGAAGACAGCATTGAGTCTTCTAAAAGGTACACCTTTATAGAATAAGATGTTGCTAACAACAAAATGTGGTTCCCAGGGGGTGTAATGCCATTTCTAGTGGAGCCTTGATTACCTAGCAAAGCCCTGGATACAAACATAAACAGACCTAACTCTGGGGCATGTTTCTAGCAACACAGGTGAAAAGTCCCCTCACTATTATGGCCTATTAGGTGTTTTCCAGGGATCCTGGTAGGGGCCCCTTTCTGGCAGGTTTAGGGGGCTTTGGTGTATAATTTCTGGTGGGCACTTCAGTCATATTGAAATAATTAAAGTACTAGAAGAAACCAGTTTACAAAATATGTAGAGGACTCTTATGGAGCCTACCAATGAGAGTCATTATGAGTGGAGGCCAAGAGATTTTAGCTTCAAGTTCTGACTCTGTCATTTAGTAACTATGTAACCTTGGGGAAATTACTCCACATCTTAGATGCTTTTTCTCCATGTATAAAACTGGCATAACAGTACTAGCATTATTTAACTCAAGGGACTGTATGAGAAATTCCCTATAAAATTGGGTTGTGATGGTAAATGTAAAAAATTGATCTTTTTTTGGGAGGAGGTGGTACGGAATGTATGCAGGGATATACTTTCAAGTTTAATCTGCATTAACATTTTCTCCATCACTTTCTTAGGTCTAGAAATCAGCAATATAATAATTCAAGTCCAGATTGGTAGTGTTTTCTTCTTCCTAAGGTGTAAATGCTCTCAGTGAAAATTTAATAATCATATAAGCCAATTGGAGCTGGTTCCTTAAAGCTCTATTTTACTGTAACATCCACATTGTGAGAACTTCTTTGGAAATGATAGTTAAGCAGATGCTATCACTATTTACCATTTGGTAATGTTTTAGACATTGGAATTCTAGGACAGTGTTTTGAAGGTTTCCTGGAATATTCCAGAAATGTGGTAATTATTTTCTTTGAAGCTAGAAATGGAAGAACAGTCATTCTTTTCAATCCTAGCCACAGGGAAGGAAGATGCACATAGTGGGCAAGGCTACCTGATATCTGGATGCCAACTCCCCTTGCCCTTCTCCTTCTATGTAGAAGAGCAGACAATGGGAACCAAGACCTGAGGAACAAACATTGTTCTTTCCTCTCTGGGTTGAGAACTAATGAGCACACATTGGTGAGACTCAGAGCAGCTAGAGGGAATGGTACATTTTCCCTCACTTGTCTTTTATAAGAAAGGGACTAGCTCAAAGCTCTAACCTCCATTAATCTGGTAGAAAATTTCTCCTCCATTTGGGAAAGGGAAAAGTTCAGGTTTAAAGCTCAACCTCTTCACTACCACACTAACTACCTAGCCTCCTGAGATAACACTATCAGATCAATTTGATGAACCACTACCTGGAGCCCTCTCATCTTTCCACCCTGCTTTCAAACTCCCATTTATGTTTTGTCTTCCCTTTTTAGAACGTCAGCAGCTAGGTGGCACAGTGGCTAGAAGGCTGGGCTGGGAGTCAGGAAAATTCATCTTCCTAAGTTCAGATCTGGCCTTAGAGGCTTACTAGTGATGTGACCCTGGTCAAGTCACTTAACCCTGTTTTCCTGAGTTTCCTCATCTGTAAAATGACCTAGAGAAGGAAATGGCAAACCACTCCAACATCTTTGCTAAGAGAACCCCAAATAGGCTTACAAAGAGTTATACACAACTGAAAAAAACTAAACAACAAAATTAGAATGTCAGTTCTTTGGGAACAGAGACTGTCTTGATTTCTTGTTTTTGTAATCCCAGACTTAGCGCATGCCTAGTACATAGTAAGTGCTCAATAAATGTTTTGTCTGTCTGTCTATCCATCCATCCAACCATCCATCCATCTATCTATCTATCTATCTATCTATCTATCTATCTATCTATCTATCTATCTATCTATCTATCTATCTATCTATCTATCTATCTACTTGTGGGAGAAGGTGATTCACCTTCTGCAAACAGCAGTACAATCGGTAGGCTTTTTCCTATCCTAATGAATTGTTCCTTTCCCTCCCACTGCTCATTACCATTCCATTACTATTGTTTTAATACCTCCTTTATATAAAAGAAAATCTAACAGATGTTGATCTTTTCGTGTGTATTAATCTGGGCATAGATAGAGACTTGAGAAAAGGTTTGGATTTCTAGAGAGAGAGAAACATTCATACTCCATTCCTACTCCTAAGGCAAAGGAAAGGATGAGCTGAGAATGACTTCATTCAGTAGTCAAAAACAGCAAGGACATCTTAAAATAATACCCTTAACCAAGATTCCATAAATAGCACAGTGTATAAGCATAGAGAAAGCTTAATAATATAAAATGTAAATTGATCCCTTAACCTGTGGAGATAATTCCTTGAGACAAAGGTGAGCCACACTTGGGAATCAAAGTTCTTTGCTACTATAGGGACTTACCACTCAAACCCATGTCACAGGGAAAGCATGCCAAATACTGTCCCCAAAGGTACCTCTCTTTTGACACGAGAAAGCATGCTCCTTTCTATGTTTGTAATAGTTAAACATTCCCATCTAAGCGCTGCACCATAGAAGTAACCTCTGGGCAAGCACTATGAATGAAAAGACATCCCCACTCAAGCACGTGCACCTTACAAGTAGTGATTTTGTTAAAATCTGCTGGATAGATTTTTTCCAGTTTCAGATCATCTACTCTCAAGCTAGAGTTTTAGAAAAATCTATTTATGGGAATAATGTAAGTCCCTTTTTTTGGTTTTTAAAGTCATTTTACTATTGCTAGTTTTTTGTGGTATTCTATTCCTGGCTTGTCAGCTGATGTTTGGCTCTAAGAAGCCAGAGGAGAAAGCAGTTGAACATAAACATTGTCCTTCTTCAGGTCTCCATCCACACCTGGAACCACAGCTATTTCTGCTCTAAAGGACAGTGTTGTTACCTTCCCATGGTTTGGAGCAGTGATCTTGGTATCAGCAAACAACAAAAACAAGCTTAGCAAAACCCTAACTTGGGCTATCCAAAAGCAGCGAGAAGGCCCAAACTAGGAGCCACATGCAATGTCATCCAGCCAGACTGCATATCAAATGAGACTCACCTTTCCTATAATCTTGACACAGATTTTATACCATGTGGTAATTATTTCCAAATCACAAGTCTAAACACTCACTCTGATTGGAAAATTAGCAGATTACTCAGGTAATTTGCCCCTAATGAGGATCTTGTTGAACTGAATTTAACAATTAACTCCCACACTCTTTATGGCCTATGCCTATGCAGGTGTAGGAGTGGCACCAGGCCAGCCTGGGCTAGTTAAGTCTGACCTTGTGAAATGGGATATCTGAAGGATGGGGAAAGGTATATGTCAGGACTATAGGAAAGGTTTAGAAATTCGTCTTTTAAGTGAGGGTCTGCAAAGCTCTTGTCCTTTAGCCTTATTAAGCTGACCAACCTTTCTGGTCACATTTGCTATAAAAGGAATTAAAGAATACTACACATGCATTGGTTGTGTTTTCACTGGTTAAGCAAAATGGAGAACAAAGATAACTAAGGTAAAGCCAGTTAAATTTTCCTTTTGATTCTTTTGGTCTAGGATAGCTGGTTATTTTATTTAGTGTGCTAAGAACATTTGTCATTACTAGGCCCTTTTAATCTTGCCCTATGCTATAATTTCTAAACCTGGGATTTATAACCTGATTTAATGCTTTTACCACTATACTACCCCTCCCACATGATAGAATGTAAGCTCCTCGAGGGTAGGTACTGTTTCATTTCTCTCTTTTGTATCCCAAGTGCCTAGAACCAAATAATAGGCACTTAATAAATGCTTATTGATTGATTAGCTGACTTGTAAACCTACTATGTGTTAGGTACTACTCTAGAAATCAAAGATGTAAAGTAGAAAAAAAAATCAGTTCTGCCTCAAGGAGTGAAATTATTTTCTACTTGATTAGCAAACAGAGTTAGAAGCAAAACCACAGAGATCTAAGGATCTTTGCTTTGGCAGATATGGAGGGCAAAGGGAATACTCTAATGATCTATAGAACTTTGGTTATTGCAATATGAGTGTCCAAGGAACAAAAATAAAATATGTGGTAGAAGATGAAGTTCCACTTGCAGAACAAAACAGAACTTCTTTGTTGAGGTTGAAAGAATGAACACTGGGAATCTGTGGGGAGGGGTCAAACAAAATGACCATGTGAATGGCAGAATTTGCAGGCTTTTACTTTAGGTTTTAAAGAGAGAACAAGAGAATCTGGTGGAGGATTCGAAATAAGTGATCCAGACAGGTGATGGATGAAAATTTTGAGTTGTGATTAGGAATAGAGCCTTGAGGTATCTCTCTAAAGAGCCAAACCAGTTGTCCCTAGTCAAATTCCTGGCTAAGAGGACGCTGAAATGTTTTTTCTTTGAGAGACTGAGAAAACTGGGGAAGTACATCAAATTGTGGAGGCAGCTGGGTCGCTCAGTGGATAGGGCACTAGGCCTGGAGTCAGGAAGACCTGAGTTCAAATCTGACCTCAGACATTCACTGACTGTGTGACTGTGGGCAAATCATTTAACCTCTGTTTACCTTTAATCCATTGGAAAAGGAAATGGCAAACCCTTCCAGTATCTTTGCCAAGAAAACCCCATACAGGGTCACAAAGAGTCAGACAAGACTGAACAATATCAAATTGTGCCTCCCTTTTTTTCCCTCTCTCCATCTGCAGATTGAATCCATTTTCTCCAAAATTAGTCTGTTTATAACTCCTGATTTAATTTGAGAGTATTTTACCCTTTACACAAAATGATGATCAATCGTAAATGCTTTGTGATGTTTGCATATTAATTGTGTGCCAGGAGGTCAAAGAGACTTGCCAGTTACTTGCTGGGACAAAAATAATTAAAAATAGACCTAAAGTATTAGACCTCTCTCCAGATAAACAGGATTTCATCCTGATTTGGGGGCACTGCTGATGAAAAGTACATCTAATGGTCTTGATTATTATTATTTGTTTACACTCCTAAATAAGAGAGTGTAATGGCCTCTATAAGCTATAACCCCTAGGCTAAAATGCCATTGTTGTTAAACCAGAACTAGATGTGCCTTAGAGAGTGGATGCCTGAAGGTGGTGGTGGTAACTCCAGCCTTTGATTTCAAAGAGGTGGAATAGGGCAAAGACCAAAGGGGAAGGTCATATCTCTGAGGCTGCCTAGTGGGAAGGGAAAGATGTGGTGTGGGAAGAATATTTTTCTCATATTCCTATGGTGTGGAGGGTAATCCTTCAAACAACCAAACCTTGCCTCATTGTCACCTTTGCTACTCATACCACCTGGTGTTTCTACATATCCTAGATAAGAAGTAAATGTGCAAAAAAAGAAATAAATAAATATTGGCCTCCCTGCTAGATAAAATGAAAGTGTTAGAAGAATACCTTCCTAATCCCTAGCACTATTAGGAACAATAAAATGATTCTTGACTTCATGGGAAAAGTGCTTCAAGAAGAAAATAAAGAGGGATTCTGAATCTGAGAAGGTAAAAAGGAATTCAAACCTGTGTCAAGAGGTTGGAAAGTAAAAGAATGTGACACTGTGATAGTAATGGCAATTAAAGATTCCCCTGTATTGGCTTGGTTTTCAAATTGATTGTATTAAAACCCAGAGTTTGTTAATCCCACCTGTGGGATGGGCTTGTTGATGTGAAAAGAAAGTCCTGACTGGGAGGAGCTGGTGACGTAGATTTGGAGAGACAAGAGAGAGGCGGAAGTTCTTTTTGGGAGCAGCACCTCGTGGAGAGAGACTAAGAGATTGCTGGTGGCCGCTTTGAATTGCCCTGGACTTTTGAGACCTGCCCCCTGAGCTGCCAAGGACTGAGGAGACATGGCTGTTTTGCTGGTACTCTGTCTGTCTGTTTTGATGTTATTTTGCCAGATTTGTCCACTGGTGAAAGACTGTCCTGTTGAAGAAGTCCTGGAACCTGGCATTTGGTTAAGAAGGCCTAAGACTGTCCTGCAGACAGAGAGTGAATACTGTCCACTGGTGAGGGACGGTACTGAGAGTGAATACTGTCCACTGGTGAGGGACAGTACTGTTGTTGCAGGGGTCTGGAGACTGTCCGGCAGACAGAATGAATACTGTCCACTGGTGAAGGACAGTGCTGTTGTTGCAGGGGTCTGGGAGCCTTTCTGTTGGTTCAGAAGCCCTGAAGAAGGATTTTCTTGTTGTATGTTTACAGAAATCCTGGGAGAGGGCTTTGCTAATGTGTTCAGGGGTTCTAGGACTGTTCTACAGACAGAGGATAAATTCATGAAGGGACTGGCAATGTATCTTATGGCCTTGCTAAGCCTTGTCTCTCCAGGAACTAAGATTGCTGAGAACTTGCCTCGTGTCAAGATGAAGAAAAGACCTCCATTTGGGTATTAAGTGCTGTGTTTAAACTTGATGTAACTCTGGGGTAGATTCAATTGTGATCCAGGGGTGGGGAACTTTTGACCTTTTTGTGTTCTATGGTTGAGCAAATGAATGTATTTTACTTATGTTTGGAAACTAATCTCCATTTGAGAAGAGGGGCTTTGTGGTGGATTAATTAAGGTATAGCCTAGGGGTGGAGAAGTATTTGGAACAGAGACTTTGTAATTGATTGAATGATTGGAAAGTCCTGGGGTGGGGTAGGCCTTGGAGATGATTTAATCACACTTAGTAAATGCTGTATTTTGAATGATGTCATGTTTTGATCTTCTCTGTTCTGGGTTTGTTACTGAATAAAATAGAGAGCACCTATGCTGGTATTTTGAACCTGGGAAGTTGCCTTTGCTTGGTATTACATTACAGACACAGAAAAGGAAGAGTGTGGATCTGTAACAGCCAATGGGGAAAGTAGCTTCTTGTGCAATTATTATCATGGGAGCATAGATTTTGAGTTGGAAGGGACTGTCTGCAGCTGGTCATAGAAAGAATAAATGGATTGTTGTGGTTGGTGACTCCTTGTTGAGAGATAATTCAGTGACTATATGAAAATTATGAAGGATGTCTTCCTGGAATATATATACCAAACCTTGTCAAACCTGATGATCAGTGCTGACTTCTGGAGATTCATGCACAATGCACACTTAAAGCTGATTTACCATTTTACATGCTAACTGGACACCAATTAAACATACACTTCTCAAAGCATGTGTTCAAACTTTACTAATCACCATGTGCAAACATGACACCTCTAGGAACAAACCACCAACCAGATTCCTAGAGGTTCTGGTGTGTTTCATACCAGCACTCATGATATTTCTGTCCAACAGAAGGCTGCATCTCCCTCTGAAGTGATATTCTGACAAGTCTCCATTAATCCTCATTACTCTCAAGTGAACATGGAATATTTGAATCCCTGAATTCCAGGCAGGCAGGAGTCAATTCTGGTGGCCTAATAGATTTTTATGGTTTTGACTAAAGTTACAAGTTACATCTAAGTTTGATTGGTAATTGATTATCTTATATTATGAAAGGAAAAGATCAAAGCATTACTTATTTGATATAATTAGCAAGTATTAATCAGTAATTTGCCAATAAGGAATACAAACATTAGCAGTTGTTTATCATATTTAGGGTTTACACACATCATTAGTAGTGGTTTACCAAATTTGGGGGACACACATGTCATAAACTATAGTACTCAAGTACTTATCTAATTATAGAAAAAAACAACATATAACTACATAGTCACAAAATGGAGGCTTAAAACAAAATATAATTTGTCATCCTAAATAAATAAACTTCTCATTACAGTACAAATGATAATATCAGAAGGAATCTTGAAGATATCTCTAGAAATTATATAGTCCTGACCAAAAAACTTAACATTGGTCTTAGAGGGTATAGTTGTCGTTTTCACCACTGCTGCTAACTGAAAGCAAGGACTTCAGAAGAGAAGGATAGGTATATGTAAAGCCAAGCACAAGCAGCTCTCCTGAAGACTGCTGCTGTGAATAGCAATAAGGTTCTGATCACTTAGTGTAGTGAACTCTCTTTTTATTCAGCAGTAAACCAAAGCAAGACATTCACATAAACCAAAGTTCAACATTCACAATCATATAACATAACAACTTACTACTAAAGTGGCCACATAGTCTTAAACAAAAGATATCATTCAGGATACAAAGTCTTAATTGTCTTAATCTTGTCAGTCAGAAACTCTTTTTTCTTCATGATTGAAGACTAGTTTCCAATCATCCTTAACTCAATCATCCTTAAGGGATACAAAGTTTTCCCACCTTTAGGTTACAGTAAATTATGATCTTGTCAGTCAGCACTAAGTACACAAGGAAAGGTCCTTTCGTCTTGACACAGGGCTGACTCTTAAACTTCATGGTTCCTCTTCCATGCTCTCAGCTCTTGTCTGAATTCACCCAACTGTCACCTGAACTCACAGGTAGGTAACTCCCAGCACCTGTTCCCTTTGGAAGCTCACAGTGACCAGTCCACCTCAAGCCCTTTGAAGTCTCTGTTCCTGGGAAGAGAAAACTTAACAGAGCCACAACAATATCTACACACATTAAGCTTAGCAGAATTACAACAACATTCACACACATTGCTGGCACTATCATCTCGATTCACTTTTTGGCTGTGAAATCAACACAGGTCAACAGACAGGATGCTTCTAGCTGACAAAGTAACACAATCAAGAGATAAAATCCTTCTATCTAACAAAGTAACACAAACAACAGACAGAAGGCTTCTGTCTGACAAAGTAACACAAATCAACACAGACAGAACAGACAGAGTGCCAGACACCACAAATGTTTTCCCTCTCAATTCTACTCAGTTCCAGTTTGTGCTCCTGCTTTTATATGGTGGTTCTCCTTCCTGTTCCACCCTTCCTGTTGCATCAGCAAGTTCCTCCCACCTTCAAATCATAGGCTGGGCTCAAAAGCACTTGAAAAACTGAACAAGATACTAAATACTTAAATAACTGAAACGAGGTGCTAAGCACTGCTTTACTTGCCATTGCTGTATAAAAGATGAGTAGATGGTCAGAAAAATGGTGTAAGCCAGTATGATTTGGGTTTCCATCTTAGAGCTTAATATACAAAGAATAGAGTAAACCAAGCAAAGGTCAGAAAGAATATATTTATCTGTGGAGACTTGAGGATATGATAAAAGGAATTTAAATTAAAATGGATGGAGGAGAAAACTTCTGCACATATCTATCAAATCAGATAAAACTGAGAATAGCAGGTATGACAGTAGCTGAATAAAATAATGCACAAGAGGTAATGTCCAGAAACACAAACAGTAATAACTCTCATGTTTATGCAGAAATGTGCATAGAATGGGTGATAAAGTACACTCTACATGCTGACATGAGGAAGCAAATTTTATCTCATAGGTATCATTGACTCATGTGTCATAACTCATAATTAGAAGATAGCAGTGTAAGAATATGCCTCAGTTAAAAAAATTAATTAGATCAAAGGGCCAGAAGAATAATATTAAACATTAATAGCATACAATTCCCTTTAAAAATCTGCAAACTGAAGGAGATCACATATTGGAGATCTTTTAGTTGAGAAACCTTGAAAGAAGAAACACAGGTAGTATTGTGGTACCACTATACCTAGTCACCCAGACAGAAGGAGGAAATGGATAATGAGTTCCAGAAACAGATCATAAACTTGATATGTGATACTATGACAGTATAAACTATCCAAAAATATTCTAGAGCTCTGATCTTCATATGATGTGAACTCAAGTGTCTTCTCCCTGCTTGCTCTCTTCTGGACATTATGAGAGTATCTCCTCCATTCTAATCCATCTTCCACTAAGAAGACAAAGGGATTTTTTTCTAAAGCATTAGTTTGGCCATGTCACCTCCTTCATTCAATGAGCTCTCTAAAATAAACCTCTCTGCTTGAGATTTAAAGTTCTTTACAATGTAGCCCCTTCCCGCCTTTCCATCCTTTTTACATCTTATTCCCCTCCATGCATTCTTTGATTGAGCTATATAGCCAATTTACATTCATCAAACACAATATTCCATCTCCAGTATCCATGCTAGGTATATCTCTCATACCTGGAATGCTCTGCCCTTCACCTCTTTCTCTTAGTTTTCCTTCCTTTAAGATGCAGCTCAAATCACAGCTTCTGCAGTAGGTAGGCTCTTCTTAGTAAATTCACCCCAGCCCCACCCCAGTTCTTCAGCCCCTAATGCCTTTTCCTTTTGTATTTAGCTGGCATTGTAAATACCTAAGAAATGCTTGTTGACTGTCTGATGTAAATTCCTCCTATGTGTACATATATATTCCCTATGCATGTGCCTCTCTACATATTTTTGTGAATGTTGTGCTTTAGTTTCTTAAATGTTTTGCTTTAGTTTATTGATGAATAAACAGAGAGTTCACTATATACTATGTGATTAGATCCTTAAAGTTATTAACAGCAGTAGTCCTCAGGAGAGTTATAAGTAAATATGTGGAGCTAGGCTGTCTGCCTCTGTTCAGGCAGCCATCTTAGCCAAAAGCCCTATATAAAGTTTTGATATTATTTCATTATTTATGGTATCTTTAAGTATAATGTAGTTTCCCTGTTAACCATGCTTATTTTTACTGTTGACTTGTCTGAGGTCAAGATTATTATTCCTACTTTCTTGAGTTGGTCTAAAGCAGGCCTTCACAGGCCTTTGGGCTACTTGTGGCCTGCCAAATGTTGGGCCAGTCTGTTTTTATTCTCTATATTTTTCACTGGCCAGACAAAATCCTTTGGGGAGCCACAAGCAGCTTCAGTTGTTCAGGCCTGCCCTAAGGGAACTTCTGCATAGCCAGTTTTGCTGAGAAATTTGCATTTTCACAGAAATCCTTTCACATGCTGGCTGTAAGCAGCTAGGCAATATTGTACAGGCCTGGTTTAAAGTATAATAAATTTTGTTTCAACACTTCATTTTTAACTCTATGTGAATCTTCATGTTTTAAGAGTGTTTTATTGTTAAAAAAAAACATATATTGTTGGATTTGTTTTCTAATATATTTTGTTATCCTCTTCCATTTTATGGATGAGTTCATCTTTTTCATATTCACAATTATGATTGTATAGCATATCCCCTGGGCATACTCCATCAACTTGAAGGTTAGGACTCAAAAGGAATGACTACTCTCAGGTTCTAGTGATAATTCTATGGATAAATACTTTGAATACCATAGCTCATATCCCCCCTGCCAGTGTGCTTTTCATTAACAGTCAATTAGTTGGCTAAATTAGCTTCTAGGAAAGGCATTTACTAAGATGACATAGTAAGAACAGTTGGCTTAAAACATCCCCTCCCACCACCCTGGGGTGCCTTCTCCCACAAATATACACAGTATTCATAGGAGTGTACCAAGACATGCTTAAAACATCCCCTCCCACCACCCTGGGGTGCCTTCTCCCACAAATATACACAGTATTCATAGGAGTGTACCAAGACATACATGAATATGTGGTTGAAATTGTCCTCTTTTCAAAAAACTTTCAGTGATTTGTTATCACCTGCAAAATAAAATCCAAATTTCCCTTCCTGGCATTCAAGGCCTTGAATAATCTGGTTGAATTGATAATTTGTGAAATTATGAGACAGGCATGCCAAGTTCTTCAGGTACTTGACAGGAAAGGCCATGATGATAATGGGAAACAGGGCAGCAAATCACACTTTAATAAGGCACAGAGGGTGTGGGGAAAAACAGCACAGAAAATACAGACCCAAACAATGAAAGGGGTACAGAGGCAGATGGGGTGGGGATGGGGTGGTAAGAAGGTAGGCAGTGATGGTGAAGAACATAGGGAGGGTGAGAAGAACAGTGTATCCCTCACATAACCATGGGTTAGAGTTGGAAACATTCAGCAGCATGAACCTGATGGAGATGGAAGAGTACTACGTGGTGGGGGAGGCAGGAGCTTGAGGTCTCATTTTTAAAGGGTTTGGGGAAGAGGGGAACAGAGTGGCTGGGCTACCTTGGAGTTAGTTCGTTAAGATATCCAAATCATGGGCGTGGCTAGGTGGCTCAGTGAATAGGGCACCGGCCCTAGAGTCAGGAGGACCTGAGTTCAAGTCCGGCCTCAGATGCTTAACACAAAACTAGCCGTGTGACCTTGGGCAAGTCACTTAACCCCAATTGCCCTGCCTTCCCCCCTCAAAACAAACAAACAAACAAACAAAAAAAGATATCCAAATCATCTCAAAATTGTTGGTAAAACTCAAATATTTCCACATCATCTCAAAGTTATTAGCACCTTTTGGTGTTCTACTGGTCTTTTGGAACTTGTCTGAGATTTACATAGCATAGAACCAAAAAGCCCTGACAGCAAATCAAAGACAGCATCCCCTGATTCAGCACATATTACTGGGATGTGATTTTTGGTTAATAATAATTTTGTATCACAAAATGATAATAATACAATTTATAATTTATGCTCTTTTGATTTTGGGAATGGGCCGTACATGACTTCGAGGTTCTCCTTTGCAATCTTGCTTCCTGCTGCTACCACTTTATACTGGCTACTTACACCCTTACTATACGGACTAGAGGGGGACTCATCAGGGGGACCAGAACAGTATACAATTTCAATACACTGGCCTAATAGAACTTTTCCAAGACCTCCAGATCAGTGAAGTTTAGGGGAAGCTGGTAAATGTGTATGGGTATGTGGCAAAGTCACAACTTCTAGTAATTTAAGTCCTTACAAGTGCTTTCTCTAGAAAATCCTCATGCTGTTCCCTTGGGTAGATTATTACGCTGGGTTGATTGGCTTCCTATGGTCTGTTGCTTTCTTGAGTCCATTGCTGGCACTCTTCATTTTCTGAGAGGAATCACATTTCTTTAAGCCTCTTCTTGCTTCTGATAACTATATCTCTATATTATCCTTACTTTGGCATATGTCTGTGCTCTGGATTGGAGCTATTTTCTCTTATCCAGGAAATCCACAACATACATGTATGTTTCTTATTGAGTTTAGTATATTTCTTCTCCAAACTCTGTGTGTGTACACACATGTGAGTATGTATGTGCATGCACATGCACACACACACACACACACACACACACGAGAGTTTAACCTTTCTTTGCCCAGTTGAGATGAGGTGAGGTTTATGAAATGCAATGCTTCCCTCATCCCTTTATTAATGTTTACTTATTCTCACCATCCCATTTATGAGAAATAGTAAATTGCTCCCTTTTTTCTTTTTTTTCAAAATTTTTTATTTATTTTTAGTTTGCAACGTTCAGTTCCATAATCCTTTGAGTTCCAAATTTTCTCACCCTTCCTCTCCTCCCCCCCTTAAAATGACTGGTTATGGATATGAGTCATTTTTTTTGGAGGGGAGAAGGCAAGGCAGTTGGGGTTAAGTGACTTGCCCAAGGTCACACAACTAGTAAGTGTGTCAAGTGTCTAAAGACAGATTTGAACTCAGGTCCTCCTGACTCCAGGGCTGGTACTCTATTCACTCTGCCACTTACCTGCCCCCCCCACTTTTTTCCCATTTTTCCCCAGTATATTACTTTTTTCCAATTCTTTACTTTCCTCTCTTAGGACCATCAGAACAGAACAAGATCAGACTGAAGCTTCAGTATCTTTTTTTTTTCTTTCTATTTTTTAACATACTGATTCTATTCTAAAATTTCATGTTGTCTGCTAGAGTTCTCTTTGCTCCATTCTGATTTTCAGATTTTCTAATACCTATTTAAGGTTTTTCACCTTTGGCTCTAAAACATTTATTATTCTTAGGGTTTTTTTTTCTCTAGAGCTCTTTTTTAAAAATTTTTAAAATTCTTACTTCATTTCTTCTAGATACTTTTATAGTCCTTGTGGCCAAATAATTTTTTTTTTCTGAGACTGGTTTTAGTTGTTACAGAGTTACTCTCTTCTGAGTTTAATTCTTGCCTCTCAAGTCATAATATTTCTTCATTATGTTTTGTGTCTTTTTCTGTTCACTCATATTTCTAGCCTTAGTTCCTGATTTGGGACTTTGTGCCTGGGCCAAGGTCTTCTTCCTTCTTCACTCTTGAATGATATGGTTGAGCCTTGTTTGGTTCTGATCTCAACTTCCTAGGTTCTTGTCTCTGGCTTCCATATTCCCTTGTAAATCTTCACTCAGAGCATTGGCAGGTTACTTATTATTCTGGATCAGAGTTCTGTTGTACTCAGTTCCCCTTGGATCCTGGGTCAGAGTGCTTTGGTCCTTAGGTTCCCTTAGGGCATCCTTGCCACAGTATCACAGGCTTCAGGTGCCCCCTGGAGTTTCTGATGAATGCAGGCTTCTGGCAATTTACCAATGATCCTGTTGGCTTCCCTGTGGGAAGCCTTCTCCCAGCACTGTCAGCCTTTTGACTGTTTTTTGTCCTAGGCTAGATGAAAGTGCATTCTGTTGTTTCTCTTTGGTTTCTTAATCATTATTTGATTGGCTGCCCTTTTAAAATCTTTGAAGTATGTATTGGAAAGCTGGGTTCTCCTATGTCCTTTCACTGTTGTAACCAAAATTCCAATGGATCCATTTTAGTAAGGCTGACTAATGCTGCTAAATATATAACATTATCTAATACCAAATTACAGTCAACCCACATTGCTAGGACAAGATAATAGTACAAACTATAATTTTAGTTTTGTCATGCATAGAAGATGAATATTCCCCCAGCCTTTTTTTTTCTGAAAATATCTTTCATTATCCATTAAGCTTTTAGCAGCTAAGGGCTCATTTAGCCACTATTTTGTGTTATTCCCTATTTGGATAGAGACTTACTATTTTACAAGCCCAAAAGTACAAAAGATGCCATTTCCTCATGTTGATATGGCATTCCTACATTATGTCTGAACTTTCTGTCTCTCTGTTTCTTTCTGTCTCTAGACAGACAGACAGACAGACAGACAGACAGACAGACAGACAGACAGACAGACAGACAGATAGATAGATAGATAGATAGATAGATAGATAGATAGATAGATAGATAGATAGATATGTAATAATATTCCATGGAACCTTGGTAGTGGACAGAGTGTGATCAAAACAAAATGCAGAGACATTGACTGAATTCACCTCTCAAGAGCTAGTTGTATCCTACTAACCAGAAAGCTCTATAAAAGTATGCATGTCTTATTCATCCCCCACTGTGCTTACTACCTAGAAAGTGTTGCCTAAATTAAAAAACAAATGTTAATAAAGTACCTATTATGCACTGAGCACTGTACTGGGAAGAAAGGGAGCAAAATAAAATGATAACTAACATCTAGTCCTTATACTCAGGGGGCTCAGAATCTAGTAGGGGAATACCCCAAGTACTCAACAGCTATAATATCTATAATCTTTACATCAGAGGCACCCCCTTTTTCCCACTAAGGACCTGGGTAAACTTTGGAGACCACTCATTTCTCTGGACCACTGCCTCTTCTTAAGTGGGAGGGTTTATACTTACACTTCTCTTTTTACTGCTGCTATTGTTATTTTTTAAATAGTATTTTATTCCCTCCCCCCATTATATATCAAGACAATATTTAGCATTCATTGTTACAAGATTTTGAGTTCCAAATTTTTCTCCTTCCCTTCCTTCCCTCACCTCTTCCAAAAATGGTAGGCAATTTGATATAGGCTATACATGTACTATTATGTGAAACATATTTTTATATTAGTCACAGTTGTGAAAGAAAAAACAAACCAAAAGGGGAAAAAACATGAAAAAAATGAAGAAAGTGAAAGTAATGCTATTGATCTAGCTTGATCTACATTCAGAGTCCATCAGTTCTTTATCTGGATATGGATAGCATTTTCCTACATGAGTCCTTTGTACTTTTCTTGGATCGTTGTGCTGCTGAGAAGAGCTAAGTCTATCACAATTGATCATCACACAATATTGCTAATACTGGGTACAATGTTTTCCTGGTTCTGATCATTTCACTTTGCATCATTTCATTTAAGTCTTTCCAAGTTTCTCTGAAGTCTGCCCGTTCATCATTTCTTATAGAACAATAATATTCCATTCCATTTATATACCACTTGTTCATTCATTGATGAACATCCCCTCAAATTCCAATATTTTACCACCATGAAAAGGACTACTGTAAACATTTTTGTGTATGTAGGTCCTTTCCCCTTTTGTATGATCTCTTTGAGATACAGACTTAGTAGTGATATTGCCAGATCAAAGGGTATGCATAGTTTGGTTGCCCTTTGGGCATAGTTCCAAACTGCTCTCCAGAATGGTTGGATCAGCTCACAACTTCACCAATACTAAGTACATTAACGTCCCAACTTTCCTACATCCTCTCTGACACTTATCATTTTCCTTTTATTGTCATATTAGCCAATCTGATAGGTGTGAGGTGGTACCTCAGAGTTGTTTTAATTTGCACTTCTTTAATCAAAAGTGATTTAGAGCACTTATTCATATGCCTATAGATAGCTTTGATTTCTTCATATGAAAACTGCCTGTTCATATCCTTTGACCATTTATCATTTGGGGAATGGTATTTCTTATAAATTTAACTCAGTTCTCTATATATTTTAGAAATGAGACTTTTATCAGAGACACTTGTTGTAAAGATTATTTTCCAGCTTTCTGTTTTCCTTCTATTCTTGGTTGCAATGGTTTTGTTTGTACAACAGCTTTTTAATTTAATATAATCAAAATTATCTATTTTGAATTTTGTAATGCTCTCTGTCTCTTATTTAGTCATGTGCTCTTCCCATCCCCATAGATCTAACAGATAGATTGCTCTTCTAATTTGCTGATGGTATCACCCTTTATATCTAAGTCATGTACCTGTTTTGATCTTATACATGGTATATGGTGTAAGATGCTGATCTATATCTAGTTTGTGTCCTTTTGTTTTCTAGTTTTCCTAGCAGTTTTTGCAAAATAGTGAGTTTTTATCCCAGAAGGTGGGGTCTTTAGGCTTATCAAACACTAGGTTAGTATGGTCATTGACTACTGTGTCTTGTGTATATAATCTATTCTACTGATCCACCATTCTAGTTCTTAGCCATTACCAGATAGTTTTGATGATTAATGCTTTATAATATAGAACAAGATTGGATATTGCTAGACCAGCTTCCTTTGTATTTTTTCCCATTAATTCCCTTGATATTCTTGACCTTTTGTTCTTCCAGATAAATTTTGTTGTTATTTTTTCTAGCTCTGTCAAATAATTTTTTGGTAGTTTGATTGGTATGGTACAGAATAAGTGAATTATTTTAGGCAGAATTGTCATTTTTATTATATTGGTTTGCCCCACTCATGAACAACTGATATTTTCCCAGTTATTTAGATCTGACTTTATTTGTGTGAAAAGTATTTTGTCTTAACAGGTAGACTCCCAAGTATTTTATATTATTTACAGTTATTTTAAATGCAATTTTTCTATCTCTTGCTGCTGGGTTTTGTTGGTCATATAAAAAAATACTAATGATTTATGTGGATTTACCTTATATCCTATAACTTTGCTAAAACTGTTAATTATTTCAAGAAGTTAATTATTTGAAGTAGTTTTTTAGTTGATTCTCTAGGGTTCTCTATGTATATATACCATTATATCATCTGCAAAGAGTGATATTTTTTCCCCTCACTGTATATTCTAATCCTTTTACTTCTTTTTCATCTGTTATTACTGTAGCTAACATTTCTAGTACTATGCTGCACAAGAGCAGTGATGATGGGCATCCTTGCTTCACCCCTTATCTTATTGGGAAGGCTTTTCTTATCCCCATCACAGTTAATGCTTGCTGATGGTTTTAGATAGATACTGCTTATCATTTTAAGGAAAGTTCCCTTTATTTCTATGATCTCTATTGTTTTTAATAGGAATGGGTGCTGTATTTTGTTTAAAAAAAACTTTTTCAGCATCTATTGAAATAATCACATGATTTCTGTTGGTTTTGTTACTGATATGGGCAATTTTGTTGATAGTTTTCCTAATATTGAACCAACCCTGCATTCCTGGTATAAATCTCACCTGATCATAGTGTATAATCCTTGTGATATATTGCTATAATCACCTTGCTAATATTTTGTTCAAAATTTTTTCATCTTCAGCCTCTTTTAAAGCACTCAGGCTCACAAGGCACAAAATAAAACAATTTTATTTTCAAATTGAAGAACAAAGAAATCATGTACATCTTGATCTCAGAGTCAAGAGACACCCCTGCCAGTGAGTCACATTCTCTACCACCCCTATAGTTTCCATGGCTTAAAATAATGCCCAGGATGGGGATCAAGCAAGGCGGGAGGCCAGGGTTTGCTTCCCTGTCCTGAGGTACTTACTCCCTCCCAGAATCCCTTCTTTTCATGGAATTGCTCATTCATCAGAAGTTCTTGCTAGTCATTGCTATTCACCACTCCCTTTACTTCTCACTCCTCAGGCATATCCTTCATCTGGCAGCACTCATTTTAATTTCCTTGGCTTCCTCACCATATCCCCAGGAAACTCATCACTGGGATATCGCAACATCTGGTAAGATCCAATCAGCCTTGGCGCTCACACCTCATTAGTACCCATTGCTCCTATGATTGGCAGATGGTGCCATAAATTTCTCCATTTAAGAAGATGGAACAAGCTTAACATCCTCCCTATTTCCCAATCTGCTCCATTCTTTTGGACTTTTTTGGCTTCCCCAAAAGTCCCAATGCCTATGCTTCCTCCATTCCCTTTTTAGCTTTCTTTTGTGTGTTACCTCTCACATTTACTCCTTGAAAGCAAAAACTGTCTTTCTTTTTTGCATTTATGCATTTTTGCATTTGCTCCAACACTTAGGGGCAGCTAGGTGGCACAGTGGATAGATCAATGGGCCTGGAATGAAGGAGACCTGAGTTCAGATCAGGCCTCAGACACTATTAGTTGTGTGACCCTGGATAAGTCACTTAACCCTGTTTGCTTCAGTTTCTTCATGAATAAAATGAGCAGGAGAAGGAGATGGCAAACTACTCTAGTATCCTTATCAAGAAAACCCAAAATGGCATCACAGAGTCAGGCATGATTCAGAGGACTGAACAACAACATCCCCAGTACTTAGCATAGTGCCTGGCACAAAGTAGGTACTTAGTAAGTGTTTGTTGACTATTATCTCCTTCTGCTGCTTATCTCTAGGCAAGAACCAGTATCCCTTGGAGAACGGCAGATTGAAAAGAGGTATCTATACATGCTTCCCCTTGAACTACATTTAGAAAACTCATATAGAGATATGTGTGTGTGATCTTACATGGGCTACTCCCACAAGCATATGGTCCAAAATGTTACAAAAGGAACAAAACAAAATAGATATCCTTGAATGAGTAACCATTAATTTCAAATGTCTATGTAAATCCAAGTCTTTGTCATCCCAAATATGAGAGCTTCTCTGGAGAAGGTAGTCCTTTATTCTTATCTTTGGCTATTGTGTTCTCTCAGTATTGTGTTTACTTTTTTGTCCTTCTTTGTCCTGTCTGGCAGCTAGGTTTTTAATAGTATTTTTTCCAACTATAGTAAAGACAGTTTTTAGCATTCATTTTTACAAAATTTGAGTTCCAAATTTTTCTGCCTCCTTTCCTTCCCTCCCCTCTTCCTAAAACAGTAAGCAATTTGATATAAATTATATGTGTGCAATCATGTAAAACATTTTCATATTAGTCACAGTTGTGAAAGAAGAAACAGACCAAAAGGGGAAAAAAACAAGAAAAAAAATAAAGTGAAAATAATATGCCTTGATCTGCATTCAGAGTCCATCAGTTCTTTGGCTAGATGTGGATATCATTTTCCATCATGAGTCTTCTGTAATTGTCTTCTACCAATGTGTTGCTGAGTAAGTCATTCACAATTGATCATCATAAAATGTTTATGTTACTGTGTAAAATGTTTTCCTATTCCTGCTCATTTCACTTTGCATCAGTTAATACAAGTCTTTCTTGGTTTTTCTGAAATCCTCCTGCTAAGCATGTCTTGTTGCACAATAGTATTCCATTACATTCATATACCATTACTTGTTCAGTCATTCCTCAACTGATTGGGCTTGTTGTTATGAAGAACTAAATTCAAATTGGGATTCAGACATTTACTAGCTGGGTAATCCTGGTCAAGTAACTTAGCCTCATTTTCTTCAATTGCAAAATGGTGATAATAACAGCGTCTACCTCCTAGGGTATTGTGAAGATCAAATAAGATCATATTTGTAAAGCTCTTATCACAGTGCCAGGCACACAGTTTTTCTTCCTTCCTTCTTCCCCTCCCCTCCAACATACCATCTACTCTCGTGGGCCCCTGGAGTGATGACTAAATAGATACCATAATGTAGAGGAAAGAGTATGATTTCCGAAGTTATAGCTCCTGTATTTAAAACTTTTCTCTGCTACTTGCTATTAAAATGACCCTCAACAAGTCCTCAGACTCTCTAGGTTTCATTTTTTCCAAACTTCAGAACAAAAATATTGGGTTAGATATTTTCTAAGATTTTCTTCTGGCTTTAAATCCTAGGATTCTTTGCAGTCCGATTAGTCAGTTAACAGGCATTTATTAAGCACCTACTTTTTGCAAGGCACTGGGCTAACTGCTAGAGATACAAGGAAAGGGGAAAAAAATCAGTCTTTTTTTCTCAAAGTGTTCACAGTTTATTGGGGGAGACAACAGGTAAAAACTATGTACAAATAATTATATACAAGGTAATTTGGAAATAACCAACAGAGGGAAAGTATTAGCATTGAGTGGGACTGGAAAAGTCTTCTTACAGAAGGTGAGATTTCAGCTGGAACTTGAAAGAAGCCTCGAGGCAGAGAAGAAGAAAGAGAGAATTCCAGGTATGGAGGAGAGCCAGTGAAAATGCTCAGAGTCCATACATGGAGCATCTTAGAGAGCAGGTTAGGGAAGTAAGATGTAAGAAGATTAGGATATTTGGACAGGGTCAATTTATGGAGAGCTTTGAATGCCAAAAGGGATTTCATATTTGATCCTGGATGTGTTAGGAAACCCAATTTGAAAAAGTAATCAGTTAGTTTTTGTCACTTTAGACTGTTGCATGGAATTTTATCCCACAAAGAAGCCACAGATTTTTTGGGAAAAATATGTAAACATATACACATGTTTTCACATGCCATATAGTTAGAAAAAAAAAGTCTCTCCTACAATCAGCAGATTACCAAACTTTATCATAGATCTGAAAGACATTAATCATGGTTCTTTTCCAAATACTGTTGTCTACACTGTGTTGCTTCTAATTTTTGTTTCTTATTGGGAATGTTGCATTTATGAAATGTTTTTGAACACCAAAGAAAGGAAGACTGCCTTTTTTTCCATCTCTTCATTGTTCTATATGCTAGATGGCTAACAACCAGCCATGAAAGGAGTTTTGTTTTTGTCTCCCTCCAGTCCTTTGTCCCCCTCCTGTCAATTTATATGCACCTGACAGCCAGAATTATCACAATAATGACTAAAAGGTTTGTCATGAAGAACTTTTTTAAAATGGAAAAGTCCTCACTAATGTAAAGAATCATTATTTAAACCTTGCTCCTCAGGGGTTATGGCTATTTCAAAGTACACATAAAAGATATTATTGATCTCCTTTTCATAATCAAATCAATACTTTACATCAGTGAAGTCGAGATGCATTACTTAAACTTAAAAATGTATTAAGATGATAAGATTCAGGGCTGGAAGGGACATATGAGACCATTCCCTTCAATTTGCAGATTAATAAACTGAAGCCTAGAGAGAAATGACTTGCCCATGGTCACACAATTGTTAAGAAGTAGAGCCAAGATTTTTTTTTTTTTTAAGCAATCAGGGTTAAGTAACTTGCTCAAGGTTACATGGCCAGTTATTTCTGGGTGTGGTGCTGAGTATCTGAGCCCACATTTGATCCAGGTCATCCCGACACTGGAGCCGGTGCTCTTACTCACTGAGCCACCTGACCACCCCTAAGCAATTGGGGTTAAGTAACTTGCTCAAGGTTACACGGCCAGGTGTTTCTGGGTGAGTGCTAAGTGTCTGAGCCCGAGATTCGATCTCCAGGTCTTCTCAACACTGGAGCCGGTGCTCTTACTTGCTGTGCTACCTGGCCACCCCTAGAGCCAAGATTTGAACCCATATAATTTTGCCTCAAATCTGGGGGTCTTTCCCTCCCCATGAGCTATCCATCAACCTACATAAGCCTGAGGTCAAACATCAATGTTCAATCAAAGATTGAATTCAGCTAGACCAAACCTTTAAGATCTAGTCCTTTCATTTTATAGATAAGGAAACTGAAGACCTAGAGAGGTTGAAGGAATTGGCCAAGGTCACATAGAGGCAGACCTGGAATTGGGACCTAGGTTCCTGACTTCTAGTCTAATTCTCTTCCATCTAGGCCATCATTCCAGATATTGTGCTAAGCACAGGGGATATAAAGAAAGGGGAAAAAAAGCAACAATCCTACATTAGTTCCTGCTCCCAAGAAACTCCTAGTCTAATAGGGAATGAGAGAAGTGGGTTTTTTTATTATATTAATAATAGAATTATTATTATGTATAATATAATATATAGAATAATATTATTTGATTATATTAATAACCAATTATTAAATCAGCATTGAAGTTTTTCCTATTCCCTCATTCAGTCTCAGAAGGACAAGGTTGAAAGATAAGATTGACCTAATCCTCGGGATACAAGTTTTGCCCAGCTAGGGGACTTTACTTTTGTTTATAGTGTAAACAGAATCTAATCTAGGTTCATTCCCACCCTAAAGCATTGAGCCCAAGCCTTTGCACCCCTCCATTGCAGTCTAGAGGAACTCAATTCATGAAGGAAAAAATCAACCAAGGTGGTCTGGGTAGAGAGATGGATTCTTTCGTCTAGATTGCTGGAGGTAACTGAATCTCATAACCAAGTCATGTTCTCAATGGGAGGAGCTGAAGACTTTAAGCCAACCACCTCACTAATATGTCTACCCCCTCATTAATTGTTCATCAATCAGGGTTGATTTCCACCTGTCGGGGGCACCCCTTTTTCCAAAAGTATTTAAGCATTGAATGATCTCCATGGTGGAGGTCTTTGGTTCCTGAGAGAAACCACTGACCATTAATTTATTATCAGCTAGCCTAATTAATAAATTGACTAGTAATTACCCAGAAACTCAGTCCCTTGGTCCTTTCATTTGTCTCAGTGAAGTAACATGCAAATAGATACATACAAACAAGATATATACAGGATAAATCGGAGATACTCAACAAAGCAAAGACACTAGCAATAAAGGGCATCAGTAGAGGCTTCTTACAGAAGGTGGGATTTTAGCTGGGACTTGAAGCCAGAGAAGGCAGGTGGCAGTGATGAGGAAGAAGATAATTCCTATTGTGGACAGCCAGGGAAATTGCCTAGATCTGGGAGATGAATTTCTGTGGATCCTGAGCATTCCATGTGATATTCCAGGAGGAAATTTCAGGACTTGCACAATTTCCCTTATGAAATATACAACATTTATATATAATAAACATATATCAAAATAACCATGATGTGCAGCATTTTAAAAATATGAAATCAGACTTAATTTCTTCTAATTTGCTCTAAAATACTTCCAAAACATCATTGGCAGCCTTTAAGCCTCTCTAGTTCATCCTGGAAACAGAGTAGGCTTCAAATGTCTCTGGAGCATCTCTGGCAAAGGCCTGTTTATCTAAATTCGTGACAGCTTCCCTGGCATTACTCCTCTCCTAGTGCCCACAGGCTTCCAGCTATATTTTTGTGCAATCCTATGCTGGATAAAGCTGGAGAAGGAAATGGCAACCCACTCCAGTATCTTTGCCAAGAAAACCCCAAATAGGGTCATGAAGAGTTTGACACAACTGAAAAGACTGAACAATAGGCTACATTAAGGAGCCTATTGTGGTTTCTCTTTGGATGTCTTGATCGTTATTTGTTCTGATGCTTTTTTTAGGCTTTTGCTGGAGACCTTTTCATGTCTCTATCTTAATCAGAAAAATCTTCCTCATTTTATTCCATGTGATCTCTCAACTCTTCATCCTGGCTGCATATCTCCTCTGGTTTATAAATAGGTCATAAATTTCAAGAAAGAGGCATGATGGGTAACAAGACAGACCTCCCCACGTTTTAGATGTACAAGATAGAGGATTTTAGAGTTGGACCTTCAAAGTCCAAACCACTCATTTTGCCAGGAAAGAAACAGATTCAGAAAGGGACAATGTGAACTTCAGATGTGGTGTACCTAGAGAAAGAATAGAATACCAGCTGGTATATGCTGGTTTTATAACCTTAGATAAGGTACTTACCCAGTCTCCTCATCTGGAAAATGAAAATCATAATACTTGTAAGTAAAGCAGCCAGGGACATATGGTGAAGAAGACTAGAATTAAAATCTGGCCTCTGCTAATTCCTCGCTGTGTAACCTTGGACAAATCACTTAGCCTCTCCCAACATCAGTTTTCTCATCTATAAAATGGGCACCTACCTCCCAAGGTTGTTGTGAGGATCAAATGAGATAATATATGTAAAGCACTTTGCAAATCTTAAATCACTGCTGCTGTTACTACCCACATCAAGAAATTTTGGGGTGGGAAGTGCTTTGTAAATTTTAAAATGCTATATAAATGCAAGTTATGATTATTACCAATGATCAGAGAAGTAGTTAGTGGAAAGGTTGTGATTAGAGCTCAGGTCCCTTGTCTTCTAGTCAGGAGTTCTTGCTATTAAACTGTGTAACTATTAGTTTATTAATTTGAATGTTGAAAATAATAAGGGTTGGAAAGAAAGGGAAGAAAGAGAATGGGAACCATTTGAGGAGGGGGGAGAATAGCATATGTGGCTCTGATGGCAGTAGCTTAATGCAAAACTTCAATGGATGGGGGCGGGGCAAAGGAAGAAAAAAAGGAGAAAAAAAGAAAAATAGAAATGTATTGTATATGTAAAAGGAATAGCAAGTTATACATAATAGATTTTCAGTTTTGTATGTAATCATTTTTGTTATACTATGTTATAGAAATTCTTATTTTATCCCATGAAAAATAAATATTTTAAAAATACTTCAACAGATCCATGATCTTATCAATATCAGTACTTCCTTCACTGTAATCCAATCATACTTCATCCCAAGTGACTTTTAACCTCGTTCTTCCACATCTCCTCCACAGAGGATCCATCCAATGTGCCAGTGGCTTTCATTGCTCTTTTTAAACTTCTTTGGATACGAGCATAGCCTTCAAGCTGTCTTATCTATTATCCCTCACTCTTACTATAATTGCCTATATTATTGCTATCTGAATTATGTCTGCTACATTGCTTCCATGACTCTATCTGTAAGGCTTATACCCTTTTTACTAAAGTGTATAAAGATGTTTGCTATTTTGAATTTTTTGTAGCTGCAAATAACACCCTTCTGTGAATGCAAACAAATTGATTTTGAGAATGTATACAACCAAATTTCTGTGCAGCTACATTGATAACTTCAGGTTTTTGTTCCTTAATACAAGGACCCTGAATCTCAAGAAAAAGCTAAAACTCGTTAGGGCAAAGCTTTTATTTTTGTAAAAACTGCTGCTAGGCTATCTCATCTGATTGTGGTCAAACCTATTCCAATATAAAGAAAACTCACTCAGTCATTCTGTCAAATATTCAATTCTTATTACATTGTTCAGTTTCCTGCTTTCCTGTATAATATATTGCCTCTGATTATTTTTGCCTTCCATGCCTATATCATTGGGAAGATTTATCCCTGTTTCCAAAATTAAGATAATGTTCAATTCAGTCCAAGTGAAGTGGTTGGTTGTTTCTGTTCTTGGTTTTTTGGTAGCAAGATAGTTCCTATGAATAAAAGATTTCTGCATTCTAAGCAGATTTAAAAAAAAAAAAGAAGATTCTTCTCATCCTACTACATTTACCATCCCACTTAGCCAATCATGGCACTAAAATACCAGGAAACCAAAACCTGGAAACATTATGAATGTGTAGCAGAGATGAGACCTTTTCTGTATAAAGAAGGAAACTTGGAGCTGCCACCCCCTGAATCATTTGAGAGTTGCCATCATTCACAAGCTATTCTGAGACCACAGGTCTTTGTGCTGCCCTGAGAGCTGGTAGAGAATCATCTTTTGTGTTATCACCCAATATTTGGCACTGCAACCCTCCCTATACCTCCCCTCCTCCCACTACCTTATCTCAGTCTGCAGGCCGCTCCTTTGGCCACATGGCTAGTGGAAACTTAAGACACAGACCTAAGAAATGTCCCATCTCATCTCTAGCCTTCCCAAGACCTCTTATTGGCTGCAAAAACTATCCTTCAGTAATCCTTGTTAGGTTATAATAAAAAGGGATCCTTCAACTCCTTCAAAACTGTGTTTCCTCCGGTACATTCCTTCTCTGTATTGCTGCTCTAATCCAGGTTCTTTTCTTATATCTGATTCATTGGTGCCATTTCTGCTTGTTCATGCAGTATATAGAGGAGAGGTTGGGATGGCAGAGTTCAAAGGTGGTGGCACTACTTTTATCAATAAAGATACTAGTTTCTTATACTAATCTTGAAGGATCTTTTCCCTTTTTGTCATTTGTTATCCTCTCAGCTTTATCTTTAAATGCTCTCAGGAGGATCTGGCCTAATTGTAATTCAATATTGAAAACTGGATAGCTACCTACATTATGCCTGTGTTATTTAAATACAAGCAGGAAGACTGTGAAAGAAAGAAGAAAACACAAAACAGAGGTCTAAACTATGGAGTGTCCGTAAATGCAAACTGTTAGTTGGCTAGCACCTGGAGGTCTGAGAGTTCACATTTAATGGAGGTGAATTTACTTATTGGAGAGAAAAGACAACGATCCTTGGGACCTGATACTCCTGTTAAAAAGGGCAGCTGGGTGGCACAGAGGATAGAGTGCCAGGCCTGGAGTCAGGAAGACTCATCCTCCTAAATTCAAACCTGGCCTCTCTTACTAGCTTACGGTGTGACCCTGGGTAAGCCACTTAACCCTGTTTGCCTCAGTTTCCTCATCTATAAAATGAGTTGGAGAAGGAAAAGGCAAACCACTGCAGTGTCCTTGCCAAGAAGACCCCAAAATGGGGTCACCAAGAAGCCAGACATTATACAACAATGATGACAGCAAAAGTAAGGACAACACTCCTATGAATGGGTCACAAATGCAAATTAAGTAGAAAAATGGTTAAGAAAGATATGTGGCAGCATTTTATCTATCTTTTTCTGTGGGAGGCAATGCCAAGTCCTGTTCTAAGCTTGAAAGGAAGGCCATACTCCTATGTAGGGAGACAGCAAATTGCTGAGGAAGAAGGCCTTCCAAGAGAGGGACTGTGGAAATGAGTACCTCTCAGCTTATGCACAGACAGGTCCCTCAGGCTACTGGGTGACAGATAGTTGGTTCTGCCTTGCTTGCTAGTGCCACCTGGTGGTCTAAATCTGCTTTGTTTTGAAGGACCTTTTGGCTAGATGTCATCTTTTGTCCTGGCACCTAACATAGTGTCTCTCACAAGGTACTAATAAATGTCTGTGCCCAGTGTCTACAGACTTCCCCATTTATTTCCCAGAACCTTGCTCTACAGGGCCTATATTCTCCATGATCCAGATCTTTCCCATTTCCACGTATTAAACAAAATTTCATTATCCTGTGTTTTCAGTCCCTTAGAGAGTAAACTCTACTGGATGACAGTTTGCTTATCTCATAAATTAATTAGAAGCTTACATTTAGGAAAAACTTCAGAGAAGCAACGTTTGACCCTATTTGTGAAGCTATAGGAACTTCCCTAATAGGTGATTATCCCATCCTCTGTTTGAACACTTCCCTACTAGGAGGCATAAGCAGATGGGGTGCCAGACTTGGAGTCAAGAAGTTGTTTTTGTTGTTTGGTCACTCCAGTCATTTCCAGCTCTGTTCAGTCAATTCCAGCTCAATTCCAAATGACCCCATTTGGAGTTTCTCAGCAAAGATACTGGAGTGGCCTGCCATTTCCTTTTCTAGTTCATTTTACATATGAGAAAACTGAGGCAATGGGGTGAAGTAACTTGCCCAGGGTCACACATCTACTGTCTGAAGTTAGATTTGAACTTCTGACTCCAGGCCTGGTGCTCTATCCACTGTGCCACTTAACTCCCTGGGAGTGAGGAAAACCGAATTCAAATCCTGTTCTAGGCTGACTGTGATTGTAGGCAAATCACTTATCCTTTCACTGTGTTGGTTTCTCCATCTCTATAATGGGATTACTTAGCACCTACCTGACATGGGTGTTTTGAGTATTAAATTAAAAAATGATATAATGCCTGTAAAGTACATAGTGAAACAATCCATTAAATTTATGTGAAGTTATTGTAGTACCGTATCTTGATTAATGCGAGCAAGACCCAAGTAATAATTTTAGAATGGACCCTTTATTAAAACACCATGTTGGCTGATCAGGCCACATGGCAGGCTGAGCCGGCCCCACCCCATGTTTCAGGTACAGCAATAGCAGTAGCAGCCTGCAACAGCCCCGACAGTTTACAAAGGGGGCCTTACATAAGCAGTGATTGGTCAGTACATACCTTGAAACTCCCTCACCTGACCCAGAAGCCCGCCCACTTCTATGCAGGTGAGCTGACTGGGGGAAAGGGCAGAGACCCAGAGGGGGAGGGCGGAGCTGACTTGGCAGTCTGCTCACTTCTTTGGGGGAGGGGGAGTTGTGGGGAAAACCAGGAACAACATTTCCCACATCTTTTGTTAGTGGGTCAAACCCTTGACACCCTGGTACAAACATATAGGACAGTCAGCTTTGTTCCCAAGGGCTGGTAGTGGGGACCCATAACAATTAGCAATTTAACAGTTAATAGGGACTTCCTATATAATCAAGGCCATAGTCACAAGGAAGAGGAGGGGGCACGTTTTTCCACTGGTCCTCTAGTTGAATTTCTCCAGGAAAGAAGTTGTTCCAATAGAGGTGAGGTCCAGATTCTTGGGGAAGCTGTCTACACCTTATGTCTTCTTTTTCAGATTCCAAGGCTCCCAGGGGATGATCCTTAGATGACTAGAGTTCAAATGTACAATATAAGAGCTCCAAGAAACATGATTTTACATATGAAGGTCCAGTTTTCTAGCCATGCAAGACTAGGTTTAAACAAATAGTTCAGTTTTCTTAGACACACAGGGCTAGGCTCAGTTAATACAATGAGGTTTTTCTCACAACTTTACAAAATGACATAATTACATTATGTCAGGTACGTCACCAAGATAACCAAGAAAACTTACATACAAACTATACAAGAATCATAATTAACATACAATTCCTTGTATCCCAGTGACCTATTTCATTTAAGCAACACTTAAGCAACATTTAAGCAACATTTAAATCCCAGATGCCTCATGTAGTTACAGAATCTAAAAGAGTTTTGCATCTCTGGTTCAGATCTAGAGATGACCAGATAATTTTGACTTAATATAAATTAGTACAATTACTTAAGATTAGTTCCATATTTTTAAACTACAGAGAATTTTCAGTTTATTTATTCTTTGTTATTTCTACCGTTCCTAAATCCTGTACCTGGTATAGGAGTCCTTTAAAATACGAAAAACTTTTTTAAAAATTGATTTCATCTGCCCTTTGTAAAATTATCAGACAGATGCATTAACAAATTAACATTAGCTTCACCCTTACCACTATCTTATCCAATCCTTGTGCTAAAATCCAAAATCCATGCCTCTGATCTTATTCCCAAACATGCTCAAAACATGAATTCACATAATAGGAAATTTTTAAAACCATTTTATACATCTGTATTTAATCCTAGGTGTCATCTAGTCTGATCCTGTTACTCTCCTCAAACTTCACTATCCTGGTCAATCAGGCATCTATTTCATTACTTTTTGCCTTATTACTAATCATCTCCTTCTTTAAAGGATGTTATCTCTATATTTATTCATTTATTTGGTCCTGAATATTACTTCTCAGTGAATTTGCTGTGGAATAAAAGGATGTCATAAACCTTACCAGAAGGAAAAAACAATGTCATAAACCTTGCCAGAAGGAAAACTTCCTTAGTCTTGTTTGATTCCAGGCATGAGTCATCTCCAATAGTCATTCAGGTAATCACCAGGTGCTGAAAGCAGGGCTTAGGCATAAATAGGTGGAAGCTTTCCTTTTCAGAAAGAAAAGGCACAATTGGAAAAATAAAGTCAGAGAGATCACACCTGGGCAGTGTCTGAGGTTGTCCCCAAACTTTTCCAAGCACAGACATCCACCTTGAACAGTTTGCAGCCTGCAGCCTCTGCCATCCCATTATTGCTTTTTATGACGACTCCTGTAATCAAGGCTTAGAAAAATAGTAAAATTTACAGTCCCTCAAATTATTAAATAGCAAATAAATATGAACTAGTGTCCTTCAGATAGGGCCATCTAAAATTTGATTGAGCTATTAATTAAAAACTCAAGTTACAAATCTTTCTGCCTTCCCAAAACTTCTTCATGCTCTCTCAACATACTTCTAAAACTGATATCAACTATCTGGAAAGAGGAGGGGCTGGATGAACCCCATTTGTCCCCTAACCTTCTCATCTGCTTTGTTCAGCTTCTCATAAATAGACTTTAAAGACAGTTTGAATTAACCTGGTGTTAAAAATGGTATCTTTCTTTTCTCTCAACTAAAGTAACTCTGATTAATCTAAATATCAGGTACCCAAGTACCCCATCATTCCAATAATTGACCTTATCAATTCTGGCGTCGATTCAAAGTTAGAGAGATACCAACATATGCCAGTCAATATATTTTACAATCACTATACAATTCTGATCACAAGTGTTTCACAAACGCTATTAATTTTCCTTTTACAAATTCAAGGAACAAGTCAAGCTGAGATAGCAAAAAACTTCTTTCTTTTAAGCAATCCTAATATCTTAAAAAAAACTTGTTTTTTTTAAAGCAATCCCAATATCCTATTTCCAGTTTCTTAATGATTAATTCTCAGAATTTGCGAAGATATTTTGTAAAGAAATTATAAATTTCCAAATTAAAAATTTCAAATTATTACAACAACAGGGAGAATTTTGGTGGACCTTTTGAAAGTGAGCTTTGAATCTGCCAATCTCAAAGCTCCACACTTAATTGGCTTTAATTGGTCAGGCAGGAGATCTAGCCTGCTTGCTTCTTTGATCAGAGGGAAGGGATTCCCACCTCCCCACCTCTCCCAATGCTCACAAGGAGGACTCTGGAGTCTCAGTCCCAGGGAAGACCCCACCTCTCCCTGACCTTGAAATTTCCCAACTGCCCAATTTTCTCCCAAGGGAGGGGCTGTGCAGGTCCCAACCTCACCCCCCTTTCCACTTCAGTGGGTAGAGAACTCCTTCCTGCCATCTCCTTCCTCCTCCCCAACCCAGCCCCCACAAGAAGTGGCTGAGGGCTAGGGGAGGGGGACTTTACCTGCCAGAGGCAGCTCAGGGTGGGGGTTGGTCAGTCCCACCCTCGGCCTGACTCAGGAGCCAGGCTGGCCAGCCCCTCCCCCCAGCCTCAGCCATTTGGAGGAGCCATGTGCCCTCCCCAGCCAGGCTCAATAAGGCCAATTAGGAATAGATGGGATACATAGAAAGACATACTAATTTCAACAGTACCAGAATAGATAGGATAAAACTTTAAGAACACAGAATGGATAGAACACATAAAAAGACAGACAAACAATAGTCCCTACCCACTTGTTTACCTCCTGCACATTCTGAACAGGAAGCAAATGAGCTCAAGTGGACATAGGACACAAAAAGACAGACAAATAGACATTAACCAGACCACTGACGGGCAAGAGGCCTGATGTCTCAAGCTTTGTGCGGGGAGGAAATGCCCCCTGCACAAATGGCTACATCTAGCCTTCCCCCCTCCAGGAAACAGGACAGAATTTTACTCACCCCCAAACTGGAGGTCCTGAATATACCCTTGAGACCTGGGGCCCTGGAACTTCATCAGGGGCTAGCCCCCCTAGGAATCTGGGCGAGCAGATGCCTACCCCCAAGGACGAGAGCTCTTGCTATTTGGCAAAATATCGATGTCTCCCCATGAAGTGGCCAGGGCTGCTTCCTCCCCACCCCTCTCCTTTTCTTATTTCTCTTTACCCAAAGGGGAGATAAGGAGAGAGTTGGAAGTCAACAGTTTCCCTGACCATTTTGACCACAGAAGTTGTTAATTACAAGGGGCGGCCAGGTAGCACAGTAAGAGCACCGGCTCCAGTATCAGGATGACCTGGAGATCGAATCCAGGCTCAGACACTCAGCACCACACCCAGAAATAACTGGCCTGTGACCTTGAGCAAGTTACTTAACCCTGATAGCTTAAAAAAAAAGAAGTTGTTAGTTATAGACAGACAAACAGGAAGGCAAGCACACAAATATAACAGACAGAAAACGACTCACTTCCAGAGGCTGACACAGAGATCTGTGTCCAAAGAGCCGAAATGTGATCTGATTGATATCAGGGGATAGTCTGGACTTTCTCAGCCTTGAGTTTTGAGTTATGAGAAAATTTCAGACCCTGGGTGCTCAAGGAAGTTAAAGCTGAGGGGCCTCCATCCCCAGAGGCTGAGCAAGGATCTTGGGCCTTAGATAGCAACACAGAATGCTGTGAAATCTCGCTGGAGCCTCCAAATGTAGTACTGTACCTTGATTAATTCAAGTAAGACCCAAGTAATAATTTTAGAACGGACCCTTTATGTTGGCTGATCAGGCCACATGGTAGGCTGAGCTGGCCCCACCCCATGTCTCAGGTACAGCAATAGCAGTAGCAGCCAGCAACAGCCCCAGTCTGGGGCAAAACCTCAACTTCTAAAGGCGGCCTTATGTAAGCATCAATTGGTCAGTACACACCTTGAAACTCCCTCACCTGACCCAGAAGCCCACACACTTCTATGCAGGTGAGCTGACTGGGGGAAAGGGGAGGGTGGAGCTGACCTGGCAGTCTGCTCACTTCCTTGAGGGAAGGGTTGTGGGGAAAACCAGGCACAACAGTTATAATGTATTAATAAGATCCTCCTCATCTTGGCTTGAAATCTATTGCCGTGTAACCTTCACTCATTAATCCTAGTTCAGCTCCTATAGCTACCCAGAATAAATTTCTGTATGCCCTTCTGACAGGGTGTGGGCCCAAGCCAAGACCTTTACCCTTACCCCAAAAGAGTTTGGGTCCCATTTGTTTAAGGGGCCCTAGAAAATGCCACCTTGAAATCTCCTTGATTTCCCCATTTGATCTGGCTTTCCCTTGAGGCCATAAACCTTTCGTTATCACTATGCCAAAATCTCAGTTCAGCTACTTCCCACCCTTAATCCCATTCTCCAGGGTACTGATCATTCCCATCAAGATCTTCCTCGACTTGATTTCTCGTCACCCCAGGCTACCGGCCACTCCCATCTAGACCCTCCCTAGACCCCTGCCCCCTCCCTCCAGTCACCCTGTACTACTTGGCTACCCCTGGATTCCTCCTGTGAGGGATAATTTGCAGTGAAGTTTCCCCATTCTGAAAAATCAAATCTAGAGTGGCTTCAGCATCCACTAGGCCTAAGTTTAGAGGTCACCTGACCTTACAGGAATCTGGGACTTAGAGTAATGGAGACCCTCCGCAGTGCCACCTCAGCACAAGATATGCCAAATAAGGATAAAACTGCTTTCCTGGCCTTGCATTGGACACCCACATGTTTCCATGTCCTTTGTCTCTAAGATAGATTCCCTCACTTAGGTTGTGGGCCAGCCTCCCTACCAATGAGAGTGAAGGCCAGTTGGGAGGTTGGGTTTCTGCATTAAAATGTTATATAACCATGGGCTTGCTTCCACCTGTTGCTCTCTCCCTGGCAGATGCCATTTGAGTGATGGGGCAGAGGGCCCTTTCTCATGAGAAAGAATAAATAAACTTTTCTCTACTTTCCTAAGCAGTCTCCAAACTCATTTACTGTGCACACACTCCCTCAGTCTTTCTGTATATAAAATCCATCTTGTTTCCATGAAAGTAATCAGATTCTATTCTAGCCTACTTACATTAGAGTTACAAAGGCTCAGCCCTCTGGCATTAGCCATATAAATGCTCAGATTCCTTAATAATGAGATAAGGCTCTGGGAACCCCCTTGAACTCTGAATCCCGTTTGATAAGTCTTTCATTGTGGCTCTGCCCAAACCTTTGTTACTAGCTTGGCCCTCCATTGTCCATCTACTTCCCACCCTTGAGCCTATCAAAATATCTATACCCAAATCAACTGTTATCTGATCTCATTAACTCCCCCTGAAGACCCTCCCCAAACTCATTACTGGAGTCTGACCTCATCTGACTCCTCCTGAAGACTCTCCCCAAACTCCTTCCCTAGACCACTCCTAGATTCCTCCCACAACTTTTCTGTATATAAGACCCTATCTTGTCTCCAGGTGGTATGAGAGCACCATAGAATTTTCTAGAACAGACGTACTCTGTGTCCAATACAAGCAAACTTTTAATGAACTTTTAATAAACTTTTCTTTTCTTTGGCTAAGAGAAGACTTGAGTTCAATTCATTCAGCAGGACCCAGCGTTTTGGTATTTTGGGGTCTCGAGCACCCCTAACCCTACACTTCATCATTTTATGGTAACCTCTTCATTAAGAGTCTACTCAATATGTTAGACCTTTAATATACTTTGTTTTACTTTGGCTGAAAGAAGGCTTAGGTTGAATTCATTCAGGCAGGACCTGGAGTATTGCTATTTTGGGGTCCAGTACCCCTAAACCTCAACATTTCCAGGCTGATATGGATACTAACAGACTAATGTTAATAACTACTTAGTATATTAATACCTCAAGTAAAGTTCATAAATGAAAAGAAAGACCCAAACAGTGAGAATTTCAGGGACCATAACAAGTCAAGAGAGAAAAACCCCAAAGTTAGGCAGGCTATCTAGAACCCCTTAACTCATTTCACTTATGAGTTCTTTTATACATATATTCCTTAGTCTTAAATGAAAGTACCATCATCTAGCTTAGCCCATTTAAATTATAAGTTTTATCTTCTGGCTATTTTCCTATTATGCATTTCCATTATACATTATCTATTACAATCACAGACATTTTGCCTGCTTTACTCTGGGTTTCTCAAATATTTGTGTTTTCTTCTCATTGTATATATCATTAGGCAAATAGGAGACAGAGACCATTTTCTATAACCTGGAAAATGGAATGGAATCTCACTGTGTGGTTCAAGAGTACAATGCAATGTCAGAGGAAGGAGAGTACCTGCTGTCCATTAGAGCATAAAAGCTATTATGCAAGTTAAAAATAGATCTGAGGTTTTCTGAAACCTCCCCTCCTAACTGTCTTCCTGTGGTTATAGAAAGAGGGAAAAGGAATCCATTTCAGCAGTTCACAGTCATTATAAAGTGCTCAGCACATAAAAGCTCATGCTCCCAGACGGAAACTGTCACCAAGAAATTGGGGCAGGAGTTAACTTTGGTTCTATATCATAATGGGCAGTGACAATCCCTAAATGCAGTAACGTTATTGAAGTTAAAATAATCGCTGAATTTTAAATAGTATTTCATATAAGTGACTGTGTATTACAATCAGCCAGAACCCTGTCTTAAAATCCTAGTATGGATTAGCATACATTTTATATCATAGGGTCATTGGATCCTCTTTAGGGCTGGAAGGAACCTTAGAGGTAATTTATTCCAACTATTCATTTTATGGGCAACAGAATTGAAACTTGGTGAGATGATGTGACCTGCCCAAAGTCACACAGGCTGTAAGTGGCAGAGTCAAGGTTTGAACCCAGTTTTTCTAATTCCAAATTCAAGGATCTTTTCATGTCCTATAAAACATCATGGTATTCAGAAGAATTCTTAGTAAATTCATATATTAAATATATAAACAACTAATAAAAACATATAAGAACGTGGTTCACATTAGCCAAAGGGTAAGGGCTCTATTTCTTTAATCAACTGTTAATTCAATGACATTGGATGGATTTGACTGTTGCCTTGGTTATTGTAGAAAGGTCGGCTTAAAAAAAACAACAACACGGAAGCTGGGAACAGGAGAGGGGAGGCTGAATCATGAGACCTCTAATCTGTCAAAAAAGATTATCATCATAATTTATCTGAGATTTACTGGAAGCATGTGTGAAAATCCTGTGGCAAATTGACCTCTAACTGTACTTGGTAAAAAAATGTTTCTGGCTTCCTGTGCTAAAGATAATTCTTCAAAACCAAGAAAGATGAGGCTTATAGAAAAAGGGGTTCATCCAGCTCCTCTCCACAGTGGTAAATAGAGAAGCAAGATCCCTAGGGAGAATATGTGTCCCAAATTTGAATCTTAACAATTGGCTAGCCCCATGCTCATAGGATTGAATGGTAGATGCCATTTTTTCTTGTGGTCTCCTTATAACCATCACATAGCACTCTACTATCCTTTGGATCACCTGCAGTTTCAATTCTCCCAAAACTGATTCGATTCATGAATCTTAGCACTGTTGCAGTTTAGGTGTGCTGGGACCCCTAAAGAGTGACATTTGGGTCCAGCCCAAATGAATTCAACCCAAGCATTCTTTCAATCAAAGAAAAACAAAGTTTATTAAAAATTCACCATATTAGCCAGACTCTTAAGGAATCTGAGCATTAGTATCACTAATGTAAACCAGTCATAATGAATCTCAGTCTCTTCATGGAACCCAAAATGGATTTTATATACAGAAAGACTATGGGAGGGATCTAGAGTTGGTCAAGTAGTCTGGGGTGATTGGAGGAGGGGTCTAGGAAGGATTTTGATAGGAGTGGCCAGTAGTCTGGGGTGACTAGAGATCAGGAACCAAGAGAATGGGATTTTAGATAAGGATCAAGGGTGGGAAGTAGCCGCAGCTGATCTGGAGATAACAGACTATGAAGGACTAGGCCAGGTTAAGGGTAACAAGAGAATTGGGCATAGCCATAATGAAAAACTTATAGCCTAAGGTGAACGCCAGATCAAGTAGAGAAATTCTAGGAAAGTTCAAAGCAGGGTCTTCCAGAGTCCATAGACAAATGGGACTCAAATTCTTTTGGGGTAAGGGGCAAAGGCTGGGCCCAAACCCTTTCAGTACCATAGGATCGTCTTGATTAGAAAGTCCTCAACTCAAAGACTAATTTCTTATTAACCCATGCCTATTCTGATTAATTTAATTCAACTGTGAAACATCACCATTATCTTCTTAAGTAGAATGACAAGTGGATTACGATAACAGTTGTTGGACTGGGTTTTTCTATCATTCCAGTTCATTAATTGATTCCCGGCACTCCAATTCTCTTTGTCTAATAGAAAGTTGGCCACAAACCAATTTAAGAAAGCAAATAAATTTTGCTTCTCCTGTTTACTCCTTGCAAAACACACAGTAGAATTTTAAAACAGAATGTCAGGATGTTTCTGGCAGAAACTTCTTTCATTTTGAGGACAAAGTGTCAAATTCTGTACTTTGGGGGATCTTTTTAAGCCCAAAGAACAATTCATGGATTGCAAATATTTCTCAAAATCTACAGGATTATAAAAATCAGAAGCCTATTTGAAGAAGGCAAAAATTTAGAGGCAGAAACCCCATGTAAACAGACAATATATGCAAAAGGGGAAGTACCATTTAAAAATAAATCAAGCACATTGTTTTATTTGTTTAAGAATTCCACCAGAGGATACAAGGCTATGTGCTGACCTGTTCTGCTTTTCCTCCATTTTAGCTTTGTTGGCTTTTTAAAAAAATACCGGTGTTTATTTTCTTTTTCTTCACGTCAAGGCTTAAGTGATACTTTCTGCTTCAGGCCCTTGCAAAAGATTTTCCCCATTGCTTATTCTCTCCTCCCTCCAAACTTCCTGGCACATATTTTATATTCACTTATCTCTATAGGGTATGTGCCAACTGAGCCACTCTTTCCCCACCTCCATAGAAAGTAAGCTCCCTGAGGATAGGGACTCTTCCTTTTTATTTTTTTGGTCTTTATATCCTCAGTCTCTATTACTAAACCAGGCTCATAGTAGGTTCTTAGTTAGTGTTTGTTGACTTGACTAGAATTTTAACTGCTGGTGTTCAGTTTAAACCTAAACAGCTGGAAAGGATACACCAGAGAATGTACTCTCTCATTATCTTCCTCACCAATGAGTATATTGCAAATTCAATGCTTCTTCTCAAAGCAAGACTGGGCAATAACAACAATAATGTCATCATCAATAATAATAATTAGCGCTTACATAGCACTTTAAGCTTTGCAAAGCACTTTATAAATATTATCTGACTTTATACTCACAACAACCCTGGGAGGTAGGCAATATTTAGTATCCCCCTCTTGTAGATGGGGAAACTAAGACAGATAGGTGTAAGGGTTATGGGATTTAAAGATCTTCCATGCCCCATTGGCCTTGCTGACATAGCAGGAAGGGGCGGAGCAAGAGGAAGCAGAAGCCAAGATGGAGTTCCTTCGGTGGCTAGCGGTGGCGGCGATGGGGGCAGCAGCAGCAGAGGCAGCGGCAGCGCGAAGCCCTTTTTGAGTCAGCCAGAATTTCTGCTAAGGACTCCTGCTGAGGACTGCCAGGGGCCGGAGCTGCTGGGAGCGCGCTTCCGAGACGCTGGGTGGTTGCTGTGAGTGGGGAGAGGAGGACCTTTGCCTAAGGTAGCCTGTTCTGTTTTAAAGGCTTGAGAATGTGGGTGCTTTCTACTTTATCTACCTGTGCCAATTTCATAATTACTCTGATGGCTTTCACTTTCTGTTTTTGGGACTCAGTCTTTTGGTATCTTAATAAATTTTCTAGCTTATTCCCCCATATGGCAAGCATGATGTATTTTGTGATGGATAATTATATCAGCATATCTGTAATTTTCATAGGCATTGTGAATATGGCATTGCTGATACAACAGGTTAAGAGACTTGTCCAGGGTCACACAACTAGTTAGTTAAGTGTCAAATACAGCATTTGAACTCAAGTCTTCCTAATTCCAGGTCCAGTGCTTTATTTAATGTGCCACTAACTTTCCTTAATTTTAGAATCTTATCTTCAGAAGGACTCTTGAGAAATAATATGGTCCATTTTCACCATTCCTTGATAGCACTCAAGTCAAGCCACTCCATACAAATAAGAATATAAAAGGAATAATACTGAAACCTAAGTTGGTCGCTCGTGTTTAACAGATCTCACTGATAGGAAATTCTCCCTTACATCTAGCCTATTCATTCACCCTACAGTGTAAACCATTCATTATTTTTTGTGTACGGAAGCATGTTAAAAAGATTTGTTGCCATTTTCCTTGAAAGAGTCCTTTATAGATTAGAGAGGGCTACTGGATTTCTTATTGTCCTTAAGCATGTGCACATTTCATGTACCTGTGATGAGTGGAATTATCTTTGCAAAACTTTTGGTACTATGTTTTGTGTTTCAACCACAGGGTAGGATCCCTGTCTGCTGCAGTAAGCAGGCCAGGGTTAGGATAGATGAAGCGGACAATTTTTAGGACATCTTTTCTAGCCCTTTCCTCATGCCAGGAAGTGAGCACAATGGTCCATTTAAAAAGCTGCTCAGGCACTGAATTCCACTGCTGCTTCAGGCCAGTGAGAAGATGATCCTATGGCCTGGGCCACGTGTGAGCAGGGACACCCTAGCGTCCCCAGGGTAGATGCCAACACAGGTTCTTAGATCTGCTTTTCTAAAGGAATGCAACTCAAAATGGGTTAACAATCTTGCTTTAATCAATCAAACATATCATTAATCTAGTTCAGGGGAAAAAGTCAGCACCCCAAACTTCAGAGTATACAGACAGAAGTTACAAGAAGACAGAGAAACAAACAGATCAAGCAGACAGGCCTCCAACTATCCAAACATTACATCCATACCTAGTCAGTTACCAGAGAGGGAAGCATCAACATCTGGGTTTTTCAAAGCCGGGGAGGAAGGCCTCTCAATGACTACTCAAAGTCTCATCTGGTCAAATCACACAACACTTCTCAAAGTGAGCCCCAAAGCAAAGCCTCACATCAGGGATTATATAGCCTTCTCCTGGCTCAGAGAATGTCATAACCCTCTTGATCCACTGCCCAATCACAAAGTATCTCCTGAAAAACAAGCCTCCCACCACAGGCTCCAGGTGCACTTAAGCCTATCAAAGGACCTAGGGGCAGGGAAGATCTTATACAATACAATCTTAGAAAGATGGCAACCACATAAATTTACATTCCCATTACATGTTGTGACTACAACTCCCAGTGTATTTGTACCTATTGCTTCATTACTTGCCAGTTACCACAGAACTTTGAGGTAGGTAAAAATGGTAAAATAGTATGGGAGATGTCTTTCGACTTGCATGTAAATTAGATTTAAGTGAGACCGTTTGTGGAGTTGTTGGCCTCACTCTCTCTTCTAGAGTCATTGGAGTCCAGTAGCAAGACAAAAATCAAGATGACTGGTGATGGCTGAGGATGCAGCAGATGACCTTGGTGTCCTTGATGTTTAACCAAGTCCTAAGTGCTCCATAGCACCTACTTCTGCTACCTTCAGAGCCCTTGGAACAAATTGTTCTTATCCACGCATTCCACCAGGGGAAGTCTTCCCATGGTTGGTATAGACACCTCCCCACCAACTGACTGACGAGTCTGAGAACCCTTAGTTACCCTCAATCTGGTTTAGCCTGACTGCCAAAGGAGTTTACTGGAGTGTGACTTCTGAGCAAACTCCCAACTTCCTGGAGCCACAGGTGAGAGTTGGGTGAATCAGGGGGCCATCAAATGATGGAAAGCAGCCCAAGAAGGGCTTGCTAATCCCTCCTACCAGAGGTACTAGTGTTCCCTAAACACCCCTACACCCCAGGGATCTGCAAGTCAGTCCTACTTAACAAAACATGAAATTTGATGTGATGTAAATTGATGCAAAAATATCTTGGCCTTTGGGATAGTTTCTGTCTGATTTAGAGGGACACAAGTAAGAAAAAAAAAATGAGGCAACTTTTAGTAGGACAGAAGCCTGAAATGTTCTAAGATAGTTTCTGTATAGTTAAAGAATTCTTAACCTGAGGTCTATGAACTTTTAAAAAGTATAAATTTTGGTAACTACATTTCAATATAATTACTTTCTTTTGTAATCATATGTATTTTATTTAATGCCTTTAAAAACATTCTGAGAAGGGTTCCAGAGGCCTCACCAGACTGCCTAAGGGGTCCATGACACAAGAAAATTAAGGACCCCTCACTAAGACTGAATGCACAGAAAATATGGGTGCTTCTGGAAGCTACAGATTGCACTTGGGCTCACACTGGAATAGCTGGAATAATCTCCTTAAATCTCTGTGACTTCCCTCTGTTAAGGGATGAGAATACTTGCTCCTCTGTGGTGAAGGAAGAATGAATTTCCACTACAGAAAGAAAATTCGCTTACATCTCAAAGAGTGTAGAATCTATTCATCCAAAGCATGATCCGGAGGAACATTAAAACAGGCCAAAAGAAAGTCCCTCAACGTCAGAAAAGAAAAAAAAATGAACAAAACATTGTACAGCTAATAAAATGTGAGAGGGAACAGCTCTTTGTTAGTTTTCAAATATATCCCACGTATAATAAGTATGAAATGTTCAGAAAGGATTTTTTTGGTCATTCTCCATTGTTATTTTTCAAAATCTGTCCAATATCATTTTGTACACTCGGCAGAAGTTGCTAAATAAATAGGAGTCATGTATTTTCACTGAGCTAGAACCAGGAATCTTTGCATCTAGGTCAAGAAACACAAACCCTACCTGGGGCAAGTGGATAAAACATTCCCTCAAATGAGGGGAACAAGTAAACAGAGACTGGGTCATGAGCACAAGGTCACTGATGGGGAGTGAGGAGGTGGGTGGATGACAGAGGGAGGTAGAGGAGTGCACCTCACCCCTCATCTGGTACTCTGAGAGAAATGCTCCAGGCCTCACTCTTCCTCATCCCATGTACTCCATTCATAATCTAGTTTTGTCAATCTGACCTCCACATCTTTTACATCTGCCTCTTCTCCCCTCTCTCACAGCTACCACCAGTGGGGCACTGGTAAATGTTTCACAGATGTTCCACTGAGAAAATAAAAATGTATCTGACACACTTTTAAGTTTAATCTGTATTATTAACATTTTCTTCATCATTTTCTCAAGTCTAGACAATCAACAAAACAATACATCAAGGCCTGATATCTGAGGTATAAATGCTCGACTCTTAAAATTTAACAACCAGCTTTCATAAGCCAAGAAGAGGTAGTTCTGGTGCACCCCGGGCTACAACCCTAGTCCAGGCCTTCATCACCTCAAGAAAGGTTAAGTGACTTATTCAAGGCCAAATGGATACTAGGTAAAAAAAAGATGACTGCATACAAAACCATGAATTTCTATAATGTACAGATTATATTAAAATTTTAAAATTGAATAATTCAATCCTTAGTTTCAAAGCTGTTTTGCTTATCTTTCTCCCTCTGAATTTCCTTCTGTTATCTTCCATGAATTTTTTTAAATGCTTCAGTGACACTTTATTTTTTTGGCCCTCTTTTATAGTGAATAAGCACAATCAAGCAAAAAATAAAAATCTACATATTGATAATATTTCGAAGTATATGCTTGTACTGCTAGCATTACCAGCCAACACAGACTGAAGGAGCTTTCTCCTTAGGAGCAAGCTAACACAACTCAACCAAGAGAGTCCCAGATCTCACCAAAAAGGATAGTCCCTTGAAGTTTCTAGTGTAGCAAACTGAGAATAAGGACACGATCTAAGTTCTACATGCCAGCTTCTTCTCAGAGACTTCTTCTTACTTCCTCCACTACTCATAACATCTCTGTCATGAGGCAGGAAGCATTCTTCATTCCTGGTTCTGGAGTCAGGGTTGGTCACCGAAGTGATCAGAGCTCTTAAGTCATTCAAAGTTGCTTTTCTTTACAATGTTATAATCATTGAATAAAATGTTTTCCTGGTTCTGCCAACTTCACTCTTATGTAGATCACAGAAATCTTCCTAAGTTTCTCTGAATCCATTCCTGTTGTTATTTCTTGTGGCACAATAATATTCCATTATGTTCACCCTCTGTGATTTGCCATTCCCCAATTGAGGGACACCTCCTTAGTTTCTAGTTCTTTGCCACCACAAAAACAGCTGCTGTAACTATTTTTTTTTTTCACATCTCTGTCCTTTTCCTTTTTGTTTCATTTCTCCACTGTACTATTTAACTGCTTCTAGGTATGGACCCAATGGTATTGCTGGGTCAAAAAGTATGCCTGGGGGGCAGCCAGGTGGTTCAGCAAGTAAGAGCACCAGCTCCAGTGTCAGGAAGACCTGGGGATCAAATCTGGGCTCAGATACTCAGCACCACGCCCAGAAATAACTGGCCGTGTAACCTTGAGCAAGTTACTTAACCCCAATTGCTTTAAAAAAAAAAAGTATGCCTGGTTTAGTTATTTTTTTATGTATGGTTTCAAATTGGATGACTGGACAATTTAATGGCTCCAACAGCAACATATAAATGTGTCTGTTTTCTCATTTCTCCTCCAATAAATATCATCTTCTTTCTTGTAATCTTTGGTAAAATGATCACCATTTCTTAACATGGAAGGAGCATACAAAGTCTTAGATCCAAGGCTTGATTGTTTTGTCCTGCTAAATACCAGTACCACAATGAACACACATAGCAAATAGCAGAGACCCATTTACCTAAGCTGATAACAATACAGAACTCAGAGAAAGTATACATATCAGAATATATACCAGACAATACAGATTAAATGAGTTTTCTCATTAGGAATGAGTTAACTCAATTCAACCAAGAGAGTCCCAGATGTCACCCAAAGTGGAAAATTCTCAAAGTAGAAAAAACATACTTCATCTTCTATATATTGGCTTCTTCTCAGAGTCTTCCTCCCTCTATGGATCTGTGCTGAAGGCTAGAAGAAATCTTGGAAGCTAGAAGAGCCCCCTCAAACTAAAAAAATCAGATCTCTCTTCTTTCCCCTCTGGCCAACTCTACCCAGAACCTGACACAGATCAGAGCATTGGTTTCCACTAATGAAAAGAGATTCCTATGCCAATTGGCTTTGAGCTATAGTTACAGAATTAATGTGAAATAAGCCTGTAATTTTAGGGGGAGGACTTTAAGTGCCAGGTTGAGAATTTTTTTGTTTTATATCAAAGGTGATTAGGGGCGGCCAAGTGGCACAGTGAGTAAGAGTGTCGGCCCCAGCGTCAGGAGACCTGGGATTGGTTCCGGCCTCAGACACTCAGCACTCACACAAAAATAACTGACCGTATAACCTCGAGCAAGTTACTTAACCCTGATTGCTTAAAAAAAAAAAAGGTGATAAAGAACCACTAAAGATTTTTTTCAATAGGAGTGTGTGACAGCTGGGTTTGGGAAATATCAATTTGGCAACTGTTTGGAGGATGGATTTGAGAAGGACCAGAATGGTAGCAAGAATACTAAATAAGAGACTATTTTGGTAGTCTGGATAAGAGGTGATTAGGGCTAGAACTAGAGGCTGTCTGAGTGCAGGGAAGGGGACAGATGAGAGGGATGATGATGTGGTAGGATCAACTGGATATAGGCATAAAGGGGAGAGGGAAGAGTCAAGAATGAATTCAAGGTTTTGAATCTAAGCAACTTGAAGAATGGTTGTTTCTTTTAGAAACTGGGAAGTTGGGAAAAGGATCTTTGGAGAAATATTATGAAGCTCTGTTTTGGAAACATTGCATCTGAGATACTTACTTGTCATCTAGGCAGAAATGTCCAGCAGGCAATTTGTAATGTGAGAATGGAATTGAGGAGAGAGTTTTGGTCTAGATATATAGATTTCAAAATCATGTGTAGTGATTATAATTGAAACCATTTGATAATCTCTGTAGTTTCAGACTTAATAAAAGCTATATCTATATAGTACTCTAGTATTTACAAAGAGGATAGTGGAAGTAAAAATTATCCCAGTAATAAAAACTATAGCTCAGAAAAGTTTAGGTTATATAGGTAAAATCTGTGGGAGAACAGGCACTCAAACCCAGACCTTCTGATTTCAAGATTCATTCTATACCATGCTGCATCACAATATTTTTAAAAAACTCTATTATTCTGTGATTCATTGTAACAGGGCTTGAAAACAATGTCTAACAAAAAGCAATACCCAATATCCCCCTACTTGAGTCCTTGTGGACCTGTTGTGATCCTGTGATGGAGTGGAGTCATATTATAAATGATGAGCTAACCCCGCCCATTCCTAAGGAAAGAGGGGGCCAGAAACCATCTAATACCACTGGCAGCTGCACTGGGAACTAAAATGGAGGAAAGGCTGATGCTGACATAAGAGAGAGTTGAGCTGGGGACCAACAAGGCCTCAGATGGCCAGGCTACTATACAATCAAACCACATACCAGAGGCATAAAGCAGCTGTTCGGGTTTGCTGAAATTATTCAAAATGCTAAGACCAAGGCTGGTGATTTCTTATTCCTTCTTCTTCCTCTGCCTCTGCATCTCCATTCTGGAGAAGGTCTGCCTATTTTCTGAGCCTCCTTTTCTTAAGATTATGTTTGTTTTCTATTTCCTTTTTTTTTTAAACTACCTTTTCTAAGATAAGTGGTTGAGCATTGTATTGGTGATTTCTCTGTTTCATTGCTCAAATGTAGCAGAGAAAAGGTAATAAGGGGTAACACCTAGAAAAGAAAGAGAGAAACCAATTTCACTATTCAGATTTATATTTACCAGGACAATTTTCCTGGTTGGGGACTCTAGTGAACAAAAGAGAATTATAGATTTTTTTTTTGCAACTTCCTCAGAGCAGGGAAAGAAAAATGTAGCTGTGGATCCTTCTAATAGTTTTGGTTTAGACAGTGGAGGAGGTTATGACTGGTATGAGGCCTTGAACATTACCTCTTCCTACTTTTTACCCACAATGGCCTTGAAAGGAAAACCATTCCATTAAAGAAATAGAGCTAAGAAAGTGGCTAGAAATAAAGTCACTCTAAAAGGAGGATCTGAAGGAATAACTGAAAAAGAATAGTACTGCCTATGTGAGGCAGAAGGGAGAAGGCAGGCAGGGGGGAAAGGAAAAGAGACAGAAGAATAGAACAGCTCTCCTTACTAGCTACATGATACACCATAATATCACACAACTGTTAGATTAGTATGACAACTTTCAACTTGTTTAAGAAATTAAAAATATCAGAATGATACTTGTTTGTAACACCAAAACCTATACTTTACATATAAGAAGAGATAGATTAGAAGGAGTGGTCTCTGACACCAGGGTAGGGGCTGACCTGGAGTGCCTGTGGTGGCATACCAATGATGAGCCTTAGAGGCAGCAGCAGCAGCTTTAGGACTTTCATCCCAGAGATGTTTCAGGACAGAAAGGAGCTCAAGCGCTAGTACTTATGGCTACAGAAGATTAAGAACCATTCCTAGGTAAAGACAAGAGAACAGATGATGAGAGCATTGACTATACCTCTTCTCAGATCACACCACCTTGGAGGCACCAAAAACTTGCATGCCCTCACCAAAAAACAGCAGCATCAAAGCCTGAAGCTTGGGACAGTGCCTCCTCACCTGTTGGTGAACAGTATGCAATTTTAACATAAAGTTCAAAGTCAAGAAATAGTCTGGGAAAATAAGCAAACAGAAACAACAGCAAAAAAAAAAAAAACCCTGACTATAAAAAGTTACTGCCTTGACAGTGAAAATCAAGACATAAACTCAGAAGGACAATGTGAAAAGAGCTACAAGCAAAGTCTTAAAGAAAAATGCAAATTGGACACAAGCCCAACAAGAATTCCTTGAAGAGTTAAAGAAAGAAAAAATGATAGAGAAAAAATTGGGGTAAGAAATGAGTGATTGTGAAAAGCGAATTAATAGCTTGTCAAAAGAGGCACAAAAAATCTGAAGAAAATGACATCTTTAAAACAGAATTGGCCAAATAATAAAAGAGGCACAAAAATTAAATGAAGAAAAAAATTCCTTAAAAAGTGGAATTGGTCAAATGAAAAAAGAGGTACAAAAGTTCACTTATTAAAATAATTCCTTAATTTGGAATTGGGCAAAGAGAAGTTAATAATTCCATAAGATATCAAGAAACAATAAAACATAGGGGCAGCTAGGTGGTGCAGTGAATAGAGCACCAGCCCTGCAGTCAGGAGGACCTGAGTTCAAATCTGGCCTCAGACACTTAACACAAAAACTAGCCATGTGACCTTGGGCAAGTCACTTAACCCCAATCGCCATACCCTCTCCCCTCCAAAAAGAAAATAGAGGAAAAAGAAACAATGAAACAAAGTCAAAAGAATGAAAAAGTAGAAGAAAATGTGAAATATCTCACCAGAAAAACAATTGACCTGGAAAATAGACCAAGGAGAAATAATTTAAGAATTATTGTACTATCTGAAGGCCATGGTCAAAAAAGGATTCTCCACATTATATTTCAAGAAATTATCAGGGAAAACAGCTCCATAGATAGAAATGGAAATAATCCACTAATCACCTCCTGAAAGAGATCCCAAAATGAAAACTCCAAGAAATATTATAGACAAATTTCATATCTCCTAGGCTGAGGAGAAAATATTGCAAGCAGACAGAAATAAACCATTCAAATATTATGGAGTCACAATCAAAATTCACACAAGATTTTGCTGCTTCCACCTCAGAAGAGAAGAATATACATACTCACTTGGGTATGGAAATTTATCTTACACAAGAAAATGGAAGGTAAAGGGAATAAGAGAAAAAAGAGGTGATAAAAGGGAGAGTGGATTATGGGAGGCAGTGATCAGAAGGAAAATATTTTTGAGGAGGGATATGGTAAAGAGAAAGAGAGAAGGATGAATAGAAGAAAACAGAATGAAAGGAAAAGCAGTAATCATAATTGTGAAGGTGAATTGGATGAATTCACCCATAAAATTGAAGTGGATAACAGAACAGATTAGAAATCAATATCCAAAAATATGTTGTTTACAAGAAATACATTTGAAGTAGAAAGACACAAGCTATTAAAATAAGAATCTGAAGCAGATGCTATTATATTTCAGTTGGAGTAAAAAAGCAGAAACACATGCAAAATGGCCAACATATTAAATGCACCTTTTTCAGATCATAACACAATAAAAATTACATTCAATGAAGGGCTTTGGAAGATTAAAAATTAGTTGGAAACTAAATAATCTAATCTTAGAGAATGGATATATCAAAGAAGAAATCAAAACAATTATTAATTGCACTAAACATAATGATAAAAATGAAATAACACACCAACATTTGTAGGATGCAGCCAAAGCAGTAATTAGGGGAAATTTTATGTCTTTAAATGCTTACATCAATAAAAGAGAGAAAGAGCAGATCAATGAATTGAACATGCAACTAAAAAAAAACAGAAAAAATGTAAAACACCCAATTAAATATTGAAATAGAAATCCTGAAGATCAAAGGAGAGATTAATAAAACTGAAAATTACCAATGACCTGATAAATAAAATTAGGAGGTGGTTTTATGAGGAAAAAAAATAAAATAGATAAACCATTGGTTAATTTGATATTGTTTTAAAAAGAAAATCAAATTAGTAGTATCAAAAATAAAAAGATTGAATGTACCACCAATGAAGATGAAATTAGAGCAATTATGAAGAGAAAATAGAATATTTAAATACCTATATCTTAGAAAAAGTAATTGAAGGGTGGAGCCAAGATGGTGTAGTAAAAACAGGACTTCTGCACAGCTCTAGCTCCCACCACCTCCAATACTTGTAAAAAAATGACTCTAAACAAATTTTAGAGCTACGGAACCCACAAAGTGACAGAGAGAAACAAATCTCCTGCTTAAGGCAGCCTGGCAAGCCAACAGGAAGGGTCTATTGCAAGAGGCGGGGAGCCAAACACAGTCCCACAGGAGCCATGTGGTTCTGGCCCTGGGGCAGCCCTGAGCAGTGGCAGCTAGAGCAGACTTCAGGAGAGTGAATCACCAGAAGCTGTGTGGTTTCCAGACTTCTCAACCCATAAATGCCAAAAAGAAAGTAAAAGATCAGTGTCAACTCTGTTGAAACTGGGTAGAGAAGAGCGTGGTTCAGCCCCTGCCTCTAGGGTGAGAAGTGGCAGAGGCATGGTGACTGCATCTGCTTCAGCATGGCTGCTTCCAGAGCTCCTGGCCTACAGATCATAGAGGGACCAAGCGACCATTCAGAGGGTAATCACTTTTGCTTTAACCTGCTTGGATCTGGATAGTGGTCTTGGGTGGTGGTCCTGAGGTGTGTGGCCAGTGTGCCAGAGCTTGTGGGGGTTGTAGAGAGGGTGCCCTCCTAATAGCTCCAGCAACTGCAAAAACCCCAGTGATTTGGGACATAGCTCTCTGCAATCTGGAAGCAGATTTCTACCATGGCAAAGAGCTCAAAAGTCAAGTGATTGGCTGGTAATATGAGCAAGCAGAAGAAGCACAAAAAAACCATAGAATCGTTTTTTGGGGACAAAAAGGATCAAAGCATGGAAGGGGAGGAAGACAATGCAGTCAGAACTCCTGCGTCAAAAGCTTCCAAGAAAAATATGAATTGATTACAGGCCATGGAGGAGCTCAATAAGGATTTTGAAAATCAAGCAAGAGAAGTGGAGGAAAAATTGGGAAGAGAAAAGAGAATTATGCAAGAAAATCATGAAAAGCAAGTCAACAGCCTGTTAAAGGAGACCCCAAAACATACTGAAGAAAAAATACCTTTAAAAGTAGACTAACCCAAATGGCAAAAGAGGCCCCAAAAGCCACTAAGGAGAAGAATGCCTTAAAAAAGCTATATTTGCCAGATGGAAAAGGAATTTCAAAAACTCACTCAAGAGAATAATTCCTTCAAAATTCGATTGGAGCAATTGGAAACTAATGACTTTATGAGAAATCAAGACACTATAAAACAGATCCAAACAAATGAAAAAAATAGAAGGCAATGTGAAATATCTCATTGGAAAAACCACTGACTTGGAAAATAGATCCAGGAGAGATCATTTAAAAATTATTGGATGACTTGAAAGCCATGATAAAAAAAAAAGAGCCTAGACACCATCTTTCAAGAAATTATCAAGCAAAATTGCCCTGATATTCTAGAACCAGAGTGCAAAATAGAAATTGAAATAATTCACCAAATGCCTCTTTAAAAAGATCCCCAAAAGAGAGCTGCTAGGAATATCATAGCCAAATTTCAGAATTCTCAAGTCAAGGAGAAAATACTGCAAGCAGTCAGGAAGAAACAATTTGAGTATTGTGGAAACACAATCAGCATAACACAAGATCTAGCAGCTTCTACTTAAGGGATCAAAGGGTTTGGAATATGATATTCCAGAGGTCAAAGGAGCTAGGACTAAAACCAAGAAACACCTTCCCAGCAAAACTGAGTATAATGCTTCAGGGAAAAATATGGTCATTCAATGAAATAGAGGATTTTCAAGCATTCTTGATGAAAAAAAAAACCAGAACTGAACAGAAAATTTGACTTTCAAATACAAGAAGCAAGAGAAGCATGAGAAGGTAAACAGGAAAAAGAAATCATAAGGAACTTATTAAAGTTGAACTATTTATATTCTTACATGGAAAAATTATCATTGTAACTCATGAGACTTTCTCAGTATGAGTATAGTTGAAGGTAATATATGTGTATGTATAGGAGGGTGTATGTGTGTATAAATATATATGTGAGTGTGTGCATATATATGTACATGTATACATAGATGGAGGGCACAGGATGAGTTGAATATGAATGGATGATATCTAAAAATATAAAATTAAGAGGTGAAAGAGGAATATATTGGGAAAAGGAGAAAGGGAGAGATAGATAAGGGTAAATTATCTCATATAAAAGAGGCAAGAGAAAACTGTTACAATGGAGGGAGAGAGCATGAAGGCAAAAGGGAATGGGTCAACCTTACTCTCACTGAATTTGGCTTAAGGAGGGAATAACATACACACTCAATTGGGTATCTTACCCTACAGGAAAAATATCAGGGAAGGGGATAAGGGAGGGGAGGATAGAAAGGAGGGCAGATTGGGGGAAAGGATAGTTAGAAGCAAACACATTTGAAAAGGGACAGGGTCAAAGGAGAAAATAGAATAAGTGGGGGGTGGTATAGGATGGAGGGAATTATAGTTAGTCTTTCACAACATAACTACTATGGAAATGTTTTGCATAACTACACATGTACAACCTATATTGAATTGCTCATCTTCCCAGTGGGGGTGGGTGAGGAGGGATGAAGGGAAAAAATCTGGAACTCAAAGTTTCAAAAACAAATGTTTAAAAAAATTGCTTTTTACATGGAACTGGGAAATAAGATATGTAGGCACTGGGGTATAGAAAGTCATCTTGTCCTACTAGAAAGTTGGGGGCAGGGTGAGGATGAGGGAGGATATAAGAGAGAACAGATTGGGGAAGGGGTATTCAGTAGGCTTGCTATTTTGGGGTGTGGAGTAGGGGAAAGATGGGGAGAAAAGTTTGTAACTCCAAATCTTGTGGAAATGAATGTTGAAAACTAAAAATAAATATGTTGGAAAAAAAAAGAAATTGAACAAGTTTTAAATGTGCCCCCTAAGAAAAAATCCCAGGACCAGATGGATTTACAAGTCAATTCTACCACATATTTAAAGAACAATTAATTCCAGTACTATATAAACTATTTTTTTAAAAAAGGTAAAAGAGTCCTACTAAATCCCTTCTATGACTCAAATATGGTTTTTACACCTAAACCAGGGAGAGAAAAATCAGAGAAAGAAAACTGTGGAGCAATTTCCTTAATGGACATTGATGCATTTTAACAAAATTCTAGCAAAGAAATTACAGCAATACATCACAAATATTATACACTATGATCAAGCAGGCTTTATACCATAAATGCAAGACTGATTCAACATTAGGAAAACTATGAGCTTAATTGACTATACCAATAACAAAAGCAACAAAAATAATAGGATTGTCTCAGAAAAAAATTCAGAAAATGCTTTTGACAAAATAAGACAGCTATTCCTTTGTTTAAATAAACATTTATTCCTTTTAAAAACACTGGAAAAAATTGGAGCATTTCTTACTGTGATAAGTAGTATCTGACTAAAACGAAGAGCAAGCATTATCTGTAATGGATATAACATGATTTCCAATGATCTTCCCAATAACATCAGGGGCAAAGCAAGGAAGTCCATGATCATCACTATAATTAAATATTTTACGAGAAGGTTAGCTATATCAATAAGACAAGAAAAAGAAATGAAAGAAATAATGGGCAATGACAAATTAAAACTATTACTCCTTGCAGACAATATGATGGCATACTTAGAGAACCCTAGAGAATCAACTAAAAAAATTAATTGAAACAACTTTAGCAAATTTGCAGGATGCAAAGTAAACCTATATAAATCATTAGCAATTCTACATATTACCAACAAAACTCAGTAGGAAGAGAGAGAGAAATTCTATTTAAAATAACTTTAGAACATATACAATTATTTTGATTATATGAAATTTAAAAGGTTTTGCCCAAACAAAACCAATGTGGCCAAAATTAAAAGGAAAACAGGGAACTGGAAAAAAAAGTTCTTTTTACCACATTTCTCTGATAAAAACCTTATTTCTCAGACATATAAGGAACCAAGCCAAATTTGTAAAAAAAAAAAACAAAAAAAAAAAACCAAGAGTCATTCCCCAACTGATAAATGCCCAAAGGTTATCAACAGGCAGTTTTCAGAAGAAGAAATCAAAGCTAACTATAATCATATGAAAAAAAATGGTCTAAATCACTCTTGTTTAGAGAAATCCACATTAATACAATTCTAAGCTACCATCTGACACCTATCAGATTGGTTAACATGACAGAAAAGAAAAATGACATCCTGGAGGCAATGTGGAAAAATAAGGACACTAATATGATGTTGGTGGAATTATGAACTGATCCAACCATTGTGGAGAACAATTTGTAACTAAGGCCAAAAAGCTATAAAACTATGCATACCCTTTGATTCAGCAATACCTTGTATAGCTCTGTATTCCAAAGAGATCAGTGTAAAAAAAAAGGACTTATATGTTCAAAAATATTTATAGCAAGTTTTTTTTATAGGGGCAAAGAATTGGAAATTGAGGGGATGTACATCAATTGGGGGTTGGCTGATCAAGTTGTTGTATGTGATTATAATAAAGACTATTGTGCTATAAGAAATAATGAGCAGGATGCTTTCTGAAAAACCTGGAAAGATTTACATGAACTGATACAAAGTGAAGTGAGCACAGCAAAGTGAACACTGTATACATTAACAGCAATATTGTAATTGTAATTACAATATTGTAAAGGAGCTGTTCTAAGGATGATTAACTGTGAATGACTTAGCTGTTCTCATCAATACAATGATCCAAAACAATTCTAAAGGAGTTATAAAAATACAAAATAAATATATACTACCCATCTCCAGAGAGAGAAGTGATAGAGTCTGAGTGCAGACTGAAGCATAATTTTTAAATTTTCTTTATTTTTCTTACTTTTTTTGTAACATGGCTAATGTGGCAATATGTTTTGCATTATTTCATATGTATAACTGATAACACATTTTTTGCTTTTTCAATGGGTAGGGGTAGAGTTGGAGGGAAGGAGAGAATTTAGAACTCAAAATTTTTTAAAAAGAATGTTAAAAATAAATAAATTTATTTTTAGTAAATGAAAGTAAAAGAAATGAAGAGAAGGATGGTTTTTAGAAAAAACCTAGGAAAACCTATATGAATTGATGCCGAGTGAAATGAGCTAGACCAGGACATCATTACATACAATAAAAGAAATCTTATAATGATGATCAACTGTGAAAGACTTAGTTATTCTATCAATGCAAGGATCCAAGACAATTCCAAAGGTCTCATGATAAAAAATGCTGTCCATCTCTATAGAAAGAACTGATGAACCTGAACATATATACATATATATACACATATGTATGTATGTGTGTACATATATTTTGGAGAGGGGAATGCAGGGTAATTGGAGTTAAATGACCTGCCCAAGATCACATGGCTAGTAAGTTTAAGTGTCTGAGGCCAGATTTGAACTCAGGTCCTTCTGACTCCGGGGCCAGTGCTCCATTCACTGTGCCACCTAGCTGCCCAACCTAAACATATATTGAAGTATATTTTTTTCTTTATTTATTTTTCTTGCTTTTTTTTGGTAACTTGGCAAATATGAAAATATGCTTTGTACAATTTCACATGTATAATTAATATTATATCACTTGCCTTCTCAATGGGTGGAAGAGAGTCTAGAGGGAGGGAAAGTATTTGCAAGTCAATTTTTAAAAACAGAATGCTAAACACATTATATATATATATCATATATACATTAAAAATAATAGAAGGAAATGGATAAATCCAAATGAATTCAAGGACAATTTTCATTTTGGCAAAGTTACAAACATTTCAGCCATACAAAATCACAGAATCTCAGAGTTGAAAGGGATTTTAGAGGAAATTTAGTTTAAACTGTACCTGAAAAAGAATTCCCTTTATAAGATATTTCACAGGTGATCATGTAGTCTCTGCTTAAGGAATTCCTGGGTACAGAAACCCATTAACTTCTAAAGCATCACATTTTGGTTTTGGTTGGCACTAACGATTAGCAAGATTTTCCTTGCAAGAAGAAATTTCTCTTTTTGCTATTTCCATCATTGCACCTCATTAGCAGAACTAGGAGCAAACAGAACCGAGTCCCTCTCCATATTTGAGGCAGCTAGATGACATAATAGAGTGCTGGGCCTCAAGCCAGGACATTATTATTTAGTCATTTTTCAATCATGTCCAACTCTTAATGACCCCATTAGGGTTTTCTTGGCAGAGATACTGGAATGGTTTGCCATTTCCTTCTGCAGCTCATTTTACAGATGAGGAAACTGAGGCAAATAGGTTAAGTGACTTGCCTAGGGTCACATAACTAGTAATGTCTTAGACCTAATTTGATCTCAAGAAGATGAGTCTTTGTGATTCCTGGGTTGGCACTCTGCCCACTGCACCACCTTGAGTCTCAGATACTGCCTAGCTGAGTGACCTTGGTAAATCATTTAACCATCGTCTAGCTCAATTTACTCAATTGTTAAATAGTGGTAATAATAGCACCTATCTCCCAGGGTTGTTGTGAGGATCAGATCATATTTATTTGTAAAGTGCAGAGCACACAGTAGGCACTTAATAAATGCTTATTTCCTTCTGCTTTCCACATGTAAGTACTCCTAATACTTGACAGTAGATATTATGTTCTTCCTCATCTCTCTCTTCTCCGGCTCCTTCACCTAAAACCTCTTATAGAGTGACTCAGAGTCCTCTCATCATGTTGGTTGCCCTTTTCCAGACGTTCCCCGGTTTATTGGTATCTTTCCTAAAATTTGGTGGCCAGAACTGAGCTCAGTATTCTAGATAAGATCTGACATCATTTAGTCCTTAATAATGTATCTCTTTTAATATAACCCTCAAATCTCATTACCCTTTTTTGGCTACATAATGTTAATGATACTTAACAGCTGCTATGTAGGTAAGACCAATAACACCAGCACACAGGAGGGCTGCTAGCACAGGTTCTTTGATCTGCTTTGCTAAAGAAAAGAGAGCTTCAAAGGGGTCAACAATCTGACTTTAATTAAACAATGCAGGTAGATATATAAGTAGAGAGAAATGAGTATTCAAGAGAGAATTCAACAGACAGGGCTCCAACTGTCTAAACAGAATAATAGATACCTAATCGCCAGGCCAAGGGGCACCAACATCTGGGTTCAGGCACAGACAGGGGCTCCTTAACAACAGCTACCCAGAGTCTCCTCTGGCCTAATCACAAACAAACATTCTTCCCATGAGTGAACCCCAAAGTAAAATACCAACCTCCCAGTATATATAATTTTCAACTAATAGACTTAGAGCCAGAAAGCATCACAAACCACCTGACTCATTGCCTAATCGGCTCAGTGCCAAAAGGCTGGCCTTCCTGCAAGCAAGCCTCCCTGTAAGCAAGCTTCTCTACCAAGGCAATATAAATTTCCCTGAATATGAGCTCTGTATAACTGAGAATGTGTCACAGCTGTGAACTGGGCCAGAGCTCAAAGCAGCAAGACAGCCGTGATTGAAAGACCTGTGTAGCTTTAGACCTAGGAACATGGCCCCTGTTCCAAGGAAAAAGAGGAACACATGTGCTCACATAGGCCTATTAATGGACAGGGAAGAGCTTATATTCCATTAACCATACAGGCTATTATATGATGCCATTGATTCATATTGATCTGGCAGGTCACTAAATTTTATTGTTTTTTTTCCAGTGTACTGCTGATTAGTTGCACCTCTCCATTTGGAACTTGCAAAGTTGATTTTCTTTTGAACTAAATTATAAGGTTTTTTTTTACATTTATCCCTATTAAATCATTTTTTAAAAATTATTACCTTTGGTCCAATATTCTAGCTTGTCACAAAATTTTTGAACTCTGACTTTTTCATCCACCATATTAGATAACAGTCTGACCTTTGTGCTATTACAAACTTGAGAAACAGGACAGAAAAATGACATAGTAGAAAGAATGCTGGGTCTGGAGTTAGGAAGACTTGAGTTCAAACCTGGCCTCAGACACTTACTACCTGTGTGACCTGCAGAATGTTACTTAACATTTGCCTGCTTCAGTGTCCTCATCTGTCATCTGTAAAATGGAGAGGATCAAATAAGAGAATAGTCGTAAAGCATTTAGCATAGTGCCTGGAACAAAGCAAGCACTACACAAATATTAGTTGCTATCATCATCATCATCATCATCATCATCATCATCATCACATTTATCTAATTGTTTAAAATGTTAAACAGGGGCATTTTTGCCTCAGGAATATCAACTTTATGTCATGAAAATTGTCTGTTTTATTTCTTCTATCCTTTACTTGGTCAAGGACTCTTCCCCTATTCAGAATTATAAAAGGTATCCCCATCCTTGCTCTCTTAATTTGTTTCTGATATGACCTTTTATATCTAGGTCTTAAATCTATTTGGAGCTTATCAATGCATGTGCTGTAAGATATTAGTCTAAGACTAATTTCTCCCATGCTTATTTCTAGTTCTTTCACAGTTTTTGTCAACTAATAAGTTTTTGGTCCAGTAGTTGGCATTCTTGATTGATTATTAATTAATATTCCTTAACTTTCAGTCAGGTTTTCATGAACTTACAACTACTGTGGCAGGTCCACCATAGGCTTTCTCCCTAACAGTGATTTTTCTTTTTTAACAAGAGCAAATAGGATGAGCCTCCTGAAAAAATTGTTAAGGTGAAATCCTCTTCCTAGGTCTTTTCTTTTCCTTAACCTCCTTGAATGGGCCTCCTTCTTTTCCCCTTCAAACAACCAATGCCTTCATGATTTCTCTCAACCTACCAGGACTAGCTTCATCAAACCTGCTCTCAGGAAGGGATCTGGAACTCATTGACAATAAGCTGTACTCAGTGTTTCTTTGCTATCTCCCTTCTACCAAATGTGAAAACCTACTTTAAGGAAAGACTGATAAACTTTTATCCCTTAGAACAAATGTGTTATCTCTCAGTCGCCTTTCTGTGGCTCTATAGCTTTATGTAGGATGAAAGAACACTCATATTGAAGGAATTTAAAATATCAACTAATAGGAGACGCCCTGAAATCATGCCTCCAGAAGCCTCCTTTTCTTTATCTGACCCTATTGCAGAGAATCTGTTCTAAATACATATACTGCTTCTGTGAAGTCTAACATTGTAAAGCAAAATATCTGCATCCTCATCCATGATACTGCAGCTCTCACTTGCTTAGAGATAGAGGTTGGAAGGTCCAAGAGGAAAAAATAGGTTTCTTGAGATGGACCTTTTATAGGAGGAGTTTTTTTTTTTCTATTAATATAGAACACAACCTCCCAAAACAGCAGATTTGTGATCAAAGTCCAAAGATCAAGATAGCCAAGCGTCATCTCCCTGTGAGATCTGAGTCTAAGTAACAAGAAATAGATTGATGAGATCAAGTAGTGTGTGGGGTGGGCTGTGGGAGAATACAAGTAGAAATAAGGCTAGAGAAAGATGTCCTAAGTAAGTAAAGACAGTCACAGGAAGGAGTGTGGACCTCTAGGCCCAGCAATCTACAAGGTTATAACGGTATCAGTCAGAATGAAAATGTTTGCAGACAGAAAGTTTGGTATTGATTACTGACCACTTTATAGGTTAGCGTGTGTATGTGTGTGCATGTGTGTATGTGTGAATATGTGTATTGTGTGTTGGTGTGTGCATGCGTGTCTGTGTGTGCATGTGTGTAGTGTGTGTATGACTATAGTTCCAAAGAGAGAGTTTGGATTAGTGGTTATAGTTCTGGACGTGGAATCAGGAAGACACCACGGACAGTTATTGGCCATGGGACCATGAGCAAAGTCAAGTCACATCAAAAGGCATTTATTTCTTAAGCACCTACTATGTGCCAGGAACTGTACTAAGTGCTAGGGATACAAAGACAGACCATAAAAAGAGGCCCTGCTCTCAAGGAACTCATACTTTAATGGCAGAGAACATGCAAATCACTATCTACAAAGTGGTATAAATTGGAGATATACTAAGAAGAAAGACAGCAAGATTATGGTGGACCAGGAAAGGCCTCACCTATAAAAGAAGACAAAGAGGAGAAGCCACAAAGCTTACTGTCCTTCACATAGGACACTCCATTTCCCATCGTTTTCTGTCTCAGTGCCTTTGCACTGACTATGAACTGTCTATAGGAAGCTTTTTTTGGAACCCCCAACTGCTAGTGAGGACTCTCCCTCCCCAACAGATTAGATAGCTCCCCACACATAGGGGAACAGGGTAGTGTTGCATTGTCACACATACTGGAAGCCATACGGTAGGGAAGGGCTAGAGAAGAAACAAACGCAGGCACAGGTCTCCCATCACTTTATCTCTCTCTGTTCTTGGCTGCCATACTTCTCTCAGTGGCCTTGTATTTGGGTGTGGTTTATTATTGGGCCATATGCTGTCACTATCTCTGATCTTCATTTATTTGTCTTGCTTCTACCTGGATGCTAGCCTTAAAGCTAGGATTAATTCCTGGAGAGGGTTCATCATTTCTCCAGATGTTTTAGCCCCAGAGGCTATCTCCCCAGGGAGTCTATGGTTTCCACAACAACTATGCCCCTCTAGCTCAGATGGTTTGCACAATAAATACATAAAAAGATGTTTGACATGCTAAAGCAATTTTATATATGTATATATAGAAAGCAGACAAGATCAGGAGGAGAAAGAAAGTAATCTGATCAGCACACTGAAATCTATTAGCCAGTTTTCTGACTGCAAGGAACAGGAGGGGGCTTCCTGCTCAGGTACCAGAAGGAGGCAGATAATTACTACATTCCCTCAGTGCAGGCAGAGAAAGAGGAGGGAGGGGAGAAGAGAATAACATCTGTGACAAGTTGTCTCATCCACCTGGATTCTGCTCATGAGATTGCCCCCATACCTCCAGCAGCAACTCTATGGTCATCGGTATTTACATTTCTTTTGCACACATCTGCTAGGAAGACAAAGTAGGAGGACTAAAATCAGGCCTTCTCTCTTCTGTATCTTCTTTCTTCTCTGAAATGTCCATGAACCAATCAAATTCACATAACATGAAAATAGAACCCCCGGAGTTTTCCCCAAAACAATAGGTACTGTGAATTTTGGGAATCGGAGCCTCCTAAAATAGTGACTACATATATTTTATGCATATATTTCCCCAGATAGACTGTAAGTTCCTTAAGGACAGAGATTGTTTCCATTTTTGTCTTTGCATTTTAAATTCACAGCCTAGTACTGGCACATAGTAGGAACTTAAATGCTGCTTGATTGATTGTCTTCAAAAGGTGTACCTAGGTTAAAGCTCACATTGAACAGAATGCAATTAAACAGACTTAAAATGAAGTGATTTTGAAATTCAGAGTAACAGTACATATTTTTGTGTCACAAAACTGAGAGTACTATGAAATTTTTTCATCTTAAAATTCATTTGAATTCTTTGTGTTAATTTTTTTAATGTGGTGTAACACTTTATAGTCAATGTGATTGATCTTGAGATCTAACAAAGTGAATAAATGAGTGGGGAAAAACTCATTAAGCATTTACTATATGATTATACTAAGCACTGAGAATAAGATGCTCATCCTGAAAGATCCCGTTAAGCCTTGGGACTCCACAGCAAACTCCAAACCCTCATTTTAGGAGGGAGCTTGGCTAAGCCTTCTTATCCCTCATCTGGTCACAGCACCGTAAGACATCATTCCCAAGGGTGGAATACCTTTCTCCTCCCCTTTCTAAGCATGCCAGTCATCACATCCCCTAGGTGCTCGATAAATGTTTACTGACTGATTCAAATGCAAAAGCAAAGACAGCTGCTACCTTCAAGGAACTTATATTTTCATGGGAAAGACAACATACATAGAGAAATAGTGGCCAGGGAGGGTCATGCTGGTCCTGAAAATTGCAAAGATGTCAATTTGGCCCATAAGAGAGCGTGTTGACATGTTCTATTGAGAAGTAACAGCAGGGTTGATTTTGCCATGGATCATGGTTCCAAAGCTGGAGGGGGTGGGAGAAGAGGAAAGAAAAGGATGAGTTTTGTGGCAAGACCAAGGAGAAGATTGGAGGGTAGGGAGTGAACTAAACATGCCTGAAGGCTTTCTTGAAATAGAGGAGGGGCAATCATCAAAGAGGACAGGAGACCCCAGCACAGAAGACAAAAGGGTTAAGACCTCCAGAGTATGGTCTCTGGTGTTGCCAAAAAAACTCAGAATAGTTGTTTTATGTAAACACCTGAAGACTTGATTTACTCTTTTATTTTTCACTTTCTTTTTTTCCTTTTATTTGAGTCTTCTTGTGCAAAATGGCTAACATAGAAATGTTTTAAATAATGGTGCATGTATAACCTATATCTGATTACTTACTGTCTCAGGGAGGGGGGAGGAGAGGGAAGGGAGGAAGAATAGAATTTGGAACTCAAAACTTTAAATAAAAATGTTATTTTTTTTTAAAGGAGCCAGGATATTATAGTGCAAACAATTCTAAATTAGGAGTCAGAGGAGGGGAGAGAAAGAAAAAAAAAATCTATCAAGTACCTACTATGTCCTAGGTACTATGTTAAGAACTTTGACAAATATCATCTCATTTGATCATCACAACCCTGGGACATAATTGCTATTATTATGGGGTTTTTTACAGTTGAGGAAACTGAAACACACAGCCATTAAGTGACTTGTCCAGGGTCACACAGCTAGTAACTGTCTGAAGCCCTATTCAAAAACAAGTCTTCCTGACTCCAGGTCCAATGTTATATCCACTGTGTTATCTAGCTGCCAGTCAGAGGACTGCAGGGTTAAATACTGCCAAGGTATTTGCCACCTTGGGAAAGTAATTTCCTAACCTCAAGCCTCTGTTTTCTTTTGGGGAGGGGGGGGATAATTTATTTATTATTAAATTTTATGTTTATTTTTAGTTTACAACATTCATTTCCACAAGATTTTGAGTTACAAATTTTCTCGCCATCTTTCCCCCACCCACCATCCCAGAACAGCGATCCCACTGAATCCCCCCTCCCCCAATCTGCTCTCTCCTATAGCCTCCCCCATTCCCTATCCAACTTTCTTGATTTACTCTTTTATTCCCACAGAATAGCTCCAAAAACAGTTCCATTATGATTTTCTAAGGCACATTTAGCCAAGGCCTAAACGGTACTAACTTAAATTTAGGTCTATTTAGCAAAGACAAGGCCAACACCAATGCGTTTCCTGATTTCCTTAAGCCTTCTTTCACTTTGCTCTCCATTGTCAAAGATTTCACCCTTTCCTCTAAGATTAGAAAGTATTAGCAAGCCCCCATTTTTCCTCCCTATGGTGTAGAGGCATCATAGATCATCACCATGGCAACAGGTTCTCCTTTGAGAACATGCTGTCAGGTATTTCTTGGGTAACTAATCAGCCACAGTTGTTGGCAAGCAAATCTTGGGTAACTAATCAGCCACAGTTGTTGGCAAGCAAATAATCTTATCTGCTAGGCTTTTCTGCCATATGAGAAAGTGGGCCTAATAGCCATATAATCAAACATACAAGACAAGGAGCAAAATCTCACTCATAACATAACCTCATGTTATGTATTTTGTCCCCAAGCCTGAGAGAGAAAAAAATTGCAAAGGAATAAAGCAAACCCATTAGAACAGAAAGTCAATGGGGAGAAAGAGCTCAGAATTGTCACCCAATTAACTTTCCTTGTGGATCCTCTCTCACTGTTCTTTATTCATTTCTCTTCTGTTTGTCATTAGAAGTTTTACTAGGTGTTCCTTGAACAAAAGCAATGACAGTTGTAAATGCTTTGGGACCCAACATTTAAAGGGTAAGAATGCCCATGTTAATTTGTTGCTTTAATAGGAAATATGAAGACCTGTGTGAAGGAACTGTTTAGTTGATGCATTTTTGCTGATATATGTCTTTCAGAAGATGATTGTTTGTTTTGGGAATGCCTGGATTTAAAGAGAATGTGTGGGTATATCAAAGAAGGTATCCAGTACTGTCATTCATTCTGTGACCTCAAGAAAGTACGTATGGATTTTATGAGAGAGAGAGAGAGAAGAAAAAAGACTGATCTGTACAAAAACATACAGCTGCTCTATTCTATCTGCATAATAGCAAAAACTTTGAAACAGCCTGTATGTCTGACAATTGGAAAATAACTGAATAATTTGGAGGGGAGGGGGTTCCTTTCCTGACACAGAAACTCCACCAGCATAGACTAGCAACTTAGGTGTAAACTGTAGTTTTAGAGAGTTGCCCAGGCACTAAAAAGATAATGATTTGCCCAATGTCCCACAGCTAATATATATTAAAGGCAGGACTTGAACTCAAAATTTCCAAACACCAAGGTTGGCTATCTTTTCACTACAATATCTAAATAAATTAGGAAATTTGAATGTTATGAAATATTCATAATAATACAAAAAGATAAATATAATGTATACAAAGAAATATGGAAAAACCTAAATGAGGCGAGACAGAATAAGCTCAGAACTGGAAGTGTATATACATTGACGACATTTATAGAGGGAAGAAAAGAAGGTAGGAAGGAAAGAAGGAGGGAAGGAAGGATGGAGGGAGGGGAGGGAGGAAAGAAGGAGGGAAAGAAAGAGGGAAGGAAGGAGGAAAGAAGGGAGGAAAAAAGGAAGGAGGGAAGAAGGAAAGAGGGAGGGTGGAAGGAAGAAAGAGAAAGGAGAAAGCAAGGAAGGAAGGGAGGAGGAGCAAGAAGGAGGGAGGGAAAGAGGAAAATTGGAGCAAAGGTTATAAGAACTTCCAACAGGCCTGGAATAAGATACAGAAGCAAGTTTTTGTTTGTTTGTTTTCTATTAATTAATTTAAGAGAATTAAAGAGAAAGTTTTCTTGTGAGATTTTGTTCCTTGTCTTATATGTTTGACTGTTTCTTTTGTTAATATTTGTACTTATGATATTTTTGTTGTTGTTATTGTTTTAAAAATGTTGCTAAGGACATCAAAGTGCCAACTGATAAATGACCTGTTCTATTTAAGCTACTGATACATTCCTTATGGAGCAGTCTCAGAGTTGTCCTTTGTGGTTGCGGTTGACTAAGTGGGAGCTTTGGGGCCTTCTTCCAGCTAGTTATGATTCAGGGATAAAAGGACTTGCATTTTGAGGTAGTAAAGAGTCTCTTAATTGGTGGCTAGAGCGGCTAATGGATCAGAGAATGGACAAAAGAGGTCAGTCTGTCCCTTTCCCTCTCTCTCCCATTCTGTTTGCAATTTGCACAAAACTATTTAGAGATTTGATTCCAGATTTGAGTGAAGGGTGTTGTGGCTTGCTGTAGACACCCTGGTTGATAGAATTATAAGCTAAATTGTGCTCTCAGTTGCCAGCTATGACTTTGTTATAGAACAATGAAACCATGATATCCCCAGATGATCTAAAATGGCAGGAGAAAATAAGTGCTACATTTTTCCTCCCTTTTTAGGGTATGATTTTTGCTCTCTTACAGCCAGAAATATACACTGTACTTCTTTAACACATTAGGTAAGAATAAATCTTTCTCTTAGACATCATCATAAAACTTTCTTCTTAGCTTAGCACCACATTTTAGTACAGAGGTGTTAAAGCCCAAACCTGAAAAGCCAGATTAAAATGTAACTGAGAAATAGTCAACCAAATTTTTAAAAAATGCAACAAAACATAGATAATATTACATTTTAAAACTAAGTCAATATGTAATCTGCAGAGTTCCTTATGTATAGTTTAGTTACCCTCTTTCTATTTGAATTTGACCCCACTGTTCTGGTAGATAGTGCTCTTCCCATGACTGATAGGAAGATAAAGGCTACCTAAAGAACCAAATGCAGCAGAATATAAACCTTGTGTGAACAGAGATTGTTTTTCAAGTCTGCCTTTATATCTCCAGTGCTAAATATAATGCTTTGCATATAGTATACCCCTAATTAAATTATTGTTGAATTGAATTGAAATACTCAAGGAAGACTTTGCTAAGGTTCTATTTTTAAAACAGAAGCTGTTATTATTGGTATTTCCTTCATTCTTGAAGGGGTCTTGTGTGTGAATTGGATTTAATTGAGGCATTGCCATTCAAAGTCCATCAGCCTCATTATCTCTTCCAGAGTTATCAAAGTCCAGTGGCAAGACAAAAATCAAGACAACTGACAATAGCCTGGGGTCCGGTGGATGACCTTGACCTTTTAAAATTGAGGTCTTTCCCAGGTCTCAGTTTGTCTGAAGCAATACCCATTCAGTGCCTAAGGGTTAGATAAGAATTGAGACAGATGGTCTAGCCTACCATCATAGAAATGTCAAAGTCACAGGATAGGGGAGATAAACCTAGAACCTAGATTTCCTATTGTTGAGTTCAGTGTATTTTCCTTTATACTTACATACATTGCATTTCTGCTATCTATAATTATTTTTTCCTACCACTTTCCATTCAGCTGTGATGGTATTATTTCCTAGGGCTGAAAGTAAATGCCATCAAAATTGGCTACATATCAGAGAGACCCTGCTGCGCAAATGTTTATTCAAGCTGAAAAAAAAACCCCAAAGTTTTTTAAATGAGGATGAGAAGATTTGATCATACTTAAAGAACCACTGAGAAGTATTAAAGGCCTCATTAATTTGTACTTCAACTAATTTCTGATTATTTGGACAATCACTGGCCTGAAATTTACCTTTGCTTAACATACTCAATATTATTATGGTTCAAATTAATAGCATAAATAAGATTTCTGGGGGAAGAAGGTATGTTTTTTGGAAACTTTGGAAATATTATTGTAACAGAATTTTGTCTAGGGACTTAATGCACTTTTCCCCAAGGATTCATATCCCAGAATGGTTTGGGGGCAAAGAGTATAGGAATCCTGAAGATGACTTCCTAAAGGTCCATACAGGAGAATACAGATGCAATTAGGCATAGACTTTGAAAATGAAGGACTGAGAGATTGAGAAAGATGGAGGACGGTGAAGGTTGCTATTAAAGGCATATCTTTTCATTGGAAATGGGGAAAGCAAGTAGTATCTCCCATACTGTAGCAGCAATGCCACGTGCAGCTGCTATTGGGGTGTAAGACCAATATACACAGGAGGACTGCTAGTACAGGTTCTTTGATCTGCTTTTCTAAAGGAAAGTAATTCAAAAGGAGTCAACAATCTTACTTTAATTAAACATTTATATCATTTACTTAGTTCAGGGAAAAAGTCAATACCCTGAACTTCAGAGAAAATACAAACAGAAATTACAAGCAGAAATAATAGCATAAAGACCAAAAGACAGGGCTTCTAACCATCTGACCAAATAATACATACATCACAGTTCAACAGAGAGATCCAACTGTCTGACCATTACATACATAGATAGTTAACAGAGACAAAAGCCCCAACATCTGGGTGTTCAAAGTCAGGGGACTCCTTACTGGCTACCCAGAGTCTCATCTGGCTACATCACTGGAACACTCTTCCCATGAGGAATCCCCAAAGCAAAATGCTAACTTCAGAGTATATATATATATATATACATACTTCTTCAGAGTCAGAGGGTATCACAACCTTTGTGACCCCCTGCCTAATTACAAAGTGAAAAAATGTGTGGGCCTTGCTGAAAAACAAGCCTCCCCTAATCAAGTTTCTCTTGCTGGGCTCCATGTGAGGCCTATTAATGTGTGGGGAAGCTCTTCAACTCCCATTAACATTACACATACCTGCAGTGCCAAGAGGACATGAGATAGACCCTGCGCACAAGCAGTGGTCATCACAGAGGAATGAGTGGGCTCCTATCCAGTCAAGGCCATTAATGAGCACGCCACATAGAGAATCAGTGGGTACAATGGACATGGTTTGTGTATGTATCTGAGCTAGAGGGAGAAATTCCATTTTCTCAACTGATATTGACTATAAGGAATGATTAGATTTTCTAAGCTCAGTGGAAGTTGGGAGGTTTGCATGAAACGTTTGGATTTTCTGTTTCTTTCCTTGCTTGCTTTTTATTATCTCCATTTCCTTCTTCAACTCATTTTACAGATGGGGAAACTGAGACAAACAGGGTTAAGTGCCCAGGGTCACACAGCTAGTAAGTATCTGAGGCCACATTTGGATTCAGGTCCTCCTGACTGTAGGCCCAGCACTCTATCCAGCTGCCCCCAGTACTTTCTTAACCTAGCTCAACTTACAAAACTAATTATAATATGCAATCATTTAAATTAATGTAAGCAATAAGTCCACCTCCACTAACATGCAACTCCATAGCTTACTTATACTTTATAAGCAACCTTGGCTTCCTGAAGACTAGGCCAGTAGAACATAAACTGGCAGGACCCATCAAGCTGCAAGTGCTTCAAGTAGGTGCTATTAAAGTAGGCTCGTTTAGTGCCTGAGGAGGAGCCCAGGTGAAATCCCAAGAAGCTCATCACCGAAAAGCTGGCCATTAATTCATGATATTTTTTTTTTTTTTTAGCAATTGCAAGTCACAAAAATGACATTTCTTTTTTTTTTTGCTTTTTGGAGGGGGGAAGGCAGGGCAATTGGGGTTAAATGACTCGCCCAAGGACACACAGCTAGTAAGTGTCAAGTGTCTGAGATGATTTGAACTCAGGTCCTCCTGACTCCAGGGTCAATACTCTATTCACTCTGCCACCTAGCTGCCCCAAAAATGATGTTTCTTAACAATGATGTCTCTTATATTCTAATAAGAATTGTAATTTGTGTCAGTGACTATTCTATCTATACTGATAAAATCATGAAGGATTGATGTAAAAGAAAAATTCCACATTTATTTTCAAAATATTCTACAATTTATATTGTTTATTAGTTTACTAGGTTTGTCTTTTTAAATAAAAAAAAATGACTTTTTAACAGATGCTCCCTTATAAAATTATGACCTAAGAAAAGTTCCCTTCTCAGTAAAACTACCTCTTGAACCAAATTCTGAACAGGCTGCTAGTGCACTATGGAAAGTACTTTTCAATATACGTAGCCAAAAATATCTATTTTTAACAATTCTTTGAAACTTACACTTAGAAACACTTCAGTTTTTCTGCGAGTTATTCCTGATTTTTTTTTTCTGATAGCCCTGTCCTCCCAGAAACCTAAATGAAGAATTCTAACAAATTGCATTGTAGAGGCTTATAAGATAAATATTAATCTACTTGTTCCCTTAGCCACTTACAGTTTGGGCATGACAATTTTAATTTGCTACATAACATATTTACAATCCCCTGTTTATAACAATCATTTGTAACACTTTAGCCATCATTGCCGAACCATACTTTTGAGAAGCAATTTATGCCAACTTCGGAGAAACTTCTAATTATGTTAAAAACAATGTATTTATAATCCTCATATTATAAACTGAACTGTCTCCAAACAGTCAATTTTTATTACAATGTACAGATTTTAAAAGAATATGTAACGGTAATTTTTTTTTATCCAATTTTCTTCATCCATTAAAACCAACAAAATTCTGCCCAATCTGCCACTTCCTGGTAGACTCCTATTTCTCCATGCCAAAAAAGATAATGAGAATTTCTGGGAAAATTCAAGTCTTATCAATAATAACCAAGTTCTGATATTTTTGTATCTTTGAAAAAATAATCCAATTTTTGATAAAGAACAATTTATTACTTCAAAACAGACAAACAAGTTAACATTTTAGGCTAGTGAACAATATAACTAGTATTTATGTTCATGTGTGTGTATGTTATAACATATATGTTCCCCATTCTGATCCAATAAATGTTATTTTAAATAAATAATTGTTAAATAAAATAAATTTTAAATAGAATTATATAATTTTAAATAAGAATAAATACATTTAAAATAAACCATACATATGAATATGAATATATATATTCAACTACCACACATATAGAAATAAACAATCCAAAGAAATACAAAGACCCTCGTCTAATACAAAACTAATGCTCCCAAATCTTACCAAAAATAAAATTGATCACAGACATTACACCCAGACTTAGCAACTACTTTCATTGTCTTGTTTGTTTGTTTTGCTTTGTTGTTGTTGTTTTTGCTTTTTGGAGGGCAGTTGGGGTTGTGACTTGCCCAAGGTCATGAGGCTAGTTTTTGTGTTAAGTGTCTGAGGCTGGATTTGAACTCAGGTCCTTCTGACTCCAGGGCCGGTGCTCTATTCACTGCACCACCTAGCCACCCTACGTTCATTGTCTTAAGAAAATATTAGTCCTCTAGAATCAGAAACTATAGACATTTAACAAAATGGCTATTTCAAGAATTTAATGTACAGCTATATATCTTTAAAAATCAAAAAGAAGATAGTAATGAACATTTCTGCCATAGTCTATCTAGATTTCAGAATGGGATGCTAAAAAATATCCCCATTATGGTTTTCTGAAAATATGAGTATATGAAACTTACTAACCTTTTAAAAGGTTTCCTCTCCATTTTGTAACCCCCTACAGTGCTCTGTACTTTTGCTTCCAACAATCTGAAGGCAATCATCAGGCTTGAAATGCCACTTCTCAGCGCCTTGTTTTTCTCCCTTTTAAAATCCTCTAAAAAATTTGCTCTTCTACTTTGTTTGTAAACAGATGATTATCTTAGGATTTAGAGTCCAGCCTCAGCCTTCTAGTTTCACGTATATTTCACATTAAAGACACATGAACTTTTTTCCTTGTTAATTATAACGATTTATCCTTATCAACTCGGCTGTTTCCCAGTGCCTCATCTTTTTAATGGAACTCTAAAGAATTCAAAGACTTTAGTAGATAGAAGGAAAATTAGAGATCATCCAGTCTAACTCTTGCATTTAACAAATGAGGAAACTGAGGTTTTGCAGTAATATGTAAAATGTCAAGTTGTTTCTATGGAATTTAAAAGCATATTAGTGTGTGTGTGTGTGTGTGTGTGTGTGTGTGTTTTGCCCATGTAGGTTAGGTGTATGTTCACATGGATTTGCCAAAATGTAGCTTTTCAAGGAAGTCTTATCCAACCCTCTCCAACAGAGACTGATTCCTGCCAGGAGGGATGCAGGAGATTGGGGCCAGGCTGGCCTCTTCTGCTGTTCTCAAAGATGGAATACTAAACTAGAATTATGTCTATCTGCATCCCTCCTAATGTTTTCTTTATGATGTTGTAGATATCTTATAAATTACTCTCCTGGTCCTGCTCTGCATCAATTTATACAAGTCATCCCATATTTCACAGAATGCATTCCTTTCATTATTCTTATGGCACAATAATATTCCATTACCTTTATATAACATAATTTTTCATCAACTCTCCATTTAATGGGTACTCCCTTAGCTACTAGTTTTTTGTTCCAACAAAAAGTCCTGCTTTTAATAATTTTGTACACATGAATCCTTTTTCTCTTTCTTTGATCTTTTTCATATATATGTCCAGTAGTGTTAGAACTGAGTCAAGCAAAATAATTTCAGGTCTTTTGCAGAAATGCTTTTAAAGAATACAACATAGGGATAGTAAAAAAAAAAAAAAAGGTTGCTTTCATTATCTTTCTATTTTTCTGCCTCTCCATCTCCTTTTATCTTTCTCCTCCTTCAAATCTCTTTCCCTCAATTCATCATAATGTAGAACCATAGATTTGATATTATTATTTGTTTCTTTAATTGAATGGAATTTTGCTTTTTTTCTAATTTTAATGTAGATGAGGCAAATATTTTATATTCTTCCTTGTTAAAAGAAAACTATGTTAATTTCTCTTTATGTGACTATAGATACCCCCTCCCCCCCACACACAACCTATGGATCAGTGACCCTCACTAAAAAAAAAAAACATTTTTGCTCTAATTTTTCTATATCTTGCTACATGCTAAGTAAATTAATAGAATTTTATTGAACTAAATTAATAATTTAAAGCTATAAAAATAACTAGAATTAGTTCTTGATTATCTACATATTACTCTCCTCTGGGAAAATTTTGAGCTCCCCACTGACTTTTCATTATCATACATTACTATGATCTGAGATACTGCTGTGATGCAGATGGAATCATCAGGTACGTAGCCAGTTGGATTCATAGGATCAGAGGCAAGGATGCGTTGGGGGCTTGAGGGAATGTATACTGGACACATTTTAAAGTTTAATCTGCATTATTAATATTTCCTCCATCCCTTTCTCAAGTTTAGACAATCAACCAAAAAAATCAAGCCCTTCCTGATTTGTAAATACTAACACTAAAAATTTACCAAATGCAACAGCTCAAGCTGGTTACAGTGTAGCCTGGAGTCAGCATTTGGATGAAACCAGAGATACCATTTAGTTCAACTCTCTCATTTCAAATATGAGGAACTCAGGGCTTAGAGACATAAGGTTAGGTTCACTTCATAGGGTTTCTGATCAACTGTCCACTCCAGGAACATCAACCCACCCATGGCAACAGCTCCATATTAAATACTATGGCTGTGACAACTGGCATATGCCTATTGAAAGGGCTGAATCACCTACTGGTGGATAGAGAAGAAAGTTTCCCATCCAACCATATGGTAGAAGGTGATGTAAGAACCAATGAGAGGGTCTCTCCATGCTGGGGATTGTTTCTGCATCTCTAGCCCTCTCAGTTTTCTGAGGTATGCTAATATGGTAGCATTCAAGTTGAATTGGACTGTTGCACAGAACTCTTTTGAAACTTCTTTGAAGTGAATCCATCTTTCTAGCTGTTAGTAGTCTGCTATTCAGGAAATCCTCTTTTTTCTCTAGAAAATTCAGCCTCTGTACTCTTGAATTTGGCAGTAGTTAGGTGGGACAGTGGTCCTAGAAGCAGGAAGTCCTGCTAAGGCAGGAAGGCCATAGCCACTTATTAATCCTCTGACCCAGCGCAAATCACTTAACTCCTCTTTGCCTAGTTCCCTTCTGTAAAATGAGTATAATAATATTACCATCCTCTGAGAGTTGTTTTGAGGATCAAATAAGATAATTGTAAAATACTTAGCACAGCCTGGCCCATGATAACTCCCAAGGCAACCCCTAATGCTAATGCTGCTCAAAAAAATCACCTTACTCATTAGAGAGGTAGATTCTAGGATCACACTTCTTAGGAAATCAAAATTTCCCTTCCTATACATAGGACAGTGAGATCTAGGAAGATTCTCCATGAACTGCAGTCTCCTGGGGTGAAAAAATGCTCAGTCCTCTGTATTTGGAAAAGAAATGTGTGCTCCATTATACAAATTACATTGTATTTATTTTGTATCTGAATATACAACAACATACAACTGCTTCTGGGCACACAAGGTTCTTGCTTTCTCCTCCCATGAGGGGCCCCTAGCTCTGGATACTGAATTGGGTTCAGCCTTGGGGTGAGGGAGGGGCAGAGCCTGGTCCCTAAATAGAGGAGTCAGAGTCAGGCTTTTTATACTCCTACCCCAGAAAATCACTTAAAGTGCAGATTCAGCTCATGTCTAAGGTCTGCTCAGAGGAAGAGAATGGAAAGGTACTCAATGTGTAATGTACATCAAGGATAGGATAGCTATTTATGTCTTTCACATAAAAGATTCCTAAGTTCTTAACTGGCAAATAAACTTAAACAAGGAACAATAACTTAAAATTACTTGTACACTCTTCTAAGAGGTTCATACTTTGAAACATCAAACCACGAAGCATTTTGTAGGGCTGTTGAGTTATTGGTTCCGCCTGAGGTGAGCTCACCACTGTATCGTTCCACCTCTGTATTATCTGGGAAGCCAGTCCAGGTCTTGGTTATTTGCTCCTCTCCCTAGTCCTGTCAGTGTATGTAGGGGGCACTCCCAAACACAGGCCGCGCTGATTGAGGGATACAGGAGCTCCTGACTTCTAGAACTCACAAGATTGACTCCAGGGCTAGAGCTGTTTATCTGAGGGGTTGCCTGTGCTCAGGAGATCAAAAGACGTAGCAGAAGTTTTGAGAGACAACCTCAAATATGTTTTGTCTGCCCTGTGTGAGCATGCTTTGAGGGAAGTTTATTTTTTCTAATTTTTTCCTTATTAGTATTTTATTTTTTCCAATAACATGTAAAGATAGTTTTCAACATTCACTTTTATAAGATTTTGATTTCCAAAATTTTTTCTCCCTCCCTCCTCTCCTCCCTTCCCAAGACACTGTGCAATCTGATATAAGGCTATACATGTACAATCATATTAAACATATTTCCACATTAATCATGCTGTTGAAGAATCAGAACAAAAGAGAAAAACCATGAGACAGGAAAAAAAAGAGAGAAAATAGTCTGCTTCGATCTGCAGTCAGACTCCATAGTTCTTTCTCTGGATGTGGATAATATTTTCCATCATGAGTCTTTTGGCATTGTCTTAGATCATTGCAGTGCTCAGAAGAGCTAAGTCTATCAAAGCTGGTCATCTCACAATGCTGCTGTTACTGTGCACAGTGTTCTCCTGGTTCTGCGCACTTCACTCAGCATCAGTTCATGTAAGTCTTTCCAGGTTTTTCTGAAATCCACCTGCCCATATTTCTTAGAGAACAATAGTATTCATATACCACAATTTGTTCAGCAGTTCCCCAATTAATGGGCATCCTGAGGGAAGGGTAAAGAAAGAACTAAATAACACAGGAAACAAGAGGGAAGGAAAAGAAAGAGGGGGGAGGAGAAGAGAGGGGAAGAGAAAGGAAAGGAAGACAGTGGAGAAGAGACAAAAGAGAAACAATTTCTCTTTTCAGCCTGATATGGTTTTTGTCCTTGTGGGTGTAGACCAAGAGGCTGCCTAGAGTTTTCATCAGCGTTCCAAAGCATTCAGCTCTGCAGCACTGAGCGTGCCTGTCCCTGGAAATGCCAGGAAGTTCAATGATGGGATGGCTTCTCCTGGAAGCTTCTCCCTGCATATGCTCCATGAACTATGCACTCCAAGTCAACTCGCACTACACTTATATTGATTATATGTTACCCCCTCGAAAGAAGGTAAGCTGCTTAATGATAGAAATTATTTCATTTTATGTGTCCCTCGTTCTTAGCACAGTGTTTAACATATAATAAGTGCCCAATACATGCTTGTTGATTGACTAATCCTTAGGCTACTTATGACAAAATGTTCATTATAAGAATTTAAGTATGTGTTATGGTTTAGTTGTGCAAAGGACTAATTATGATCTCAGAAAAGAGCTCAGCCACATACACCCTTGTCAATTAGTCCTCCCAAATCTTCGTGGCTAGTTGTGAAGCAAGACCTTGATGATAAAATGTCAGAAATAAAGCTTTTTTCTCTATGTAAGCAATAGCAACTGTCTCACATCACATACTGCCAAAGATCTATTCTGTTGCAGATGCCTGCTGCTGAAGAGCATTCTTTGGAAGTGAACTGATGCCAAGGAACTGCTCGCCCTCCATAGAAATGGCAGATGATGATGAGATGCAAAGCCTGCTCACGGACCCAGGATTCCTCCAGTCAGAAGCAGTAACATTTGCAGAACCCTTCTCCATCATTTTGATACCTTGTTGACTATGCTTCTTTCACCAATAAAACCCACTTGGATGTGTAAATGATGGGATGGGTTTGGCTTCCACTCTTCAGAGTCACAATGGCAATGTTGTCATTCAGTCATTTTCAGTTGTGTCGGACTCTTTGTGAGCCCCTTTTGGGATTTTTTGGCAAAGATACTGGAGTGATTTGTCATTTCCCTCTCCATCTCATTTGACAGATGAGAAAACTGTGGCAAACAGGATTAAGTAATTTGCCCAGGGTCATACAGCTGTTAAAAGTATGAGACCAAGTTGGAATTCAGGTCTGCCTGACTCCAAGACTAGCACTGTGCCAACTAGCTGTCCACAATGGTAATGCTTGCCACAAAACCATCCATTAAGAGAGCTTTGTTTGCTAAATGCTGGAGATTGGGCAGAAGAAACTTGTCATCTTTCTAGTCTTTGACTGAAATTGTCCCCTTGAATCTAGAGCAATATCCTTACAATTTTCTTTTATATAGTTACTTAGAGAAGATAAAACAATGTGTAGCTTTTCCACTTTCCACTGAAAGTGTTGACTTTGGAGTCAGGTGATTTGAACTTGAATCCCAGCAAGTGGCTTGCCCCACATCCCACAAGTACCTGAAGCCTCAGATTCTAAACCCAGTGCTATTTCTACTTCATATACTGCCTCTCAGGTCCTTTAGTAAATGTTCATGGAACTGAATTGATTTGAAACATCAAAATTTTCCTAGTGCTTTTAAATGTTTGCTTACAAATTGTTAAATACTTAAAAGAGAGTCTGTAAGGCAGAGAAATAAAGCTAAATGATTAGAAATCCTATACTAATTGAAGAATAATCAGAAATGAAAATAAAGTCACTAAAATTTTAATGTGAGCCAGAAGGAAACTGAGAAGTAAGGTACAATCCAAAGACAATTTAGATCAACATTTTAAAGTGCCTACTATGTGTGAAAAAAACACTCTGTTTGGTACTAAGGGAATATTAAATGGGTAATGACCTTTCCATTTCAGACTTCTCATAGGACTCCCTTCTAGAATTCTCTAATTAATTTATCATGTATTAGTTTGTATTGTGCTAATTTGTAAATATATTATATTCCCAGCAGAATGTAATCCCATGTAATGAGAATGTAATTTTTAAAGATCTTCCCTGCCCCTAGGCTAAAGTGCACCTGGAGCCTGGGGTAGGAGGCTTGTTTTTCAGTAGATACTTTTTGATTGGCCAGTGGGTCCAAAAGGTTGTTACATTCTCTGAGCCAGGAGAAGGCTATATAAGCCCTGATGTGTAGCTTTGTTTTGGGGGCTCACTTTGAGAAGTGTTCTGTGATTTGATCTGTATCCTGGGAAGCCGTTGTCCTGGGCCCCCCTGGCTTTGAAAAACCCAGATGTGGAAACCCAGATGTTGACTGGGTATGGATGTAATGGTTGGACAGTTTGGAAATCTGTCTACTTGATCTGTTTCTGTCTTGATAATTCTGCCTGTATACTTTGAAGTTCGGGGTGCTGACCTTTTCCCCTGAACAAGGTAAACGATATATGTCTGACTGATTAAAGTAAGCTTGTTAACTCATTTTGAGTTGCTTTCCTTTATCAAAGCAGATCCAAGAACCTGTGCTAGCAGCCACCCTGGGAATGCTGGGGTGCTTGCCGCTACATCCCATTGGTCCCATTGAGAAAATTTTCAGGGTCCTTACTAGTTACTGTCAAAATAAGTCGGGACTGAATTTAAATAAGTACATTACAGATTATTCACTCAAGAGTGTGATACATATAAAGAAGAATTAGAGAACATTATAAAATGTAAAATGGATAATTTTGACTACATGAAATTGAAAAGCTTCTGTACAAACAAAGCCAATGTAACCAAGATTAAGAGGAAGGTGGGAAATTGGGAAAGAATCTTTACAACCTATGTCTCTGACAAAGGACTCATTTCTAAAATATACAGAGAATTGAATCAAATTTATAAGAATACAAATCATTCCCCAATTGATAAATGGTCAAAGGATATGAACAGGCAGTTTTCAGAGAAAGAAATTAAAGATATCTATAAGCACATGCAGAAATGCTCTAATTCACTATTGATTAGAGAAATGCAAATCAAAACAACTCTGAGGTACCACATCTCACCAGTCAGATTGGCTAAGATGACAAAACAAGAAAATGACAAGTGCTGGAGAGGATATGGGCAAATTGGAACACTAATGCATTGCTGGTGGAGTTGTGAACTGATCCAGCCTTTCTGGAGAGCAATCTGGAATTATGCCCAAAGGGCTATAAATACTTTCATACCCTTTGATCCAGCAATACCACCCCTAGGGTTATATCCCAAAGAGATCATAGAAGTGGGAGAAAGACCCATATGTACAAAAATGTTTATAGCAGCTCTTTTTGTGGTGGCAAAGAATTGGAAATTAAGGGGGTGTCCATCAATTGGGGAATGGCTGAACAAGTTGTGGTATATGCATGTTATGGAATACTATTGTGCTATAAGAAACAAGGAGCAGACAGTCTTCATATTTACCTGGAGAGGCTTAAAAGAACTGATGCTGAGTGAGAAGAGTAGAACCAGGAGAAATTTGTACACAATTACAGACACAACTTATGTGTGATGACCAACTTTGAAAGACTGGACTCCTCTGAGCAGTGCAGTGATTAAGTCAATCCCAAAAGACTCATGACGGAGAGAAATATGTGTATCCAGAGAAAGAACTAGAAAGAACTGAGTTTATATCCAGGTGGAAGCAAAATACCTGATCTTTTTCCTTCTCTTATTTGGTTTTATGTCCTCTTTACCATTTTTCATTCCAGCTCATACAATCCGTCTTTATAACCTGACTAATCTATAATGTGAAAGTATTTACAGACCCTATACTTGACTATATGCCGCCATGGGGGGGAGGGGAGGGAAGGGGACAAAATGTGAAACTCAAGGAATTGTGGAATTGAATCCTGTAAACTAAAAGGAAACAAACAAATTAATTAAAAATTTGTTTAAAAAGAGTGTGATACATACTACCAGTATGTGACAGATATGTGTGTCTCACAATTCCATAGCTGACATATATATATATGCAATCATATATAAATATATATATAATATATAGCATGTTATATATTTATAATGTTAATGGGATTTAAGATCTTCCCAGCCCATTAATAGGCCTCATGTGGAGCCCATTAAGGGAAGTTTGCTTAGGAGAGGCTTGCTTATAGAAAGGTTTTCATATCTTTTGTTAATTTCAAATTAAGCACTGAGTCATAAGGACTGTGATGCCTTCTGATTCCAAAAAAGATTATATGTACTCTGAAGTTAGCATTTTGCTTTGGGGCTCACTCATTGGAAGAGTATTCTTGTGATTTGACAAGATGAGACTCTGGGTAGCTGTTAAGGAGCCCCCAAGCTTTGAAAACCCAGCTGTTGGTGTTTCACTCTCTCTGGTAACTATGTATGTATTGCCTTGGTCAGACAGTTGGATCTGTCTGTTGATCTGTGGTAATTTCTCAGACAGTAGCCCTGTCTGTTGGTCTTTATTTCTTTGCTTGTGTTTTTTTCTATTTTCTTTGTTTGGGTTTTTTCTCAAGTTCAGGGTGCTGATTTTCCCCTGAACTAATTAATGAATGTAATTTAAAAAGATTGTTGACCCCTTGAACAGCTATCTTTCCTGTAAAGCAGATCCCAGAACCTGTGCTAGAAGCCATCCTGGGCATGCCAGTGTGGTTGCCACTACACTATTACATACCATTTATTTGTTATTTATTATATAGTATATATATATATTCATCTCTTTTCTTACTATCATCAGGTCAGGTAGCTCAGAAGAGAATGTTATAATTATATATTATATTATTGTTGTTTGTTTGTCCTTCATTGTTGAAGAGGAGCAATGACATCAGGAAGGTGACGTCTTGACTTGCAAGTAAATTGGATTTAAATGAGGCAGAGCTATTCAAAGTCATCAGCTTTAGTCCTCCAGAGTCATTGGAGTCCAGTGAGAAGACATAAGCCAGAACTGGTGATGGCCCCATATTATATAATAATATGACATTATGTATATGTATATATATTTATATTATGTATATGTATATATTTTATACATATACATACACACATATACACATACACATTCTCTCCTACCATGATGACAAAAGTGTTTCTTACAAAGTAGTTTTACAGGGAAAAGTACTTAATGAAACAAAAAGGATGCTTAAATTGTTACTTGTTAGCATTGTCATTTAGGAACCTTCTTTATCAGTCAGTCAAAAAACATTTGTTAATGGCCTACTATATATTTTATCAGATAGGATGAAGAGAAAGGGGCAAGTTCTCTGAGCTATTTCAAGTTTCTCTGAGTTCTTTTGTAGTCATAAAGTAACTAGGGGGAAGGGTATTGAAAAAGAGACATTTTGCTAAGAAATCACACAGCAAAAACACAACTGGCAAATACAAAACAAAATGGAATTAGTTATGTCAATTCTTTATTGCATTTAGCTCTTAAAAAATCCTCTTTCAAAAGTATCTAATTGCTTATGCATCTTATTCCAATAAGTCCTAATATTACCAGGAAATCATCCTTGAATTTCTTATCCTATTCACTTCATCTGCTATTGCAACTTCAGTATATTTTGACAACCAAATGATATCCAGCCTAGCATTTTCCTTTTCTCTCCAGTTGCTTTATTTCCCAAATACCCAATATGTGGTCCACATATCAGATAAGAATATAATGATGATAGCTAACATTTAGATTGTGTTTATTGAGTACCAGGCACTATGCAAAATATTCTAGTGTTCTTACCTGCTTTGGTCCTCACAACCCTCAGAGGTAGGTTCTATTGTTATCCCCATTTTACAGATTAGGAATCTGAAGTAAACAGAAGTTAAGAGACTTGCCCAGGGTCACAGAGCTAGTAGATGTGTGAGGTTGAATTTGAGCTTAGGCTTTCCTGATTCTAGGCACAGCACTCTGGCTTTTGCAGCCTTCTAGCTGCAAATGAGATCCTCCTGATTCCAGAATGTGAGTTTTTAAGTAAACAATTTATTTTTACCAAATCATGTCATTTTTATGAGACTTGGATAAAGGTTGGCATGAATATCAAATTTACAGATGCCACAAAGCTGGGAAGGACTGCCAACACACTAAATGATAAACTCAGGATCCAAAAAGACTTTAAAAGGCTAGAGCATTGGGCTGGCTCTAATATATAAAATTTAATAAAGATAAATATAATCACATCTTACACTCAGATTAGAAAAATCAATTTTATAACACAAGATCAGGAAGGCATAGACTGTATTTTTCTGAAAGTGTGGATTTCAGTGGCCTGTAAGATCAAAATGAGTCAGCAATAATGGGTAGATAAAAAAATCAATGCAATCTTGGGTTATATTAAGAGAGGCTTAGCTACAGAGAATAGGGATGAACGGTAGCCTCTTTGTCCTCTGCTCTTGTCAGATGTATTCTGGCCTATTGTGTTCTACTCTGGATACCATAGTTTAAGGATAACATTGATAACCATGGATAGTGTCTAAAGGAGGGCAGCCAGGATGGTGAAGGGCTTGAGAGAGTCTACATTATAAAAGTATCATTTGGAGGAATTGGAGTTGGAGATGTTTAGCCTGGAGAAGACTCAGGTTGGGACATGATAGCTGTTTTCAAGTATTTGGAGGGCTGTCAAGTGTAGGAGGGATTAGACTTTTTCTGTTGGTCCCCATAAAGCAGAACCAGAAGCAAGGGTAGAAATTAACAAAGAGGCAGATTTAGGCTTGTCAGGAAAACCACCTAATAACCCGAGATGCCTAAAAGTGGAATGAATGTACTACCTTGAGAAGTAGTGGGTTCTCCCACTTTGGAAGTCTTTAAATTGGGACCAGAGGACCATTTGTCAGACACGTTGCAGCATGGTTTCCTTTAGGAGTATGGGTTGAACTAGATTGTTGGTAAGGTTCCTCCCAGCTCTCAAAGGTCTGAAATTTAATGATTCTGTGAATGAGAATACATAAATTAATAGGCCTGGGGGGGCCAACCATCTGAAATTTTTGGCCATGAGGCCAAACTCTGAACAATGTTTGGATATAGTTGATTCTGTATTCTTTGTTAAAACAGCTCAAATCCAAGCAGAAAGACTTCCACTGGTGCAAGAGATAAAACCAAGACGTGACCTGACAATACAGTTCATAGTTGATGCCATAAGATCATAAACCTATCACAGGGGGAGCAGCTGGGTGACACGGTGAATAGAGTATATTATACAGCTAGTATATAAGGCAAAATTTGAACTCAGGTCTTCTAATACCTAAACCAGTGGGTTTTTTTTTTTTACTGTGCTCTTGAAATTCATTAAGTTTCTTAAATACTAGTATTACAGTTTCATGATGTATTGTGGTGGCACCATCTCAAAGAATTCAGAGTCAGACCACCTCTAATCCAAGTGCAGGCATTTGTCAAGGATTGATGCCTCTCAGAAGTGAGCTAAGTTCCAAGAGGAACCAGCAACTTAGTAAGACAACATAGGTGAATGTATAGTGTAATGATGCTGATTACACAACATAAATTATGAACATTAAAAAGTCAGGAGGGGTTTGTTAAGGGATTAGATAATGGGGGAGGGGTTCCTTCTATGGTTCAGTAGTCAAACATCCTGGTGGTGGTGCTTTCTCATTGGCTAGCTATTGTCATTCTGTCTGCTCAATATAGATAGTTAGGTATTGTGGTCCTGTCTTTAGCTAAATGGATGATATGGTTGTGGTTGAGTACAAGAACACACCTGCTCAAATATATGAATTGAATCTGGGAGCAGAGGCTATATTGAATCTGGGGGCCTGAGGTGTGGTTAAATCCAGGTTATGTGGTCAAATCAGGGCATTCCTGCTGTTCAGTGAGGCCCACAAGGAAGTTAGAATACTGGGACGAAGGACAGTTTTTTAGAATTTCATCGCTAGCATTCTCAATGACACAATGAGTTGGAGATGCCTATGAGATATCCAGGTGAAGAGGCCTAGTAGCTGGTTAGCAGTTTGTTATAATAAGACTGGAATTCAGAACAGAGTGGGCCCTGTAACTAGGAATTTTGGGGGGGAGGTGGGAGTAGAGATGGGGAAACAGCTCTATTCTATGTCAGCTCCCTAATTTAACTATTTTTTCTTACTAGATGTTAAGCTCTGTCATTTTTATGTTGCTAGACTGGGGGGTCCTATCAGTGTTCTCTAAATTCCCTAAATTCCAACTTTGCCTCTTTTGGGAAAAAGCCCCAGTTGAGAAATGTAGATTTTATAGTCATCTGTTTAGAGATAACCATTGAACCCATGGGTATTGATAGGCTCATTGAGAGAGGGTTCAAGAAGAGAAGAGCACCCTGGACAAGACTTTGGGGAATATCCACAGTTAGGAGACAGGACCAAGATGATCTAACAAAAGAAGATGAAGAGAAGTCAGAGAAGTAGAATGATTATAAAAGTGACGCTATATATAAGGAAGGGACCTTAGAAGCCAGTGAGTCCAAGCCCCTCATTTTATAAATGAGTGGCCTGGAGGTTATGACCCTTGCCCAAAGTCACACTGATCTTCCATAGTAGAGCCCTGCCTGGAATCTAAGTTGTTGGACTCCAAACCCAGCACTATTCCATCCCATTAGAGTAGGAGAAGCCAAAGGCTTGTGACCAATGGTGTCAAAAGAAGTAGAAAGGTCAAAAAGGATTAGGACCAAGAAAAGACCAATAAAAAATAGTAATGAAAAGATTCCTGATAATCTTGGAGAGAGCAGTTTCAACTGAATGGTGAACTAGAAGCCAAATTGTAAAGGATTTTAAAGGTGGAAGATGGGTAAGTGGAGGCAGGGGCTATAGCTAGTTTTTGTTTTGCTTTTTCTAGGAGTTGACTGTAAAAAGAAAGACCATAGCTTGAGGGGATGTCAAATTTATTTGTTTGTTTAAGGACAGTGGTGGTGAAAGGGCAAGTTAGGAGGTAGCAGGGCTGGAGCTAGTAAATAAGGAGAAATCAAAAAATGAGAATTAGAACACAACCAAAGGAAGGGCAGAAGCATTACTTAAGCGCCTAGTCTGTGCCAAAACTGTGCTATTTCAAAGGTCTTGAAAGGTCTTGTTCAGTGTGTGGGGGGCAGAGACTACTACCAAAAAGTCAATACAAAGACTTAGATACCTGAAAGCAGAAATGAGCTTATTGCATTCTTATGAGAAAGGGTACCACCCCTCATCACTCTAATGGCACCGACCAGGGAAGTACAAATTGATTCTGGAAAGCAAGGTCCTTTTATACCCTGCCCCCTCTTAAACCCCTTCCCCTTATCCCATTGGCTGGTCTTCAGGGGGCACAATCTATTCACAGGAATCTTTCCCAGCAACAAAAAATAAAGGCAGTTACATGAGTTTGCCTGGAGACAAGAAAAGGGGAGGAATTTTTGCAAGAGTTTGCAAGAGTACACAGTTCAGAATGTGTTGCAAAGCATGGTTTTACAAGGTCAGCTAACTACAGATGTTATTCTGTAAGGGAGTAAACTGTGTTTCAATAATACAAAAACTATGAACCCCTTTGAGGAGGCTTCACTTCTGAGAAATCATCCCTCACAAGTCGTTTTTCAGTCCTGATTCTTTGTGACCCCCTTTGGGGTTTTCTGGTAAAGATACTGGAATGGTTTGCTATTTCCTTCTCTGAGGCAAGCAGGGTCAAATGATGTGCCCAAGATCATACAGTTAGTATATATCTGAGGCCAGATTTGAACTCATAAAGGTGAATCTTCCTGACTCAAGTTCAAGCTGTATCCACTGCGTCACCTAGCTGCCCCTAAAACCCTGTGCTAAGCACTTTACAAATATTATCTTTAAATCTCATCTTGGGAGGTAAGAGTTTAAGTGACTTGCCTAAGGTCACACAGTTAGTCCAAATTGAACTCAGGTCTTCCTGATTCCAGGTCCTTGGCAGAGAATAGCACAGAACAGTGAGTATAAATTGAAGATAAACTCTGCCATTTCCATAATATTGCCTAGGAACCAGTCCTAGCCTACTTAAAAGAGAAGGTCTAAGCAACTCTTGTGAAAACCACCAAAAGCCATTCTACAGCCCTACCACTTGGGACTGGGAGTGTAAACCTGCCTCTGGCCCCACTGGAACAGAAGCCTGGTTAAATCAAGTCAGCATGTCTGAGAACAGAACTGGTTTGTTATTTTCTCCTTCTCATATATATCCTGGCTTGTAGAGTACACTCTCATCCATTCTGTGCCTGCTTCCTGGAACTCTGAGGTCCAGCATCCAGCCCTGGAAGACTCATTGCTGAAAATCTTCTATTTGGTTTCTGAACTGGAAGAGCCAAGGACTCAGAGCACCTTTTAAAAGATGACATAATTTCTGTCTAGCCATGTCTGGATTTTAGCTCTCCACTCAGCAAGATGTAATTTCAGTGAGGGTTGGGGAAGGGCAGGGTCCCTTCTCCATCTCTGCATAACAGTGATCCCACCCTAGTGCCCCAGGATTTAACCAGGAGAGCTTACATGGGAATCCCTACCTATCTTGGCTTTTCTGTGGTTTTCTTTCCTTTAGTTAGGTGCCCATACGGGTCTTGAAAGGTCTGTGAATGGTGGCAACAGTGTCTATGAGAAGGGTTGTTATGGCAGCAGCAGCAGGAGGAGGAGGAATTATCTGGCAAGAAGGAAAGTATCTGCATGGGAGAGAGTGATCAGCACCAGGAAACTTCTACCAGGAGTTGATCAGACCATGTCCAGAGGAGGTGAATTGTAAAATGCTTAATGAACAGCTTTTAAAAACTGGTTCATGTCTCACTGAGGTTTAACTACTAGCCTCCCAGGAGATTGTACTACTATCATAAGTTGGCACTTAATTTTGCCCTATTCATTCAGCTTATGAGTCTTGTGAATATTTTGCTTTATCCTGTAAACTCTGATCTCACTCTCCCAGAACAAGGGCAGTTATATGTACAAACCAGACAGACAGAGACAGAAAGAGAGACAGGTGGTGGCTGGGGTGGCGGTGAAGAGACAGAGGTAGAGAGAATGGGAGGGAACTTACTATCTCTATAGATGTTACCTGACTATATTTCTTTCTTCTCTCTGTCTCTCTCTCTTTGTCTCTCTCTGTCTCTCTGTCTCTGTCTCTCTCTGTCTCTGTCTCTCTCTGTCTCTGTCTCTCTCTCTTTCTTCCTCCCTAACTCTCCAGGAAAAATAGAAGATAACCAACAGAGAAAAGGCACTGGCATTAAGGCGGATCAAGAAAGGCTTCTTGTAGAAGGTAGGGCTTGAAAGGAACCAGTCGTTTCAATCTAGGAGAAGGAGATGAAGGGGAACAGGATTCTAGGCATAGAGACGTCTAGTGAAAATCCCCAGAGTGAGGTGATGTAGTGTCTAGTTCGAGGAACAGAAAAGAGGACAGTGTCATTAAATTTGTAAGAGTACATGGTGGGGAATAAGGTGCAAGAAGAATGGAAAGGTACTAGGGAACCAGGTTTTGAAGGACTTTAAAAATCAGAGGATTTTACATTTTATCCTGAAAGGGATAGAAGGCCACCACAATTTATTAAGTGGGAGGGGGAGGTAACATATGGTCAGAACTGTACTTTTTGACAGATGAGTGGAGGATAGACTGGAGTAGGAAGAGACTAGAGGCAAGAAGGTCAGCAGCACTTGCACAAGTCCAAGGGTAAGGTGATAAGGACCTAGACAAGGGTGGCAGCAGCATCAGAGAAGAGAAGGAGGCCTACATACACGAGAGATGTTCTGAAGATAGACTTAGCAGAAAAGGCAACTGATGGGATATGAGGGTGGTGAGAAAGGGGACCACCATCTAGATTTCAATCCTGGGTGACTGGGAAGATGGTAGTGCCCTTAATAGGAACAGCGAGAGGGGAAGAATTAGGGAGAAAAGACAGTAAGTTCTATTTTGGATGTGATAAGTTTAGGGGTTTTTTGGAGGGGAGAAAGCAAGGCATTTGGGGTTAAGTGACTTGCCCAAGGTCACAGAGCTAGTAAGTGTCAATTGAGGTTATATTTGAATTCAGGTCCTCCTGACTCCAGGTACTCAGTACTCTATTTACTATGCCACTTAGCTGCCCCCTGGATGTGATAAATTTAAGATATCGCTAGACATCCAGTTCTAAATGTTCAATAGACAATTAGAGATGCCAGACTACAGGGTAGGAGAGAGGTTAGGGATGAATAAACAGATAAAGGAATCATCAACATAGAGATGATATCAGAAGAAAATAACATAGAGGGAGAAGATATGAGGGCCTAGGACAGAACCTCAGGGTACACTCCTGGTCTGCCAAGGAATGATACAGCAAAGAACCATTAAAGAGACTGAGAAAACAGGTATGAGAAAAATCAACAGAGAGTAGTGTCCCAAAAACCTAGAGAGAAGAGGATCAAGAATCTGAATGACAGTGTCCAAAGGCTGCAGAGAGGTCAAGAAGGATAAGGACTGAAAAAAGGGAAGTAAGTTTGGCCATTAAAAGACACTGAGCAGGGTCTCTATGTTCTTAGCTATATATAGATGCCACAGAGCGGTTAGATCATTTGATCAAGGGCACAGAGCCAGTAGGACAGCTAGATGGTACAGTGGATACAACACTGGGCCTGGAGTCAGAAAGACCTGAATTCAAATCCAGCCTCAGACACTGGGCAAGTCAATTAATCCTGTTTGCCTCAGTTTCTTTTTCTGCAAAATGAACTGGAGTAGGAAATGCCAAACCAATTCAGTATTTTTTCCAAGAAAACCCCAAATGGGGTCAAGAACAGTCAGACACAAATGAAAGAACTGAACCAGAGCTAGCAAGTGGTAGTGGAAGACGGACTGGATTCCTTGCCCTTTGTGTCACAACCTAAAAGTACAAATTTACACTGACTAATGGCACCAAGTATCATTGTTACACTGACCACATTTCAACCCAAAGCAAACTTCCATCACTATTCTTATAATCATGGAAAGTCAGAAAAAAACAAGGCCCTGGTGCCAGTCACTTCCAGCTCTTCCATTCATTCTGTGATCCTAAAAATATACTCTACTACTCAATCAGGCCAACAGAGAGGCAGACAGTAGGATATAACCTTCACTCAGTTCTTTGGCATCTGAAATTTGCATCAGATTGTAATTAAAATGTACAGTATTGGAATTAGCTCCTTTTCTTTAGATGGGAGCTGTGAAGGCATGAAGGGTTGGTAAGAAAGAGGCAGCTGCCTAATGTATGAGCAACATGACAGGCTACCTCAATATAGGAAGGAAAAGGTGCCCATTTTCTCTGAGTCCTTTTGGCTCACTCAAAGCCATTATTTCCCGTTCACAGATCCATTTAGCTTCCTAATAATTAAGCAAACCCATGTTGAGACAGTTTAATACTCCTAAAACAGTTAAAGTCACTTTCTCTGGGCAACCAAATGAAAAGAATGATATACTTCTTTTCAAGTTGGGACACTGACTTGAAATGAAGGTGATTTCTTTTTGTATCATATTTATGATACAAAACTTAGTTTAACTAGAAAACTAGTTTACCATTTGTAGGTACAGATCCAAATCCAATATTGTATAATAAGCAATGGGAAAAAACTATCTTTTCTCGGTTTTTGGAGTTTTGTATAATTATCATTCATATTATCAGTCTATAGTAGTGACTCTCAGACTTTTCCAAAGCAGTAGGATCCTCCTCTGCTTATCTAGCCCTGACCTCCCTGTTCTGATCTAACATCTTCTAGCTGCCTATTAGACATCTTAAACTGGAGGTCCCATAGGCATCTTAAACTCAACATGTCCCATTATCTTTCCCATCATCTTTGGCATTACATATTCTCTCAAGTACATATGTCATCCTTTCCATAGGTCAGATGACCAGAGGAATTAAAGAAAATAGCCCTTAATTCGCGACTCCATAAATCTTAGAAGTCAAGTTGCCAAAATGCTTAGAAGTTTCTTTCTTACTGATGCCTAGAACACTTGGGAAAATAATGCCCCAAACTTCAAATGTGAACTTTGTCCCTCCCATCCAGTTTAGTGCCTCTCTTGATCTCTTATCCTTCTTGGCTAGGGAGTGGGAAGGAGGAGGAAGAGGAAGAAGAGGAGATGAACAAGGAAGAGAAGGAGGAGGAGGTAAGAAGAGATGTAGCTCAGGAACAAGGGTGCGCCAGTCAAGGGCAGAGAGGGAAAATAAGGAGACAGTGGTAATGCCACTCCTTAGAAGCCAAGGCTCAGCCTATTCTAGGATAGGGTGGCTGAGGCCAGAAGCAGTCAGAGGTTTCTGCGTACAATAGGACAATTGAGAACAGGAAAAACACCAACCTTCATGAGTTCTGGATTGTACTAGATTCCTAGTTCCATATCCCTAGGCTGAGATGAGATGTCAAGTACAAAGTTTGTGTCATTACCTAAAGACTAGATCTACTAGCATGATTTGAACATCCCTTGAAAACTTTGTTGCTTATGTCCTTTGTCCACTCAAAAGAGGACCTAAATATGTCTTTCCCAGCACTTTGAGGCTTAGACTGTAATCAGTATGTGTCTCTGTGGAAGGTAGGATTTGCCTGAGGAGAACTTCCCTCCCACTCCCCCAAAGGAAAAGGAATGTTTCTGATCTTCTTCGACTATGCCTCCAACTGAGCTGGCCTTGGGCATAACCTTCCTTTGGGACATGACTGTGCTCTATTTCTCAAAGACTGAAGATTTTTCTTGGGGTTCCCATGTTTAAAGTATCCATATCTGTTGTAGACAAAAAAAAATTGTGATTTTTAGTCTAAAGACAAACTAGATCCACAAGACTTCCCTTTCCAATTTTAGAGGGCTTAAAAATATAGGCTACTAATAAAATTATTACTCTAAGAGATTTTCAGAGATACAAAGGCTCCTAGATCAGAAATAATATTTGATGACGAGGACAGGGTTGAATCCATGGACCTATTTTTGTTTAGTTTTGTATTGTGTTTTCATAGCCACGGCCATTTCCCCAGTTAGCATTCCCTCTATTCTATTTTCAAATACATAAATCAAAACCTTTTCGATTAAGAATAATCTTATCTTTATCTAGAGCAGGAGTTCTCAACTGGGGTGGGATTCATAAACATTTTTAAAGAAATATTTTTATAATTATATTTCAATATAACTGATTACCTTTATAATATTGTATATTTTAGTTTATGCATTTAAAACATTCTGAGAGGGGAGTCCACAGGCTTCAGATTACCAAAAGGTTCCATGACAGAAACATGTTAAAAATCTCTAATCTAAAGAAAGCCACTTTTAAAGTACTAATGTAAGCAACCAATGAACAGCTTAAAAGAAAATTTAAGATTAAACTATCTATCTCTTGGGTACAAAGGGAGGAGGGAGAAAGGAAGGAGAAAAGAGGCATTTCCTTAGTTGTCTGAATTCTTGGTCAGGGGAAAGTTCACCAATATATCTCACAATTGCTTGGTCAGTGTTTTATTATACATTGATTTCTTGTTATTATGTACATATCATTCATCACTTTGATTGTTGCCAAGCTAAGAGTACACACTGCATATATTATCTAAGCATGTTTTTTTGCTTCTGTAGAGAGAAGCTTCCTTTATGCTAAGGTCACTTGACTACAGTTCAATGAAATATACCCAGGTCAAGAATGAAGAAAGGTTTGCCAGCAGAATGGAGGGTCAAGAGCTATTCTGACTGGGTAAATGCACAAATCCACAGACTTCTTCATAACTAACTGGCACTGCTCTGAAAATAAGAGAGCTAGAGGATAGAAATCCTGGACTGCCTTTTGGGGAACCAAAAAGAGATGCTTCTCAACAGAGATTACTATACGTTTCTGCCCAGTACAACATAAGCATCTAGCTACCTGCATGAGCCTGGGAACACCCAGCTCAGATCTTTTCTTGTTAGCAGTGTTAAGTGAGTGATTGTCAAGGCCACTTTGTGGCTTAAGTTACATTTTATTGTAGCAGCAACTGGAAAAGAAGGCCAACAGCACTAGACAGGGCTACAGCAATGGGGATTTGGGACTTTTCAACATCCAGCTCATGCCTTAGGCAGCCAGGTGGCACAGTGGATAGAACACCAGGCCTAGAGTCAGGAAGACTTGAGTTCAAGTCCAGCTCAGAAACTTAGCAAGTCACTTATCCTCTGTTTCCATCTATAAAATGAATATAATAATAATAATATGATATATAATTATATAAGACATTATATTCACATAAGATATTATAATCATACTATCTTATTAATCATGTTATATTATCATAATATAATAATAATAATCAATAACCTATTTCCCAGGGTTGTTGTGAGACTCTAATTTGATAATAATTGTAAAGCACTCAGCACAGTGCTGGACACATAGTAAATGCTTTATACATGCTAATTATTATTATGAATATTTATTATTATTGTTTTTATTGTCTACTATATATATATGTACATATATATATATATATGTCATTGAGAGAAGGAATTGAGTGGGGTAAGTACAGAAACCAATGGCCACCAAAGCTTTTGCCTGACATTTATAGGGTTCAAGAAGTATCCTGGCCTTATTCATTTAACAATTTATTTGGGCCTTTCTAAAAGATCCTTTAAGAACATGTGTAGACCCACAATGACCAAAGCAAACCAGAACTTTGAACCATGGTGCCAATATCCAAAAGGGCATACTTCTTTAAGGTGACATGTTTCATTGCCCTTTGGAACTATCATAGCTGTTTCTCACTTCAAGGGGAAGCACAATCTCTATAGACCCAACATCAATGTCCTGCCACTGGGTCAACCCTCACTCAGGGCCTGCCTTCCCCCAACCTCTGTGGAAGGAAAAAAAAATTATCTGGAGGATAATCTTCTAATGTAACTACATCTGCTGTCCAACTGGTCACCACAACCTCTCCCTCCTCAAATGAACTTGCACCAACTCTGACAGTGATCTTAATTTGAGTCTTTAGCTAAGGTTGGGAAACATTGTCCAATGGCAACATTCTGACTTTTGTTTCCTTTTCCTTGAAACTTGAAATTTTTGTCTGACTGGTTAATTTATTGATTAGCGAGAGGTAGTGTGAAGCCTCACTTCAAAGCCATGAAAATCTGAGGTTGTCTCACTTCTGACACCTACTGGGCAGTGGGGTCTGGATGGGGTCTCTGCAGGGGTGAGGAACCTGTAGGGTCTTTAAGACTCCTGAGCTGTGGAAAAGGTTATACTAATAAAAAAAGTTTTCCCACTTAGGGGTTCCCTCTCCCAATGAAATCATAAGACCAGTCACTCTCCCTAATTAGTGAATGACCTTTCAGAGAAGTCAAATCAATTATTAAAATGATTTTTCTGAGACTTCTTTCTCTCTTGTAAAGTTTATTTTGGTGCATTTCTCAGTAAATAAAGGGGTTAATACAAATATAAATCCTTAGGAATCCAAGAAAGAATAAATATATTTTAAAATTCAGACTGAAGGGAATTATAATGAATCAAAACTATATAGTGTTTAATAATATGTTTTTATTTACTTAAGTATAATATAGAGCCCTAGAGCTTGGGGGAAAGAATATAGCTCTGAGAAGGAGGAAATCTGGGCTCTGGCACTTATTAACTGTGGAGAATTCAGGTTCACAGGCACTTATCAAATAGATCACGGGATCATAGATTTAGGGCTCAAAGGGTCCTGAGTCCTGAGTCCAGTCCTCTCTTTTTATAGATGAGGGAACTAAAGCTTAGAAAGAATGAGGGTCGTTCATGTGGTCACACAGCTAGTAAGCGTATATGCTAAGCTTTGAACTCATGGCCTCCTTTCTGTGGGTCATTGTTCTATTTACCATGTCACTGTATTGTTGTTAATGGAATGGGAAGCTCTTTCTTGCCCATTAATAGACCTATGTGGTCTACTTTGAGTCTGAGTCACATGGAAGCCTGAGTCACATGGAGCCTGTGGTGGGAGTAGCTTGCTGAATGGATGGAGCAGGAAGTGGGAGAGTGAGGTAGAGATGAGAGAGAGAGAGGAGGCAGAGAAAGAAAGAGCAGCTAGAGTGGGTGAGAGAGGGACATTTTGCCTAAGGGAGCTTATTTATGGGGAGGCCTGATGGAAGGAAGGACTGGGGATGGTGGTGCTTCCTGCATTGGTAATGCGCACCAACTTCTTTATTACTATGGTGGATTTGTTTTTCTAGTATATGAATAAATATCTTGGTTTTGTCTTCAAAGAAGAGAGTCTGTTGTATCTTGTGATTCCAACCTGGAAATACACTTAAAGAAATCATAGCAACCACTGTGGGTATCGCATTGGTGATTTAGTCACCGAGCTGAATGAAATGCCTCTTATGTACCTGGTACCATTACGGGATATGGGGTAATTAAAAGAAAAATGAAACAATCCCTGCCCTCAAGGAGTTTTATATACATACATACATACATACACACACATACATACATACATACATATATATATTAGTGGAGGGAAGCTCCGTGTATAAAGATTAAAAAGTCTCCTCATCTAGAGGGGAAGGGAAGGGAACAAGTATTTATTAAGCACCTACTATATTCCATGCACATAACAGCATATGCTGAGAACTCTACAAATATCAAATTTGATGTCCTCTCGACCTACCCCTTTGGGCAATTGTAAGGAAAGTGATTTGTAAATCCTAAAGCACTATACAAATGGGGATTATTAGCAGGAGCAATAGAACATGGTAGGCAGTGCTCAGTAGACGTTTGTGGGTAGTACTCTTGCCATTGCTGCTGCTACTGCTGCTGACGATGATAAATTGAACCTGTCAATTAAAGAAGAAAAATTTTTTTTAAAAAGAATTATTTTTGCAGATGATAACCACAGTTCTAATCATTTGCTTTTGAAACCTTTTTTTGGATGATTTATTTTTCTTCTAAATGAGCTATTGAAAAGCCAAAGGATTTGCCAGAAAGTATGTCACTTGCATCTACAGCACATTTTCATCAAAATGGATGAACATCTTGAGACTGCATCATTTGTGCAAGATATCACAGAAGGAAATTTATACACGGGTTCAAACAGTTTTCTTCCAAAGGTGTCTCTTTGGAAGAGCTTGGAATTTATTTCCCCATAAACAGCCTCAACTCCCTGGAAGTACTGAGGCCTTATTGACACATTAGAACCATTAGAACTCAACACAGTTTATACAGCATCAGGATCTTACTTAATGACTAAATTAGGTTGAAAGTAAGACTTAGACAGTCAGTGATATAAAAATTAGTCTTTAAGATAGATGAACACTGATATAAGAATTTGACTCACAAGAAGACCTCTAGATGACTCCTGTTTCCAAAAAAAAGGAGTCAATATCATGACTTTAACAGTATCATCCTTCACATTATTCTAACATTCAGGGATCCTCACTTTTTCTTATTTGAATTTTGTGAAATAAATAAGTGGGGGGTCATTGATACTGTTGATGCTTTCTTCATTTTCACTCAGTTGAAATATAGGTGAACCAGTGTCCATATCTATATAACAAATCCATTGGTCCAGGGGTGATGGGGCATACTCTTCCACTAAGGGACCCTAGCTTGGAGCTCACCTGGGTTGGGCTTAGTTTTGAGGGAACTTGAACTCTAAAGAAAAGGGTCAGTTTTTTTTTTTCTTATTGTCTCTGGCTTGTTATACCCCTACCGCTGAGTAATTCTCTGGGGACACTCAATTATATAAAACGTAGGTCTGACTCATGTATAGGATCTCCTCAGAAGAGTTAAACAGGTTTCTTCAGTTTCAGGTTTCTTAAGAGTTAAAAGGCATTCAATGTCCAAAGCAGATCAGATATGGGAGAGCTATTTATTTCCTTCACCATAAAATAAATGCTTGAAACACAAAGGCCCCATAAACATGCATTGACAAATACTTAAAGCACAATACATTAACCTATAACTCCTATTATATTATTCCGGGAGGTTAATGCTGAAAACATTTCATTTTTACTTTGCCACACAGGACTAATAATGGAAGGCAAGGGGTTAAAGTTCCTTTTCTCCACAAGGTAAGGAATGGCTAATGAATTATAAACCCTGTCTTGGCTACCCATTATTCTGCTGCTTTGAATTCCATTAAATAGATGTCCTTTCTGGGGGCAACAAATCTTGTACTACTGGCAGAGTTGTTAAGCTTAAATGAACTAGCTAGTATGTAGAGAATATTTTGAAAAACTGTAAAATGACGCATAAATGTGGAATGTCGCTGTTATTATATATTCAAAGGCTCATAACAATGACATCTTTGTGGTTACAGAGCTATAAGTAGGAATCCTGGAAAGTGTGGCAATTCTAATTGAATGGAGAAGGAGAAGAAAAAGTGGGGAGACCCAGAAATTCTCAGATATCCTAAGGCCAGTGTAGGACACCATCACCACTGATTCTGGGCATCTCACATGGTAAAAGCCTCCAGACATTTGAAGAAAGTTGGACTGCTTGGTCATGGGGCAAGTTAGACCTCAAAAGAGGGATACTGGTGAAAGGGCTACCAGGAAGAAGAGGGAAAATGACTCAGGTCATGGCAAGGGAGGTTAAAGCCATGTTTTAGGGGTACCTAGGAGGACCACAAAGCACAAAGACTACTGTGGAAACCTCCTACCCATGTTGATTATCTGAGGAAACCTAATTGCCCAGCTATAGTTATGGCTCTGCTCTGTAATAATCCATTATCCTGCCTTGCCCAGTTTTCAGGAATGAGAAGAAAACAGTAAAGAGTGAGATATTTCATTTCTTCTCCTTTGCCTTTAAATTTTTTTTAATGTTATTTAATTTTTCAATAAATTTATTGTTGTATAACCCAAGTGAGTCAGAACAGACATCTCTAGGTCTTTCTCCCCCTACTCTTCTCCAAGGGAAACTTTCATTGACCTGCCAAGAGGGGAAGCAAGAGGTTGGGCCCCCAGGCCATTCTGCTCTCCTCAGAGAGAGGGAGTACCAGGCTAGAAGTATCGCTATTTTCTTCCTTAAAGATTGCTAGTCTAGGGGATATGATCAGGTTCCATCTAAATTCTGATTACTTTGTCATTTCAGGGGTACGGGAGACCCCACGCTCTATAGCCAAGACTTGACCCCTTCCCCACCTAATACCTGTTCCTCAATGAATGAACATAGCAAATAGCAAAAAAACCTATTTATCCAAATCATAGCAAAACAGAAATCATTGAAGGTTTACATAGGAGAATGTCATTTACCAGGCAATTCAGAGTGAAGGAGCTCTCCTATTGGGACTGAGGTAACTCAGTTCAACCAAGAAAGAGATCTCATCAAAGAGGAAAATTTCTGCAGTCTCTTAGTAGAGCAAGCTGGGAACAGGGACATGATGAAGACTGCCTGTTTCTTTCATGTCTTCCCAGATTCTTTTTCTTTCAGCAGCTGAAGGGGGGTTGGCCTCTCCCATTTGCTCTCCCAAAATTGAAAACCAGGAACACCTGACAAAGATATGAAGCTTGACTGGTCTGAAGAGTCCCAAAGGGAGACTCTCTCTTAGAAAATCCTGAAAGGAACTGGCAAAGGTTGGAGCTCTCTTGTCTCTCACCAACCCAGCCCAGCCCATACCTCACATAGGATAAAGCCTGCAGCTCCACTAATTAGGGAAGAATCTTATGCCAATGGCCTATGGGATACAGGAATCATTTATAGTCAGGCAAAACCAGTTCCCACATTGTCCATATCCAAGAGTATAAGTCTCATTTGGAATCTTAATGCTATCACTTCTCTATCAGGCGGTGGGTGTTATAGACACCCTTAAACTTTCCCCCCACCTCAGAGGTGCCGCTGCCTCTTTAATACAGCTCAAAAGAGAGAATTTTCCTTTTTATTTTTAGAGCTGCAACTCCAACAAACCCTTGACAGTGAAATATTTAATGATCAGGGTAAGAAAGACCTGCCAGAACTGAAAAGTAACCCAAAGTGAAATAATGAAAATTGGTAGTGTACATAAATAGCTAGGCCAGCTTTCCTCTTGTTTGAAATCCTATTTTATTTGCTAGCAATTTTCTTCTGCCTCACACTCTCTCATTATATATCCTTTCATTCAAATGTTAGTTCTCAATCTTCTTGTAATACAAGAACCATCCACTAATCATTTCTAGGACAGAAACACATATTCCTAAGTGGAGTCTTTTGTGGAGATGAATTAAACAGACACTGGGTTTGTTTCTCAAATTTCTTGTCTAATGGTTAATGGAATTGCCAACAAAGGAATTTCTTATGGCTTAAAAATTACCCAAGATAAATGCTTGACAAATGCAGCTTTTCTATGTGAACTGAACTTTTTTGGTCATGCACAAGTTTAAATTTCAGGAAATAAAAGGGTAAAATCTGAACCAAACATCTCATACAGATTCTCTTCTGTCCACACATACCCCACCATCCTCAGGCCATCACCTCTAGTTTCATCTACTGTAATAGCCTTCTAGCTGATTTCTCTGTTCCAGTCTCCCCTTTCTTTAATTATGTTCTATGTAGCTGCCCAAAAAAAACCCCAAAACATCATATATTGTGAACTCAATCTAAATTTGGCTTAGTCCAGCAGGCTTAAATTTTTTTTTCTTTAATGCTAAATGTAACAGGCACTTGTGAAACACAAAATCCAATCAAAAACTACTTTAACATAAATAAACAATAAAATTATACAGCCTGAGAATGAAAAGAATACCTAAATATAACTCTTCTTCTGCAATCACGAACCAAGAACTCAAGGAAAATGCAGCAGTGAATGGAAACTTAGAAAAAGGCTTCTGACTACCTTGCTCCTCCCTATCCCCAATCCTTTTTTAAATTTAAGTCACTGTGTGTAAAAAGTGGTGTGCTGGCAAATGTTTAACATCTGACTCTTGGGAGGGGGCAGAGAACAAGTATTCTTGCACATTTAAAAGTTTAATTTGAATTATTGACATTTTTTCCATTGCTTTCTTTTTTTTTTTTTGAAGCAACCAGGGTTAAGTAACTTACTCAAGGTTACATGGCCAGTTATTTCTGGGTGTGGTGCTAAGTATCTGAGCCTGGATTTGATCCCCAGGTCTTCCTGACACTGGAGCCAGTGCTCTTACTCGCTGAGCCACCTGGCCTCCCCTAAACAATTGGGGTTAAGTAACTTGCTCAAGGTTACACGGCCAGGTGTTTCTGGGTGGGTGCTAAGTGTTGGAGCCCGGATTCGATCCCCAGGTCTTCCTGACACTGGAGCCGGTGCTCTTACTGGCTGTGCTACCTGGACGCCCCTTTCCATTGCTTTCTAAAGTTGCGACAACCTTCAAAACAGTAAATCAAACCCTGACTTGTAGCATTTCCAGGGTGTAAATTTTCATATTGTAAATTTAACAACCAGGGGCAGCCAGGTAGCACAGTGAGTAAGAGCACCGGCCCCAGAATCGGGATGACCTGAGATCGAATCTGGGCTCAGACACTTAGCACCCACCCAGAAACACCTGGCCATGTAACCTTGAGCAAGTTACTTAACCCCAATTGCTTAAAAAAAAGAAAATTTAACAACCAGTTCCAACTATGAGCTAGCTTAAGGAAAACAGTGTATGTAAACCACCTGCTAAGAGGCAAAGCTACATCATATTTGTCCAAATCTATCATATTCTTAACTTCTTATGGCATAACAAAAATCTTTTCAGTTCAGATATCACAACTGGTTTAGCCACTCCCCAATTGATGGGCAGCTATTTTGTTTCCAACAGGAGCAGCTAGGTGTTGCATTGGATGAATGCTGGGCTGGGCATCAAGAAGACTCATTTTCCTGTAAGACTTATTTCCAATAAGCCTCAGACACTTAACTACCTGTAAAAAACCTGGATAAGTCATTTAAACCTTTTTTTCCTCAGTTTCCTTATGTGTGAAATGAGCTGGAGAAGGAAATGGCAAGACACTCCAGTATCTTTGCCAAGAAGACCCCAAATGGGGTCACAGAGAGTCAGACACGACTAAACAACAACAACAAATAAATATTCTTGTGCATGAGAGTTCTTTCCCTTCCTAATGATAGTACCATTGGATCACAAGTATGTGTGGTTTAGTTATCTTTTGGGTATAGCTCCGAAATGTTCTCCAGAATGGTTGAACAAATTCACAGTTCCAGCAACAGCATATTCCTTGCACAGAGGAGTGGTAATCCAACATCCTGAGAGTGTGAGCCCTTGAAGGTGAGAACAGGCAAGAGTCAAAAACTCTGGACTGAATTCTTCAACCCAGACTGGAGTCCTCAGAGCTGGCCCTCTACATCTTCCCCTTTTTGTTTTGCAAGTAGCTTAAAGTGGTGGACATCTGTCCCTATCAACTTGGCCCATGATCTAGCAAATTTTATAGCACAAGGAATAATGAAACAAATTATAATAAACATTGCTACCGAAGAGAGTACGTGAAGCCACAAGGCAGGTATGTTCTTAAATATGTTGGTCGCGTCCAATTTTTCCAAAATTTCTTGAGCTAGGTTTGTAGGGTCAGCCCCAGGAAAGTGACTCTCAGCAATAGTATGAGTAATATTGGACAAGAAAGATAACATAACACACTGTGGAGAAACAATAATCACATTTCATTGTAGCATAAAAAAAAAAAACCATTTCCGCAAGCTTGTCTCCCACAAATTCTACTATTTCTTTTTTTTTTTTTTTAATGAGCAGTCGGGGTTAAGTAACTTGCTCAAGGTTACACGGCCAGGTGTTTCTGGGTGGGTGCTGAGTGTCGGAGCCCGGATTTGATCCCCAGGTCATCCTGACACTGGAGCCAGTGCTCTTACTCTCTGTGCTACCTGGCCGCCCCTCTACTATTTCTTTTAAAGGATCTAATTTTTGCTTGAAAGTCTCTATCTATTTTAGCTCATTACCTAAATATAATACTAATTGTTCTAATACATTGATCTTATACAAAAGATCCTTATCTATATTCTGCTCTGTCGTAAAGGCTGTGAAACACTGTTTATAATTCATTAACATATTGTGAAGTTTGGGGATTTTTCTTAGTAGAGAAATTGCAGACACAGTGGTTGAAATTATCAATAATATTAGAGCAGTGCCATACTTAAAATGCAATAAACAGTAGAAAGCCCAAGGCAATATTATTACATTTGGTCTTTCAAGGAATATTCTCATGTAAGATGGTCACTTTGTATAGTTTAGCAGGAAAATTTATGCATGCAAGGCAAGTATAAATGACAAAGGAAAAATATTTCTTTTCTCTTTATACAGCTGATCCTATTCCATTTTTTTTTTCTGTTCATGTGTCACTTTTTTCTTTAATATCAAATAACTTTTCTCCCTCAACTGTGTAGGTCAATTTCATCACACTGCAGTTTTTCTCATAGAAATAACCTACTTATTCTAGTCTTTTGGGGTACTACCCCTTCCTATCCTGTTAAAATGTGGAAAGAATGCTTTCTTATTATTGCTGCTAAGTCTAGAAAAATTAAACTCATATACAAAAATTCCTTTGTGGTTGAGTTGTAACTGCACTGAAAATCTAGAAAGAAGTGAACTAAATTCATTTTAAGGCAGTAGTCTGACAATGACAACCACCTCCCCCCCACTTTGTAAGAAAGCAGAAACTATATGTAAGGCATATCCCCCTGACATTCAATACCAAGCATGAGCCAAATTAGTCAGAAAAAGCAAATGAAGGTTGTCCAACAATTACTGAATCTCTACTAGATATATATTGAGTAAGAGTAAAATTAATGCAAGTAATATTCCATACATAGGAGTCATACATACATAGGTGTATCCATAATTACATTGGAAAAGGAGTCTGGTCTTAAGTGTTTCCAACTAGTCCATAGATACATGACTGGCTGACTGACTGTTCTAACAAATTGATTTTATAAATTATGTCTTATCTATAGATTCTAGGGCTTTTTAAAGCTAAGCTAACATTCTTTGCCAATTCATTCACAAATTGACCAGTTTGTATTTCACTTAGTAAAGAAATAGAAGACACAGTTGCTGATATTAAGAGGGAAGCTATGGCAATTAGTCCTGTGATTAAAAGTCCAGAAATCACTTCATTTTTCTAGCTAGGAAATCAGATATTATTTGAACCACCAAAATCTGAAACCAAAAGAGGGTGGTTCTACAAGCAGTACAATAACATCATAACCATTAATACATTGTGTAAGGGTATAAGTTAAACAAGTAATGTTCCACTGGAGGGTAGTATCATCTTGTGAAAAGGTGAGACTCTAAGCCACTTCTTCTTGGGTTGTCTTTGTGCAAGGGACCTCCTGATCCTCTGTCTCTGAATTCTCAGTTTCTTTATCTGGGCAGTGAGTTGTGGAATATGCTTGGACATTCCATTCTGGCACCCTCACTGGTCATTCAGCAGCTTCTGGAAAAATATAAGCACAGCCTCGATCCTACATTAGTAAAGGCTTACGCCCTTCCTATATCTTTGTTTGGGGATCTCTCCACATTAGCTTCATTTGTGGAATACGCACCTTTTCAAATTGTTTTTCTGCTGGTGTAAACTCCTTTTTGGTAATGTTTAAAAAATGTATGGTGTATAAGGCAGTAGCTAGTTGCCTTTGTGGCATATTAGTCTTTTTATTTTTGTAAATAGGTAAATAGGTTTTTATATCTTTATTTATTCTCCCAAGTATAGCTTGACCAGTGGGATTATAAGGGTTATGCCTGTAATTAATTTTATTTGAAAATGATCACAGAAAGATTGAAATGATTAGCTAATGTAGGCAGAAGCATTATTGGTTTTCAATATTTTGGGAACATCCATTGAAGAAAAAGACTGTAACATATGGTTAATTATATTTTTTTACTGCCCCCCCGTCTGAAGGGAAGCAAAGAAAAAGTATGCATTGTGACATGTATATATGATAACATACCAAAGGAAGGTTAATGAGTTACATCCATCTGCCAAATATGGTTAGATTTAATTCCCCGTGGGCTAATGGTGATTACTGGAGGAGGAGTATAGATAATACATAGAGAGAAGTTTTTAATGATCTGTCTAGCTTGTTCCCTAGTAACATGGAATTGTTAATATAGAGTATGTGCATTTTGATGAAAATAAGAGTGAGATAATGTACCTCTATGAATATTTGAGGAAAAAAGAGTTGAAAAAACTTGAACTTTTTGATCAATAGTCACCTTATTTTGGGAAAGAGGTCCAGGAAGTAAAGAATGAGCTCTAATATAGGTTGTGGCCTCTGTCTTATGAAGGTTGGTAATTTCTGCAAAAGGTTAAAAACATCTGTATTTTGTTGTGTTGAAGTTCAGCAGTATCAATATGTTGGCATATGTGCACTGAATGTTTGCTGTCTGACACAATATTAAAGGGAGAAGAAGAAAAATAATTTAACAATAATATGATAGCTGAAAGCTTTGCATTTTGAGCAGAAGTAAAGTGTTAATAACTTTGTAATTATTAGAATCAATGTAGTAGGCTATATTTCCAGTTTTAAGACTTAGAAATGATCACCAAACTGTTATGAAAAGAAATTAGTTGAAAACTTATAACATAATATCTGGTTTTTACCTTAAAGCAAAAATAAAATTTTAAAATAGAGACTCATTAAAACTAAGTTGGTATAAAGTGTCCTTAAGTAGCATAAATTCCCAAAGTATTATTAACGAACTAAATTCCTAGTTAATTACAGAATTCTTAGATATCACAAGTGTTTTAGCCAAAAAAGGTATAATAATTGAATCTTAATAATGATGACAAGAAAGAAGATGATCACAGTACTTTTAAAAGGCATTAGTTTTAGAATCCTTTTCAAACAAAGGGAATATCGTAAGGTGAGCCTTAAGTAGCTTGTATAACTTTCTGTACATGTTCTAATTCTTGGAGAAAAAGAATATTAGATTTCTCAGTAAGCTAACACAAAAGAGTTCATATCTTTTACTGACTACTTACTCTGATCATAAAAATTTGCTATAGGAAGGGAAAAGTAGGAATATGTGAATTAAATATAGTCTAAAGTGCTTTTTATCTTAAACAGCAATTTTCACCAATTACAACTAATTTTATTCACATGGAGCTGTAATAAACAATAAAGATTTACTAGGTCTATCATACATAAGGGCTTCCATTTAACATTTTTCTTTCTCAAAATTAAACTTGTCCTGGTATAAGAGCCAATTGTTAGAAATCTTTTTTTAATATGTTGCAACTTCTTAGCAAGTTAGATTCATTATTTAGGAACTACATAACTAAAACAAGTTCCTTTCCCAAGCCGATGACCTTGCCTATAGAGATGGTTTTCCAGTTTTACAAAATAAGGAGAATTGACATGGACTTTAGGGAGGAGTTGATGATGATACCCCTGCTTTGCCAAATCTCATACATGCAGGAGGAATGTTTTGAATGGGCAGAATTAATCCAAATAAAGTTTTCACCCAGAGTCTTCCTTTCCACATACAATAATCAATTAACAATTTTAGGTTTTAGCATTAAAACAGTAAAACAACTTAGTTAATTTTACAAGTTCCATAACTGATAGCCAGATTGTTTTAGCTGTAACCTCTTCTTCATCTACAGATAAAAGTGTAAATAACTGGTTTTCTATAAGGCAGATATAAACATTATAAGACAGGGTTTAGCAGAACTGATAAAGTGACAACTGTTTTTACACAAATTTTTTCCTCTATCTTTTAGTTTCAACAAAATTTAAATTAAAAATTTGTTTTATCTAACACTATTTCTGGCTAACAATGATCACTCAATTTTTACTGTATAATAGAATTTTACTAGAGTTTAGGAAGACCATAATAACACAATGACATTATTACATTAAATGTATTTCCAAATCATCACTTGCAAAAATTATTGATAGAAAATTGGGCCTATCAAGTGCAGAGATTTTTCTCTTCTCTCCACATCTGCAGAGCCTGATTGTGGATTCTGAAGTTTGAAAAGAGAAATTCATCTGCTTGCTTAAAGGTGTGAGCTTCAGGGTACTCCAGGGCTGTTGCCAGTGGGGTCCTTGATATAATTAGTATGCTTTCCTCCCTTTTTCTATATTGGGGAGGGTAACTCAAATTCCCTATTATTCTTCAGCATTCTCTTTTTTAATCTGATCTGGGATGAGAGGCTTTAATTTTTTTTTAAAGCAATCGATGTTAAGTAACTTGCTCAAGGTTACACAGCCAGTTATTTCTGGGTGTGGTGCTAAGTATCTGAGCCCAGATTTGATCCCCAGGTCATCCTGACACTGGAGCAGGTGCTCTTACTTGCTGAGCCACCTGGCTGCCCCTAAGCAATTGGGGTTAAGTAACTTGCTCAAGGTTACACGGCCAGGTGTTTCTGGGTGGGTGCTAAGTGTCTGAGCCTGGAATCGATCCCCAGGTCCTCCTGACACTGGAGTCAGTGCTCTTACTCACTGTGCTACCTGGCCACCCCTGTTTTAATAAATTTTTGTAAAATGTTTTTAGCTGATTTAACTTTTACTTCAGTAAACTTCATTTCTATGTTTATTCCCTAAAAACTTCTTTGAGAGTGAGATCTTTTAACTCACCAGTCACAGTGTGAGGGGACTCTAAAAAAGATCCAATGGTGCCATATCCCCTCTCCCCTTTACTGGAGAGCCCAAAGCTTCACTTCTGAGGTGTCTCTTTTTCAGATCTTTGTATTTTCCCAATTTTCCAAATTCTGACTTATCTTTGGCATCACATTAGGAGTGACACTTATCACTTTTCACAATTCCAAAAATAACCAGAAAGAATTCAATTGACTTTCAGTTGCATTTCGATACACAAAACTTTTCTCTTTTAGGTGAGGCAGGAAATGGTTAAATGTTCATTAGCCTGTCTCTTTGATCTGAGGGGAAAAATTTCCCTTTTTATTTTTTGTCACTTTCTCTACACTCAAACTTGGCCAAAGTTGGAATGGAGAGAAATAGATTTTCAAACCTTTTACTCTCAAAACCTTTGTTCACACTGTTTGTACAAATAGTATATACCTTCCTTAAACATCCTACCCATGCTCCTCTCTTTGCTACATGCTTAAACTCCTTTGCCTTAATTTCTTTCTAATTCTGACCTGATACTTCTTCTACACTCTTCAACTTGCCATTACCCTCATATAACCTAAACAAGAAAATATTTTTTCTTTCTCTTTCTCTCTCCTCTCTAGCCAGTTGCCCACATTCAGCAGCAGGGAGAAGAAGGGAGAGGAGGAGTCCAGCAGTCCAGCTACATTTTAAACCTTATAGGGTGTCAGATTACTCACACTCACACTCATTCACACAGAGACACAAAAATAAAACAGACAGATACAGAAAATGACAGGAAGAATGCACTCACAGAGAAACTGTCAGAGATTCCCTGCAGAAATCAGACACTTGCTTGGTCCTCCAGATGGTAACAGAGGCCAGGTAACACTTACTTTGAAATTTTCTTCTTACTTTGAAATTATCTGTTTCTATAATTTCAGATTATATAGAGACCGCTGCATCACACTTAATTGTTTGAGCCATCCTTGGCATTTTCATTTCTATTGTTAAACATATACTTGATATCTTCCATAGAAAAAAGGCAGAAATGGGGAAATGCTGGGGTCCCTCTTTTAATATTTCACTCATTTGTTTCCCTACTGTCTCCCATATTCCCAAATCCATTGTTCCACCCCAGGGGAAATAATGTTCCATACACACTAAAAACTCCTTCAGCTGTTCCTTTGTGACAGCAAACCCCCTTTCTTTCACTACTGTTCTTAACACTTGAAGATACTGTTCCTGATCTTTGAACCATACACTATTCATATGACCCATGGTGAGAGAAAGTTTTGAAATTCCTTGAGGTAAGCCTGGTGAAACAAAATAACTAAAAAATATATCTTTCTATAACCCACTTAGTTGGGTGTCCCTTTTAGCCCTAAGACTGCTAAAAGATTGTGTATAGGTGGGTGACCATGGCTCTCTTACCTTGTTTCCACAGTGTTGAACCTCCTAGGTTTTTTTTTCTTCTCTGAAGTTCCAAGAGAGCCACTCCTCTCATACCATTTTTCAGGTCCCTGTTCAGGCTCCACTTGATGCCAGCACCAAGTGAGGCACCTCACAGAGGAGCATGAAATGAAGAGATGTGGGCCAAGCGGGTCAGTGAAGACTGAGCCAATTTATTCAGCTCAGGGTCCAAGTATATATAGAAAAAAAACAGCATAGTCAGCATAGCCTTTGAGAGCTACTTTCTTGGAACACTTCCCTATGCCCAAGTTCTCATGTGTGACTGTCTTGTTCTCTTATCTCCTTATCTCGGTTATCCAGGCAGGATGTTCTGAGAACCTCTCTTGAACAGAGGAGTGGTGAGCCAACATCCTGAGAATGTGAGCCCTTGAAGGTGAGAACAGGCAAGAGTCAAACTCTGGACTGAATTCTTCAACCTGGACTAGATTCCTCAGAGCTGGTCCTGTACAGTGATCCTGGGCAAGTCATTTAACCTGTTTGCTTCAGTTTCCTCAACTGTAAAACAGGAATAATAACAGCATCTATATCTTATTTGAAGTCAAATGAGAGAATGTTTGTAAACAGCTGAGAGTGTCTGGCGTATAGTAGGTGCAAGTGCTATAAAAATGCTTATTCCTTTCCCTCCCCTCCCCTCTCTGCCAAAAGAGGAAAATAACAAATGTTGGAGGGGCTGTGGATTATTCTGCAAAGCAATTTTATAACTGTGCCCAAAAGTTACCAAACTGTGTATACCTGTTGAAATCCAGTGATACCAATATGAAACCTACATCCTGAAGAGATCAGAGAAAGAGGAAAGGAACTGATATGTAAACCAAAAATATTTATAAAAGCTCTCTTTGTGGTGGCCAAGAACTAGAAACTGAGGGGGTGTCCATCAAGTAAGGAATGGCTAAAAAATTATTGCACATTCATGTAATGGATTACTATTGTGCTATAAGAAATGATAAAGGGGCTATTTGCAGAAAGACCTGGGAAGACTTGAATGAAATGTTGCAGAGTGGAACAAGAAGAAGAAGAAGAACAAATTATATCATAATAATCCCTTTGTTAAAAAAAAACAACTTTGAAAAACTTAAGTACTCTGAAAAACCCAATGATCAACCAAGATTCCAAAGGACCCATTATGAAATATGTTACTCAGCTCCTGACAGAGTGGTAGGCAAGGCACAGATTGAGACATTTGCTTTTGGGGCACGGTCAGCATGGAATGATTTCACTATGTATATTTGTTATGGTCATTTTGTTTTTTTTTCTTTTCAATGAAGGAGGGGAGGGGATGGGAAGTAAAATGAAAGTGAGAAATCTTCATTAATTGAAAAAAATTTAAAAAGAAACTAGGGGAGCCAATGAATTGGGAAATAGCTGAACAAATTATAGTATATACATGCAATAGAGAATTATTTCTTCTGTAAGAAATGATAAATGGCTTCAGAAAAACCTAGGGAGGTTTTATGAAGTGAGCAGAACCAGAATAATAATTCATACAACAGCAAGAATATTGTGAAGATAAGCACTTTATAAAGCCTTAAGAATTCTGATCAACACAATGACCAACCACAATTATAGAGGACATTTGATGAACCATGCTACCCAACTTCTGACAGAGAGGTGATGAAGGTGAAGAATGTAGTATACCTTATTGGACGTAGTCAATGTGGGTTTGACTATGTATATTTATCGTAAGGGTTTTATTTTTATTTCTTGCCATTGTAAATAGGGGGTGAGGAGTTGGCTAGAGATGTGGTTACCAATCAATAAAAATTTTAAATTAAGAAAAAGTCATTGAGGCTTTTAGAAGACAACAGAATGAAGATCAATGGGAGACAAAGATAAGCCTAATAGCATTGAAAATATTATTTTGGATATATTGCATATGTAACTCAGGCTTCAATTCATTTGCATTTACTCATTGATGGAGAAAATGATGACTCAGTGCTGTGTGCCTCTGTAAGGGATGGGATTAGCTTTGGAAAGGAAAGACATTCTTCATTCTTGCTTGGAGAAAGGATACACATAGTTTAAACTCTCTTCAAAGCAAGACCCATGGACTTGGGAAGGCTGACATGTAGTAGAAAACCATCTCCTCAACATGTTTCTGATTACTAATGTCTCATGGTTTCATATTAAATGCTTTTTTGTGTTCTTCTATGTGTATGGAAGTATTAAATTTTTAATGTTTCAGTTCAGAGGTTTTCTTTAAGTTTAGAAAAGAAAATCCATTTCTGTTGACCAAAGAAAAGCAAAAATAGTCTTAGGAAAAGAAAAACTATAATTTCGAAATAAGGAGTTCAATTGTATATATAAACAAATGAAATCCATAGCATCTTTTTCATTTCTCTCAATCAATGATCATCAAAACAAGAAAGGACTCTGGATACAAAAATCCTACAAAATTGTACAATTTATGATCCACTCTTCTAGTAAATGGTAGAGTATGAACAAAGGAATAGCAAAAAGACAGAAGCAAAATTACGTTTATTTGACTTTTCCATGAACAGAGAATTTCATTGTGATATAACATTGAAGAAGTCAGGAGATTCTCTTGAGTCACTTCTCCCCTGCCACAATCAACATTATGCCTTCCTCTCTAGCTTTGAGGAATTATTTAATCAAAAGGAATTATTTATGGGTTCAGCGGAATATCGAGAGTCAAAGAAACCTACTCACAGTTTCTAGGAGAGAGATAAACCAGTTAATATTTCCCTAACTTTGATGTGGGAAAGTGGATAGGCAGCTAGGCTCTAAATTTTACATAATGTATGAATTTAAAATAGAATCTGCTGGCTAGACAATTGTCCTTACTGGGATCAACTTCATCCTCTAGTATTGGGTGTTTGGGTTTGTTGGGTTTTTTTAAATTGTATTAGAGTGTTTCCTGAGAACTCAAATCCACCCCCCTACATCATTTCTCCTCACCCTACTGTACCTCCTCTAAAAAACAAGTGCATAGACCTCACAACTTGTTTGCCTTCTCATTTTTTTTAAATCTCCATCAACGATGACATTTTCTTTGTACCTAGTGGTTAAGGAAAAGAATGAAGGCAAAGATGCTCATGGGATGATGGTATTAGATTGGTATATCTGACAGCAAGTGTCAGAAATTAGGATCTAAGATGTCTGTACACTCCTATTTTACATTTTAACATGTTGTTGAAATGAGTAGAATTATAGGTCTAGAAAAATAAATGGTCTCAAAATCCATCTAATACAATCATTGTTCTTATTTTACAGAGGATGAAACTGAGGTCTAAATGACTTGTCGAAAGCACTGGGATTTGAACCCAGGTCCTCAAATTCCAGAGTCTAAGCTCTTTCCACTGGTATTCAACCATGTAATTTATCAGGAGTATTCCTCCCAGAATAGGTTCAAGATATTTGAGTAAGGGAGGAGATTTGTGCAGTGCTTGTCCAACTTTCTGAAGACTTTTCAGAAACTTGGGGCAAATATGAACCTTGACTTTCTCACTGTGACAAAGCCATTCTCCTTTTAAAAATTAAATTTCATTGTAACTGGAAATATCCAGCTGATTAAACCTCTCTTTTGTAATTTTCTTTTCTTTTTTTGGCATCTTTCATTTGGCTCTGTGCTAAAGCTATGGATTTCTTTCAAAGCACAAAGAATTAGTGTTTTTTTTAAAGCTGTTGAGAAATAAAGGCTGCTTTTTTATTTGTCTTCTGAATCAGCTCCCAAACAGCTGGTGATTGCTCTTCCTTGGTTACATCCTCTTATTTCAGGGAATGATGGCAGCAGCACCTTCTGTATTTTTCTGCTGAAGGAATTTTTTAAAAGGAAGTTTATGTACTGCTCTTCTATTTAATAACTTATTTTCTCAATCAGGAAATTTCATAGCTCGGAAGCAGCAAGTTTTCCATTAACATTTTTTACCTAAATCATATTATCAGGAACACCAAGCCATAAAAATGATTTGCTTTGCATTTGTTATTAAGAACTGAGCTAGACCAGGGGTTAGTTACCATATGGTGCAGTGGGGAAGAAAGTTCATAAATCTACCTACTCTTTGGGATATATGTAACTAAACAATCATTTGAGAAGTGATTAATTTAGTCAATCAGACTGCTTTGGTACCAACCAAGCCATTTGGCTGATCTTTTCTCCCCCTGAAATGATTACATTTTCCACCTATTTGAATGAATTAGCTAGAATTCAGGGCTGGGAAACCTGAGGCCTCAAGGTGGCCTTCTAGGTCCTTGAGTGCAGCCTTTTGACTGAGTCCATGTTTTATAGAAAAAATCCTTTTATTAAGTGGATTTGTTTTGTGAAGTTTGGATTCAGTCAGAGGGCTGCACCTGAGGACCTAAAGGGCCACATATGACCTTGAGGTTGAAGGTTCCCTGGCCCTGAGATAGTTTCATTCTATTTAGTTTTTCTTTCTGTAAACTGGGCATAGAATATTCATCACCTTGATGTCCCCACAAAAGGTTTGTAAAAATGCTGAGAAAGTATCAAGGTAAAAAGTTTCCCTAGCAGTAAAAGCAATTCATTTCATGGAGTTGTTATAGCTGGCTAGGCCTTATACCTAGTATTTTGTAAGGTGCTTTAAGGTTTGCAGAGGGCTTTATAAATGCTATCTCACATTTATCCTCACAACAGGTGCTGTTATTATGCACATTTTACAGATGGGAAAACAGAGGTAAACAGAGGTTCGATGACTTGCCTGGGGTCATATAGATAGTAAGCAAGATTTAAAGCCTTTGGTTTTTAGCTTGTGTTTGAAGGTAACAAGAAACATTTCAGAGACATTTGTTTCTTGTTGCAGGACTTATTAATTATGATAGCTAACATTTATATAGTGCTCATTATGTTCCAGGCACTGAGCTAAGTGCTTTACAATTATTATCTCATTTGATCCTCACAACAACTCTGGGAGGTAGGAATTATTCTTATTCCCATTTCACAGATGAGGAACTGAGGTAAACAGGAGTGAAGTGACTTGCCCAGGGTCACACAGCTAGTAAGTCTCTCAAACCAGCTTTGAATTCAGGTCTTTCTGACTCCAGACCCAGGGCTCTATCTACTGTGACTTCTATCCATCTTTGCTAGAAAGAGCACTGACTTTGAAATCAGAAGATTTGGGGGGTGGGGTGTTCAAATCTCAGCTCTGCTACTTGCTCCTTGCGAGATCTTGCCAATTAAATGTCAGGGCCTCAATCTAGTATGACCCCTTAAAACATCTACAACCTTTAGCGTGCCTTTCAGCTACCACGAAAACAGATTTTCCCCCTCATGTCATATAGATCAATTTATTCTATTATTGTCTGCTTTCTAAGTAGAATTTGTCTTCCTTTCCTCTTGAAGGTAATCCCAGAAAAGTGATCAGTGTGGGAGACTCTCTTTAATTAGTTTTTAAATCAAACTAAATGGGATATTAGTGCTAAATCTGCTCAATCTGTCAATAATCAAAAATCTCTCAGGGAACTTCATCTGTAACACTGGTTTACGGGGTAATACAATTCTTATGTTCAGGGAACAGTGTAGAGGAGTCAGATGGGGCATATTCAAATTTCTCTTACCCATGGGTAAGTCATTTGACCTTGGGCAAGTCATTTTCTTTTGCTGGATCTCAGTCTCCTCTTCTATAAAATGTACTTTGACAAAATGATCCCTAAAGTCCCTTCCAGCTTTAAATATTGTGAAAGCTGATATTCTTTTTTTTTTTGGTAAATAATATTTTATTTTTTCCAATTACACATAAAGATATTTTTCAACATTCATTTTTATAAGATTTTAAGTTTCAAATGCTTCTCCCTCCTTTTCCTCCCCCATCCCCAAAATGGCAAGCAATCTGATATAGGTCATACCTGTGCAATCATGGAAACATTTCCACATTAGTCACATTGGGAAAGAAGAAACAGAAGAGGGAAAAGTCACCAAAAATATATAAAAATGATATTCTTTGATCTGCATTCAGAATCCATAGTTCTTTCTCTGGATGTGGATAACATTTTCCATCATGAGTCTTTTGGAGTTGTCTGGGATCAATGTATCGCTGAGAAGATGTAAGTCTATCAGAGGTGATTGTACAATATTACTGTTAAGGTGCACAATGTTCTCTTGCTTCTGCTCATTTCACTCAAAAGCTAAAAAGAGGGGACAGAGATAGTGTGGATAACAGAAACTCACGTTAGCAATTACTTTCTTTTTTTCCCTATTTCCCTCCTTTTAGCAATCCCCCTTTCCCTATTCCTCTTGCCATGTTTCTCTGTCCTCTTCTCCAAGTTCTTCTGCAGTATTCCTTGGCTAATTCTTTTTGCCTGCAATCTAAATTAACCCTCTACTTGGACTGGTGAGCAGTGGTTTCTTAGTCCAGAAGCTTTCTGGGTAACCCATCATGTAGCTATCACTTTTGACTTCCTTCCATTCCCAAATCTCTTCTCAGAATTGCTAGCATAGGGGCAGCTAGGTAGCGCAGTGAATAGAGCACCTGCCCTGGAGTCAGGAGGACCTGGGTTCAAATACGGTCTTACACACTTGATACTTAACTAGCTGTGTGTCCTTGGGCAAGTCACTTAACCCTGATTGCCTCACCTTCCCCCCTCCAAAAGAAAATAGTTGCTAGCACATTCCTCTAAATTGCTTGATTTCATCTCTTCATTTCTCTTCCCACCCTCTGGCAGAAGTGAAAGGGATCGGCAAAAGAGTAACTAATGGGCCGGCGATGGGAGGAAAGAGAACCAGAGGCCATTGATCTGGATATGAACTAGATAGTCAATCTTTAAATTAAAACTGTTGACATTAATGACATGACATTTACATAGTGTTTTAAGGTTTCTACAGCCTAGCGATTGCCTTGGAAGCTAGGTTATCCCCATTTTACAGGTGAGGAATCTGAGGCTCTGAGAGTTCATGTGATTTGTCTAGTCACTCAGCTAAAGTGTCAGAATTGGAACTCAACTATAGGCTCCTAATTCCAAGCCCAACGATCTATATCCTGCTGCCAAATTGCCAAAGGATTACTAGCTTTTATATGTTGAGCCTGATGTGTTCATCAGCTACTGGTGGCACGTCTATTATCCTGATCTTTCCATGAATGCATGTTAGCTCCCAGGGAATATATTCTGCCTCAAATCCTCTGATGACTTTCCCTGGCTTTTCACTTGCAGCTATGTTTAATATCCAGGAGTATGCCAATATTAATATTAATTCTGCAATTGCTGGTGGTTGCTAGGTGTTCAATTGCTACTGACTGGGAGAAAAAAAAGGAGGCATAGAAATAGTTTTATGACACAAAAGGGGAGGTTTTGATTAAGGAGAGAATGAGTGCATATTATACTTCAAAGGTTGAAAGATCATTTTCAGGTTTAGTTACCTTAAAACCATTTTTCTCAGGGGATGACTTAATCACCAAGTGATCTGAAAAATAACTCTTTTGTTAACATATTCACTTTCACTTTTTCATTACTATGGAAAGTCAAGTCAAGTCAACAAGCATTTATTAAGCCCTGACTATATGCCAGGAACTGTGTCAGGCCTTGGGGACACAATAAAGGGCAAAAATGGTCCCTGCTTTCAAAGAGTGTTAATGGAGGGATGATATGTAAATGACCACATACAAACTACACAAATATACATGTATGTATGTGTTTGCATATATGTTCATGTGTAAGTACATGTATGCATTAAATTGGAGATAATTCCAGAGGGAAGGCACTAGAATTGAGGAGGGCTGAGAAACAATTATTGCAGAAAGTGGAATTTAAGCTGAGACACCAAAAGACCAGACAACCAATATCATTTTGATCCCTGATAGACTATAAGTTCCATGAAGGCAGGTCCATACTGTAATTGGATCTTCCTTAGCACCTAACATAGTGTTCTGTTGCCAAAATCATTTAGTAAATATCTATTTAATTTGTTCTTTGAAAAACATGAAAAGTTGTTCTGGAAACTATAGACCAGTGAACCTGATCTTAGTTTCCAGCACTAAGAATAAATGCTTATTCATTGCTCATGCCTAGGAACGAGTTTTAGTTTATTGACATGGTTGTAGTGCTGTCCCTTGACCAGGACCTTTTGAAATGGGTTCTGCATGAAATTCATTTGGAGTTTGGGTCTGGTGTGGAAGGCAGTGTGATTTCCTGTGGTGATATAATGGCTGGAGAAACACAAACATTCAGCGAGTGTTTTGAATGGAGACTAACAATCAGGGTGTTGACCTAGGTAGGGCTTTTTTCTTTTTCTTTGCCTACTGAAACCCCTGAAAAACATGTTGTGGCTAAAATGGACTGAAGTTTGGCTGTTGCTGTTCCTTAAAATCAACAAAAAGGAAAGTAAAAATTTACCTATCTTCCCTTGTGCCTCTTATCTGCAGAAACTTTCCACATGGTTTTCACTATTTTTACTTCTTGAATTTTGTCTCCTTTAACCTATGAGTAGTAATAAATGATCTACATGCAAGGGTTAAGGAAGCGGAGGATACCAGTGATTGGACTATTGTACATACAACTAAATAGGTCAAGGAGGGGGTGGCTAAACCTCTCTCCAGAATGCTAAGATTCTCTCTTCCTAACTGGTAGATAAGTTAATTGGGATAAGAATCTTATTGTCTTGCTTTTAGTAATAACTCTTAAATACTTGAGTTGGAAAAAAATACAATTTATGATTATGCATCCTTGGGCTAATGGAGTTATTGATGTTGCAGGTTCATGTAGCTTAGATATATATAGATATAGATATAGATATAGATATCAGAGAAACTCTAAAGTCCAAAGTGAGTGGTAAAAGCATGAACTAAAAGTTATGCCCCTAAGCCATCTGATGGGAGGTGGAAGATGTGGTCTGGGGAAAAGAGGAGTGGAAGGGATTGGTTGAAATTGCAATGGTGGGAGGAAGGGGAGAGAATGAGCGCCTTTCTCACCTAAGCTTCCAAATCTTGCTGGTTAGTGACACCTGGTGGTTACATATGCTGTGGCTAGGCAAGGGTTACAATAGTTGATCTCTTTGGTCCCTTGAGATTCTGACTCCACTGAAGTTTCTTCCAACTCTACATTCTCTGAGCCTGCTCCTAAAACAACTGTCTGATTACTACTTTTTTCTTACTGACTTCTGACATCTTTATTCAACTAAAACTGCCCTTTCCATATTTACCAGTGATCTTAATGGCCAAACTTAATAATCTAAGCATTCATCCTTTTAGACTTCTCTGCAGAATTTTATGCTTTGGATCATTTTCTCTTGGATACTCTCTTTTCTCTAGATCTTCATGGCATTATTCTCTCTTGGTTCTTCTTCTATCTGTCTGACTGCTCCTTCTCAGTCTGCTTTTCTGGTTCTTTAGGCTACAAACACTAAATGTGGGTGTCCCCCAGGCCCTCTTTCAATTCTATACTATTCTACTTGGTGATCTAAGATCACTTATTTTTATGCAAATGATTCATGCATATACATATATACACATAAATATGTATGTGCATATATTGGTATATGGATGTATATATCCCTCTGTAATGGGAATGCAAATTTGGAAGATCTTCCCTGCCCCTAGGCTAAAGTGCACCAGAAGCCTGGGGAGGGAGGCTTGTTTTTCAGTAGATACTTTTTGATTGGCCAGTGGGTCAATAAGGTTGTTACATTCTCTGAGCCAGGAGAAGGCTATATAAGCCCTGATGTGTAGCTTTGTTTTGGGACTCACTTTGAGAAGTGTTCTGTGATTTGATCTGAATTCTGGGAAGCCGTTGTTGAGAGTCCCCTGGCTTTGAAAAACCCAGATGTGGAAACCCAGATGTTGACTGGGTATGGATGTAATGGTTGGACAGTTTGGAAATCTGTCTACTTGATCTGTTTCTGTCTTGATAATTCTGCCTGTATGCTTTGAAGTTCAGGTTGCTGACCTTTTTCCCCTGAACAAGGTAAACGATATATGTCTGACTGATTAAAGTAAGCTTGTTAACCCATTTTGAGTTGCTTTCCTTTAACAAAGCAGATCCAAGAACCTGTGGTAGCAGCAAACCCTGAGGACTCCGGGGTGCTTGCCGCCACACCCTCCCCAGCTGCAGTCACACATCACCAAATTACCTTTGGACATCTTAAACCAGATGTCTTATAGGCTTCTCAAATTTCTCTTGTCTCAAGCAGAATTCATTATTCGTACTGTCTGTACCCAGACTTCCCATTGTAGAAGACACCACTTCCTAATCACCCAGGTTCACAACCTTGGATCCTCAACCCCTTAATTCTCACTCATGGCATACATCCAATCTGTTGCCAAATCAGGTCATTTCTTTTCAGGTCAACATCTTTCCTGTTCAGCTCCTTCTCTCCACTCCCAAAGTCACCAGCTTGGTTCAATTCTCACCATCCATTACCTGGATTACTTCAGTAGCTTTCTCTGACTCAACTCTGTTAGCATACCCAGGATGGCCTGCTAGCACAGATTCTTTGATCCGCTTTTCTAAAGGAAAGACAGCTTCAAAGGGGTCAACAATCTTACTTTAATTAAACATATATGTTATTCACTAGTTCAGGGGAAAGTTCAGCACCCTGAATGTGGAGAAAATACAAGCAGAGAAACAGAGAAATTAGCACAGAGATCCAATAGACAGGGCTCCAGTCGTCTAAACAAAGTCAGAGATGATCACCATATCAGGGAGTGCCAATACCTGGGTTCTCAAAGGGGGGGTGGGGGGACTCCTTAACACAATGGCTACGCAGAGTCTTGTCTGACCAAATCATACAAACATTCTTCCCATGAATGAGCTCCAAAGTAAAATACCAACCTCCCAGTACATATAGTTTTCAACTGATAGACTCAGAGCCAGAAAGCATCACAACCCATGTGGCTCAGTGCCTAATTGGCCCAGTACCAAAAGGTGTGAAAGTCTTTCTGCAAGCAAGCCTCCCTGTAAGCAAGCTTCCCCCTAAGTGAGCTCCTCCCCCAAGGCAATATATGGGCTCTGTGTGACTCAGTATGTATCACAGCTGTGGGTTTAGCTGAAGTTCAAAACAGCAAGACATCCCTGATTGAAATACCTGTGTATCTTTGGACCTGGGAACATGGCTCCAGGGGAAAAGGAGACATGCGTGGTCACATAGGCCTATTAATGGACAAGGAAGATCTTGCTATTCCATTAACCCTACAAACTCTCTCCTTGCCCCAGGCCATCCTCTACTTTCTTGACAAGGTGGTTTTTCTAAGCTATGGGTCTGACTTGGTGGTCCGGTCCCTCACCTAGTAAGCTCCAGGGCCAAATATAAAGGCCTCTGTCTGACATTTAAAGCTCTTCATAACCTGTCCCTACCTACTTTGCTAGTCTTCTTACTTTTACTCTCTTCCATGCCCTCCATGACCCAGCTACACTGACCTACTCACTGTTCCTCAGGTGTGAAACTCTGTCTTTCATATCCACGCCTTTTCACTGACCATCCCCCATGCCTGGAATTTCCTGCCCCTCCTCACTATCTCTTTGTTTTCCTGGCTTCTTTCAAAACTTGGCTCAAACTCTACCTTGTCCAGGATGACTTTCTTGGTTCTCCTCCACCAACTGCCAAAGCTATCAGAGCTTTCCCCTCTCAGATAAATTTCCCTCTATTCTGTACATTGCTTGTATGCACCTAGCAATTTAATGTTGTCTCCCTGGTTAGAATGTAAGCTCCTTGAGGGAAGGGAATTTTGTATTCTTTATATGTCCAGGGATTAGCACAGTGCCTGAAACAAAGAAAGCACCCAATAAATACTTGTTGATTAAACTGACTATCCTCTAAGAGAGGTGGTATCTCAGATAGATATGAAAGTTTTCCAACCAGAACTCATAGACACTCAACTCACCACTAACTCCTCTTACAGAAGATCTAAAAGCAAGGGTACACTGGTAAATATTTAACAACCAGATCTCAAAAAAATGCACTCATACCTTCTCAAATTTAATCTGCATTACTACCATTTACTCTTTCAGTCAAAGCAGTTTGTAGCATATACCTACCTCCATTCTAACACTACAAGTGTATCAGACTTCCCAGAGAACCAGATGAGTAGCTAATCCAGTCCTGAGTCATAGACTACTTCCTCTTGTCTAGGAAAAGGATCTGAGATGGAAAGGACCTTGGATGGCATTGATTCTAATTCCCCTCATTTTAAAAATAAGGAAACTGAGACCCAAAGATGTTAAGTAATTTTCCCAGGGTCACATAGGTAATAAGTGTCTGAGCTAAGATTTGAATCCAAGTCTGGCATTCTATCTAATAACCTACCCCACAAGGAAGAAGAGGTCCATCACTTATGCTGGTAGAAGTGGTATCCTTTGGATGATGTCCGTCAAACACTCTCTCAGCATGAATAGCCCAGAGTAACACCAGAAATCTATAGAACCAAACCCTTAGATTGATAAACAGCAATGGGTAGAAATCCCTTATCATTTCTTGTGTCTTCTCCTTATAGATAAGTGAACAAGCATTCCTCTATTTGGTTCTGATAAGGGTAATACATAGCCTGCAATCCCATCTAGATGGTACCTGGGGGCAACAGCAGAAGAAAGCATTTTTGAGTGCCTACTATGTGCCAAGAACTTTGCTAGATGAATTACAAATATGATCTCATTTAATCCTCACAACCATTCTAGGTTTTTTAAAATTTTTTTAATTTTTAAATTGAGGAAATTGAGGCAGATAGCAGTTAAGTGACTTGCCAAGAGTCACACGGCTACTAAGTATTTAAGGCCATATTTGAACCTGGGTCTTCCTGACTCTTGGCCTAGTTCTTTATTCACTTTGCCATCTAACTGCCTCTTCCGGGATCACATCCCTACAGCAGCAAGGTCAGAACTCAGAGAGTAAGCACAGTCTTGCTAAACTAACAATAACAATAATAATAATAATAGCATTTATATGGTGCCTGCTGTGTGCCAGACAGGGGCAGTGGGTAGAGCACCAGGCCTGAAGTCAGGAAGACTCGTTTTCTTGAATTTAAGTCAGGGTTCTGATGCTTACTAGATATGCAATCCTGAGCAAATTACTTAATCCTATTTACCTCAGTTTCCTCATCTGTAAAAATGAACTGAAGAAAGGACCTACTTGTACAAAAATATTTATAGCAGCTCTTTTTGTGGTGGCCAAGAACTGGAAATCAAAGGGATGCCCATCAATTGAGGAAAGGCTAAATAAGTTGTGGTATATGAATGTAATGGAATACTATTGTGCTGTAAGAAATGAGGAACAGGTAGACTTCAGAGAAACCTGGAAAGACTTATATGAACTGATGCTGAGTGAGGGGAGCAGAACTAGAATAACATTGTACACAGTGACAGCCAGTGTATGAGGACTGATTTTGATAGACTTAGCCTTTTTAAGCAATGCAAGCACCTAAAACAAATCCAAAGGACACATGATGGAATATGCCAGCCACATCCAGAGAAAGAACTATGGAGTTGGAATGCAGAACAAAGCAGACTATTTTGTTTTTTTTTCTTTCTCATGGTTTTTCCCATTCCTTGTAATTCTTCTGTGCAACATGACTAATGTGAAAATGTGTTTAATAGGAATGTATGTGTAGAACCCATATCAGATTGCAAACCATCTTGGGAAGGGAGGGGAAAGAAGGGGGGGGGAATTTAAAACTTATGGAAATGAATGTTGTTGAAAACTAAAAATAAATAATTTAATTTTAAAAAGTAAATAAAAGTCCTCAAAAGAAAAAAAATGAACTGGAGAAGGATACCTATCTTTGCCAATAAAACCCTAAATGGGGTCACAAAAAGTCAAACATGACTGAAAAACAACTTAACACAACAAATGTGCCAGATGCTAGGCTAAGTGCTTTATAAATATGATCTCATTTGATCCTCACAGCAATACTGGGAGGTAGGTGGTGTTTTTATCTCCACTTTAGAGTTGAGGAAATTGAGGCAGACAGATTAAGTGACTTGCCCAGGGTCACACAGCTAGTAAGTGTCTGAGCCCAGATTTGATCTAGGGTTCTCCTCCTGGCCTAGCACCATTTTGACATCTATCTGCCAATTGACCATATGCCTCTAGGAGGCATTAGCATCCAAGGAGCTGAGAAACTATCTGATCCAATAAAAGAATCTGTGTAAGAGAGAATGTATATATAATTTTTAATCATAGGATTCACAGGACCTGGAGTTGGAAAGGATCTGAGAGATTCTCTATTCCAATCTCTTCATTTTACCAATGAGGAAACTGAGGGCTTCAGGAGTTAAGAGATTGGCCTGAGTTGACACAGGTAGGAAGCATCAGAGACAGGGTGTGAATCCACTTCCTCTGACCGCCACAGCCACTGACCTTTTCACTATTCTGAGTTGTACAAACTACCTGTGTTCCAGTGTCAGGAAACCTCTCTTGTCCTTCTCTAATGGCATTCTGGGAATTGTGATGGAGTCTCATCTCAGAGAAACATCACAGTTCGATATCTCAAGCAGGCCCATGAACCATTCAAAACTTATTTCCATTTCATGGGATAAAATCATTACTGAAGTAATTCAGCTCCTTCCCCTCTCATTATCTGAAATCTGGGTTCAATCACACTAGGAGGCCTCCTCTCCAGGAACAGAATGAGTATTTTGACCCACGGCAGAAGAAGCTGAGAATCTTCCCCGTATCTTGAGTTCATTCTTATCACAGAGTTATTTTCTATCATCACCGACAACGGCATCCTGCTGCCTTTTCCTATTTTTCCCCAAATGTTAAAAAAAAATAGAAATGAAAAGCTCGACTATGAATCTGAGCATATTCATCTCACTGTGCAACTTTCACAAGTCATTCAACTGACATAAGTAGTATTACTTCTTGTAATTCTGTCTTCAATTTATAAAAGCAGCGATAAAAATTGTGACATTCCTCAAAAATTCTCATTTCAATAATTTCATTGTCATTTAAATTCACATTATATTGTGCTGTAACTCATGTTTACATAGCATTTTCAGGTTCACAAAGCACTTTGCTTATTTTAATCCTCTGAGGCAAATAGTACAAGTATTATTGGCCCACTTTCGAGAGGAAAAAACCTGGAATTTGGCAAGTAGAGGTGATTTGCTCATGGTCACATAGCTGTAAATGCCAGAGTTGAGATTCACCCCACCCCCCACTAAAAGTTCAATATACCTTTCACTTTACTACTACAAACATATGTGTGCTTATCTCATTCCCCACATCAGGTAAGCTACCCGAGGACAAGAACTCTTAGATTTCTATGCTTACAATTCTATTTCTAGCTCTTCATTATTATGGACAGAAATTGGTTCATTGTTGTTGTGAACTGATCCAATCATTCTGAAGAGCAATTTGGAACTATGCCCAAAGGGCTATAAAAATGTGTATACCCTTTAGCCCAGCAATACCACTTCAAGGGTTGTGTCCCAAAGAGGTCATGCAAGTGGGAAAAGGACCCTTATGTACAAAAATATGTATTTCAGCTCTTTTTATGGTGGCCAAGAATTGGAAATTGAGGGGATATCCATCAATTGGGGAATGGCTAAACAAGTTTGGGTATAGGAATGTAATAGAATGCTATTGTGCTATAAGAAATGAGGAGCAGACAGACTTCATGATAGCCTGGAGATACTTATGTAAATTGACGCTGAGTGAGGGGAGCAGAACCAAGAGAACACTGTACATAATTACAGAAACATCATATCAGTGATGATTAACTTTGATACACTGGGCTCATCTAAACAATGCAAAGTTATAAGATAACTCTAAAGGACTCATGATGGAAAAGGCTATCCACATCCAGAGAATTACAGAGTCTGAATGCAGAATGAAGCAAACTACTTATTCTCTCTCTCTCTTTCATTTTGTTTTGTTCCTTCTTCTTGTTCATTCCAATGGTTATAATTTTCTTTACAATTTGACTAATTTTTAATGTAAAGGTATTTGTAGAACCTACATTGGACTACATGCCACCATGGTGGGGTGGAGGAGGCGGGAAGAGAAGAAGGGGGAGAAAATTTGTAACTCAAAAGCTTGTGGAACTGAATGTTGTAAACTAAAAGTAAATAAATAAATAACTAAATTTTAAAAAGAAATTGGTTCAATGTGCAAGGGGAAAGAATGATTAACTTTGATAGACTGGGCTCATCTAAACAATGCAAGGTTATAAGACAACTCTAAAGGACTCATGATGGAAAAGGCTACCCACATCCAGAGAATTACAGAGTCTGAATGCAGAATGAAGCAAACTACTTATTCCCTCTCTCTCTTTTCTTTTGTTTTGTTCCTTCTTCCTTCATTCACACTAATTCATTCAATAACTATTTAATGAATGTACCACTATGTTGAGTGAGGACACTTCACTTTCTTATTTTCCTCCGTGGGTGTATAAAGAAGGAAATACATGGTCCCTGCCCTCAGGAAACCAGTAATTTACTTGGGTAGTCAGGAAGAGTGGGTAGAGGACTGAACCTGTAAGAAGACCTGAGTTCAAATCCTTCCTCAGAAATTTATTTTCTGTGTCCTGGGCAAATCACTTAAACTCTCTTCTATGTAAAATGGAAACAATAAAAACTGTAGAATTTAACTCTTGGGCTTGTTGTGAGGATAAAAGGAGTTGATATAAAATTTTCAAATTCTAAAAGGCTATGTAAATGTCTATTTTTGCTTTAATCTAGTTGAAGAAATTACATTAAGTAAAATAAAATGTTTAATCCCACTGTGTTTACTTCCAAATACTCTAATTCATTGATGTCAAACTCAAATAGAAATGGGGGCCACCAAACCATGCATAAGGATCCTAGTGGGTACATATTTACTTAGAAAATCACATATTAACACCATCTATATTTTATTGCATTTTTATTTATTTTGTTGAAGATTTCCCAGTTACATTTTAATCTGGTTCCTGAGGTACTCAGGAATATTGTAGGCTATGTTTGACCCCTCTGCTCTAATGTTTCCTCTAGCCTCCTTTTTATATCTCACTCCAAATTTGTTGTGATTTCATTTCAATTATGTGATAATGCCTTTTTCTTTTTTGGATGTCCTACTGATGAAGTAAAGATGGAGAGGATGGGTAAATAACTCAAAGGAAGACTCTTAGACAAAAATACATCAGTAAAGTCTGGAGTCAGTCCTCATCAATAGCAATTGTTTCTGACCATCTGAGACCTATTCACTAGTTCCTTCCATTTATTAACTCAATATCCCTATTTTCCTGGGAAGCAACAATATGAGATACTCCTTTTGGGACTCAGACCCAAAAGGGCTGTTTCTATGGGAATAACATGATCATGAATGAATGGAGCTTTCCAACCTGTCACTGTAGAGATCCCTAGTTCATCCAGCACAATGTTCCTCTTGCTGAGCCCATGAATTCCCTGAAGGCTAAAAGGAGTGCCTTGGGAAGGAGGGGAAGACTATCAAAAAAGTTTTCTTGGTTCCAACTGACAGTAGGCTCCTTCCCTTGGCTCCTCATTCAGTGAGTACAGAAGATATTTTTTACCCTTTTTATTCTCACAATCCATTTTTTAATTATTTATTTTGAGTTTTCAACATTCACTTCCATAAGATTTTGAGTTTCAAATTTTCCCCCTCCCTCCCCACCCCAAGATGGCTTTCAATCTGGTATAGGCTCTACATATATATTAATATTAAACATATTTTCACATTAGTCATGTTGTAAAGAAGAATTAGAACCAATGGGAGGAAACATGAAAAAGAAGAAACAAAACAAAACAAAACAAAACAAAAAGAGCAAATGTATGCTTTGATCTGCATTCAGACTCCATAGTTCTTTTTTTTGGAGCACATTAGGTATTTTCAAATGGTCAATTATTAATATAGATTTAATTGTATTTTACAAATCATAAGCGTCTGTTGCATTTACTAAGAAAGGGTGGAAACCCTTGAATGTTCTGGAATAAAACAAATATAGGCACAATATTCTTAAAAGGCAGGGACTGATTTATTTTTGTCTTTACATCCCCCAGAGTGTCTTGTACTTAGTAGGCACCTAATAAATATCTGCAGAATTTAATTAAATAACAATTTTCCCTCTGATAAACAATAAAAGGGACTAGGTTGGACCTTTTACGTCAAATTCATCTTTACTGACTGTTGACTTAAGACAAGTGGATGGAATTGGCACCTGATTTGGTCTTGGAAACTTCATAATTACTATTTCCTGTCTCTCATCTTACCAGCTTATTCATGCTTCCCTTTTGCTCTTGCTCCTGAATGAAAGGTGGAGTCTTCCCCCTCATGTTCATGGCCTTCTTTTGCTCTCAGACTCTGCTTACTGTAATTTCATGAAGGGCATGGTTTTCCCAAATCAACATCAATCCACTTCCCCCATCAAAACAACCATTTGATTGTATTGTGGTATGTGTGACAGTTAAGCATTGCCAACAACTCTTCACAAAATCACACAACTTTTGGAGTTGGAAGGGACTCCAGAGACCATTTAATCCAACCCATACCCTCAAAGGAATCCCCATTGTGACATACCCGACAAGGGATTACCTTACCTCTACTTCAAGCTTTCCAATAAGGGATAACTCACTTTCTCTCTAGACTGCTCATTCCACTTTTCGACAGCTGGAACAAATAGAATTTTTTCCTGAAATCTAGCCAAAATATAGCTTTTGAGAACTTCCTCCCATTTCTCCTAGTTCTGCCTTCTGGGGACAAGTAGAATGGCCTTCATCCAGGAGTATGCTAAAGTCAGCTTGTACCAACTGGCTTTTTAACCAATTGCTAGATCCTTAGTGTGGACATTTACACCTCAGAAATCTACAACTGCTACAAGTCAGGGCTGATTTATTGTTTTGTTGATTGCTTAGACTTAAGAAAGTGATGGAAGAAATGTGTATGATGCAAACTTAAAAAAAATATAGGTTTGGTTGTTTTTTGGTTTTGTTTTGAGATCCAGTAGTTAACCATTTACCAGCATGCCACTGCTTCACTTCTTCCACTTAATGACCTTTTGAAAACTGGAAAACAGTTACCATGTCCCTACTAAGTCTTCTCTCCTCCAGGTTAAACATCTCCTGTTTCTTCATTTGTTTTTCATGTGTTATTGACTTGTGGCTTCTCACCATCCTTACTTTCCAACTCTAGACACTTTCTAATTTATCAATGCCCATTTGTAAACAGTGCCACCCAGAATGGAACACAGTACTCCAGATGTGCTATGACCAAAGGATAATATAGAAGGACTATTTCTTCTAGAAGTAATATTTCTCTTCATGAAATACAAGATTGCATTCTCTTCTTTGTCTGCCAAATCACTCTTCTTACTCATATTGAACATATGGTTCACAAAAATCCTCAAATATTTTTCAGAACTCTTGCCTAACCATGCTTCCCCTGTCCTGTGGTCCAGTTCATTTTTGTTCCCATGTGTATGACTTTATATTCATCCCTGTTGAATTTCATCTTATTAGATTCAACTCAATGAACTCATCTGCCAAGATCTTTTGGGGTTCCAACTTTCATCTGGTGTGTTAGTTATCCCTCCCAGCCTGGTGTCATCTACATATGGGATGAGAATGCCATCTTTGCCTTTATCTAAGTCACTGATAAAATGTTATATGACACAGGGCCCATCACAGATCTTTGGATCCATGGGAAATCTTCTGCCATGTTGACATCAAGCCATCAGTGAATACTCTTTGTCTGTCCCTTCAACCAGATCTGTATTCATCTAATCATATTATCATCTAGTTCACCTCTCCTCATCTTGTCTTAAGTAATAGTATGTGATATTTTATTAAATGCTTCGCTAAAGTCTAACTATATCTATAGAGTCCCCTTAGTATATTGGTCTTTAATCTGGAATTTAATCTGGAATGACTTTCCTACTCAAAACAAGCTGGTTCTTGGAATGGTACTAAATGTGGGTTCATGAATGCCTGCATTAGAATCTCACCTCAATTAGTTGCTTTGTGATTCCGGACAAGTTACTTAGCTGTTCTCAGTCTCATTTTCCTTATTTGTAAAATTGTGCACATGCTTAACAGGGTTGTTGTGAGCATCAAAAGAGATGATATAAGTAAAACATTCTGCGGGTGTTAAAATGTTATACAAATGTTAATTATTATTATTATGCTCATTATTAATTAATTAATAACCTGTTCTAGAATATTCCCAAGAATTGAAATCAAATTCACTGACCTATAGTTTGTTAATTCTGTTCACTTCTCTTTCTTGAAAACTGTAACACTATTTGCTTTTCTCCACTCTTATGGTAACTTCCATCCTCCATAATCTTTCAAATAGTATCAGTCACATCTGCCAATTCTTTTAGAACCTAGGGATATAGCTCCTCTAGGCCAGGCTTATTTACCCTGGCTGTCAATATCTTTTATCCATTTTTGTTCCATAATTTCTGTTGTTGTTGTTCAGTCATTCTTGGTCATGTCTGACTCTTCATGACACCATTTGGAGTTTTCTTTGCAGAGATACTGCAAAATATGTTTGGTTTTGACATTTCCTTCTCCAGTTCATTTTACAGATGAGGAAACTGAGGCAAACAGGGTTAAGTGACTTGCCCAGAGTCACACAGCTTGTAAGTACCTGAGATCTGATTTGAACTCAGGAAGGTAAGTCTTCCTGACTCCAGGACTAGAACTTTACCCACTGCAACCTAGCTTCCCCATTATTTCCATTACTAAGTTCATTCTTCTTGCCATAGAAAACAGAAGCAAAATAAAAACGAGCAACTCTGCCTTCTCTCTGTCACTTATGAATACCTCATTCAGGCAGTAGTCCTGTCCCTCTCTGAGTTTTCTCTTTGCACTCCCCCCCAAAAAAAACCTTTATTTTTTCTTTAACTTCACTTAGCCTCAACTTATTCTGAGCTTTTGTACTCCTGATATTTTTACAGAAATACCACACTCTATATTATCCTCTGTTGCTTACTCTTGTTTTCATCTTCTGTAAATATTTTCAATAGGTTGATAAGTTCCCTGTGCATTAATATCAGTTTCTTCAAATAACTCCTATTCTTTTGAATTGTTCATTTGAAGTGCTTCCCTTTGTGTCTACTGAAATTCATTCTTTCAAGTTTTCTATCCCTATAAGGCTAATTTCTATCTTTCTTCTGAAAGATTTGAAGTCCATTTCCCCCAAATCTAGGGTGCACATCAGACTTGCTTAGTTTTTATCTCCCCTAATACAAATCCTAGAATGGATAGTGACTTCCTCCATCCCAGTTTCCTATCATTTCTACCCCAGCAACTAGTTCCTCCCTGTTAGTGAGAATCAGATACAGAATAGAATTTCCCTTTGTTGATTCTTCTCTCTTTTGAAAGATTGGATAATCATCAAAATAAATCTAAATAATCTAAAAAATCTAATCTAATCTAAAATTATGATCTAGTCTAAATCAATCTAAAAATAATTCTAAAATCTCTGTTTTTGGCAGAGAAAGTACACCAACAGATCTCTGGATCATTGAAGTCTCCAGTATCTACTATATCATGACTCTGTGTCAGGCTCATGATTTGTTTCCCAAATTTCTCATCTGTTTCCTCTTTGTGTCAGCAATATACTCTGGCAAAATCACTTCTGTTCCTCCCATCATGGTTCTTTACTTTAATGTTGTCCACCATACGTCCTCCTTCTTATTCCTGGATTTCTTCACATGAGTATATCTTCTTAAGATACAACGTTATCTTTCTCTACCCCTCTCCTTTTTATCTATCCTGGTTTTTTTTTAATAAGGCATAACTATCCAGAACCATATTCTAGTCATGAATTTTATCCTAACAAGTTTCAGTGATACCTACAAGGTTAAATCTGGCCCCTAGTTAGAACCTCTAGTTAGGGCTTGCTGCCTAAACTTGGGCCATTTGTGAGGAGGGATTTTGCTATTATTTACTTTCAGTCAGTGCATTTTTGTCCCTTATGATCTTTTGGGTACATCAGATGCTATTCTTTCTTTACTGTAGCTAGTCTATAGTGTCTAGTTTGATAGAAAGAAACATTAAACAACTTTCTTTTTTCCTGTACCCCAGCCATTTTGATTAGATTTGCAAGACACCAGGAAAATACATTCTTCCCAGTACTAATTAGATACACTCCATGATGCTGGGAAAGATTGAAGGCAAAAAGAAAAGGGCATGGCAGAGGATGAGATGGAGAGATGGTATCACAGAAACAATGAACACAAACTTGGACAGACTTTGAGAAATAGTGGAGGATACAATGGCCTGGTGTGCTATGGTCCATGGGGTCACGAAGAGTTGGACATGACTGAACACAATAGCAACAATCACAAAATCCCTGAGCACGATCTCTGTAGTATTCTAAACTGTGGCTGAGTCACCCAAATTCCATTCTCAGACTCTACCTTCTTTGCCAGTTGCTCACTTCCTAGATCAAATTTTCTCTTCTGTATCTTACCTTAAATGGATAGCAGTGAGGAAAATACTCTCTGACCTCGCTATTGTTTTTAGTTTCTTGGCTAGAATTTTGTAATCTCTCATAATATTTTCTATGTTCCTTCTGACAGTATCATTTATGCTCCACCCCTCCTGTCACTCTTCCCCTTCCCTCTACCCACCACTAGTTATGAGTAGTAGTCATTTGTTTTGTTAAGTCTTTGGATGTTCTGTGATGTCCTGGACACATGCCCCAGGAAGACAACACAGACCTCTTTATTGCTTTAACCCCAAGGTTTCGTTTAGCCCTTCTCACTTACCCCCTCTGTTTTAGTTCCCTCATTTATAAAATTAGAATAATTGCATCTACTTTATAGGGTAGCTGTGGAGATCAAATGAGATAATGTTTGCCAAGTGCTTCATAAACCTTAAAATACTATATATGTATGTGTGTATTATTACTATTTACATTATAGCTATTTGCTTTGGGGATTATTCTATAGAAAGTCTCCCTTCTTAACATCATTGCCCCAGCAAGTTTAAAGGTGACTTTTCCCCCTACTTTCCAGCTCCCAAACAAACAGGGCCTTCCTTCTACTCTTAGCTATCCTGATAAATACAAGTATCTGCTATATTCATAGAGAGAAAGGAGTGAATTTCGATCCCAGACTCTAGTGTATTATTCTTCTGAAGGCTGGTTATGAATCGATCTTCTTTCTCCAAAGCTCTAAGATGTGGAGTGCCTTAAAATTAGAATTGTAATTGTGTAGGCATAAAAAAGTTGTATCTATAGCCATCATATAGACACTTATCTCAAGAAGCCCATCTCAGGGTCCTTCAGAGCAATAACTATAACAATTGCGAAGGATCAGAAGCTGCGTCGATGTCTTGACTCATTTACTCCTAGTAAGTCTAATGCACTTCAGTGAAAGTCTATTGCTCATGATATAACATACGCTCAAAAAGCTGGAAAAAGGTTCAAGACCATTAAAATAAAACTCCAACTATTACTGCTGCTCAAATATTCTCCTACTTCTAATTTCAAGCACAAACACCTAAGATCGTAATTGTGTTATTCTCCCTGATAGCTAGTCTATCTAAGCAAAATGCCTAGGTATTATGGACCATTTGAGCTAAGGGAGGCTGGGAGATAAATGAGCTACATAAAACATGTCATTTTTCTCACTGGTACGTTCAATATTTGCGCTCCAACTATCGCTTAAGATGTTAAAATTTATTCAAAGACTAAGGCAACTGAAATGTCTTCCTTGAGCTGAATTGAACAAGAGGTTGGGGAAAAGCAAAAACCTGATCTGAATTTAGGAATTAGAAATAGAGGGGAAAATCATTATATCTATTCCCTTGGAATTTTTTTTCCATCTTAAATATTATATCAAAGTGGTCATTTAACTTCTTTTTAAAATCAGGAGATGATAATGGCTTTAGAGCAGGGAGAAGCCTTAGAGGTTACTGAGTCCAACTTCCTCATTTTACAGGAGAACAAGCAGAGACTTGCAGAAAGTAACTTGCCCATTGTCACAGAAGTAGTGAGTGGCAGAGACTAAATTGAACCCAGGTCATAAGATTATAAAATCACAGAGTTAGGTCTTGTGGCTCTAAATCCCATGTACTAAATCAAAAAGTTATGAAGACACACTTGGCACCCAATCTAGGTTTGGCTGTCTTATAAAAAACCCTTAAGGAAATATCCTGATTACTATGTCCTGATTATAGAATATGTAATTTATTCAAATTATTCTTTGGATTGTTCAACTTCTAAACAGTTTATATGGGTAAATTTGAGAACCACAGACTGATTTTTAAAAAAGTAGGTCGGGTGTCAAGACGGTGGAGTAGAAGCAGGACCTCTGCGGGGCTCCGGCTTCCACCTTCCCCAATCCATGTAAAAGGGGACTCTAAACAAATTTTGGAGCTGCTGAACCCACAAAATGACACCAAGGAGCTAACCTCCCATTGAGGACAGCCCGGCAGGAATTGGCCAGCGCAGTGCTTTGGGAGCCGAGCCCAGCCCCACGCAGAGGCTTTAGCCCCAGGGCAGGCTTGACCAGCTGCCTGCTGGAGGGACTCCAGATCAGCAGCAGCTGTGGCCATTTCCAGATTTATCAACACATAGATGCGAAGGACAAAGTGAGAGATCAGTGCAGTCTGGACTTTGGGACCCAGTAAGTGGGAGTGCATGGCTTTTGCCCCCGGGGCGAGAAGCCACTGAGATTCCGGCACAACCAGCCAGCTCCACATGGCAGCTTCAGCTCCTGGCCTGCAGAGTGTAGGGGGACCAAGCACCAGTCTGAGGGGTAATCACTCTTGCTTTAACCTTCTTGGATCTGGATTGCAGTCTAGGGTGGAGGTCCTGGGGTATGTGTCCAGCTTGCCAGAGCATGTGGAGACCTCAGAGAGGGCACCCATCTAATACCTCCAGCAGCTGAGAAAACCCCAGCATTTGGGGTGAAAGCTCCCTTATCTGGTGGCAGAGTCCTACTGTGGCAAAAAGCCCAGGGGTCAAGTGACTGAGGGGCAACATGACCAGGCAAAGGAAACAAAGCAGAAAGAAGATTCCAACATTATGCTCCTACTTGGGGGACAAAAAGGAGCAAAGCATGGAACAGGAGGAAGACAGTGAAGTCAGAACTCCTTGCCAAAAGCTTCAAAGGAAAATACAAGCTGGTTACAGGCCATAGAGGACCTTAAGAAGCAGATAAGTGGAGGAAAAATTGGGAAGAGAAATGAGAACAATGCAAGAAAATTACAAAATGAGAGTCAACAGCCTGACCACCTTAAAAAAATAGACTAACTCAAATGGCAAAAGAGGCTCAAAAAGGCAATGAGGAGAAGAATGCCTTAAAAAAACGAATTTGTCAGATGGAAAAAGAATCTCAAAAGCTCAATGAGGAGAATCATTGCTTCAGAATTAGATTGGAGCAAATGAAAGCTAATGACTTTATGAGAAATCAAGATGCTGTTAAACAGATCCAAACAAATGAAAGAATAGAAGGCAATGTGAAATATCTCATGGGAAAAACCACTGACCTGGAAATAGATCCAGGAGAGATAATTTAAAAATTATTGGACTAACTGAAAGCCATGATCAAAGTAAGAACCTAGAAACCATCCTCCAAGAAGTTCTCAAAGAAAACTGCCCTGATGTTTTAGAACCAGAGGGCAAAATCGAGATTGAAAGAATCCACCGATCACCTCCTATAAAAGATCCCAAAAAGAAAACTCCTAGGAATATTATAGCCAGGTTCCAGAATTCCCAGATTAAAGAGAGAATATTACAAGCAGCCAGGAAGAAACAATTTGAATATTGTGGTAACACAATCTGGATAACCCAGGACCTGGCAGCTTCTACACTGAGGGATCGAAGGCCTTGGAATATGATATTCTGGAGGTCAAAGGAGCTGGGATTAAAACCAAGAGTCACCTACCCAGCAAAACTGAGCATCATGTTTCAGGGGAAAATATGGTCATTCAGTGAAATAGAGGACTTTCAAGCATTCTTGCTGAAAAAACCAGAGTTGAACAGAAAATTTGACATTCAGATACAAAAAGTAAGAGAAGCATGAGAAGGTAAACAGGGAAAAGAAATCATAAGGAACTTATCAAAGTTGAACTATTAATAATCCTACATGGAAAAATAATAATTGTAACTTATGAAACTTTTCTCAATAGTTGAAGGGAATAGAAATATATATGTCTATATATGAGGGTATATGGGCATATGAATACATATGTGAATGTATGTATGTATGTTTACAGGTATACATAGATAGAGGGCACAGGACCAATTTAACAGGAAGGGGTGATACTTAAAAGGTGAAATTAAGAGGTGAGAGAGGAATATAATAAGAGGAGATGGGGAGAGACAGAATGGGGTAAACTATCTCTTATAAAAGAGGCAAGAGAAAATGGTTACAATGGAGGGGAAGAATAGGAAGGCAAAAGGAAATGGGTCAACCTTATTCCCATTGAATTTGGCTTGAGGAGGGAATGAAATACACACTAAACAGGATATCTCACCCTCCTGGAGAGTATGGGGGGAAGGGCATGAAAGTGGGGATGATGGAAGGGAAGGCAGGCTGGGGGGGGAGGGAAGTTGGGAGCACCCTCTTTTAAAAATGGACAGGATCAAAGTAGAGAATAGAACAAGTGGGAGGTGGGATAGGAGGGAGGGAAATATAGTCAGTCTTTTACAATATATCTACTATGTTATTGTTTTGCATTAGCCACACATGTACAACCTATACTGAACTACTTATCTTCCCAGTAAGGGTGGGAGACAAGGGAGGAAGGGCATGAATCTGGAATTCAAAGTTTTAAAATAAAATACTCAAATATATATACTAGTATTAATGCTATTTTACATGTAATTGGGAAATAAGATATACAGGCACTGGGGCATAGAGATCCACTGGAAAAGTCGAAAGGGGTATGGGAGAGAGCAGATTGGAGGAGGGGATATCCTGTAGGACTGCTATTTTGGGGCAATGGGTAGGGGGAAAACGGGGAGAAAATTTGTAACTCAAAATCTGCGGAAATGAATGATGTAAATCAGAAGTTAATAAAGCATTTGAAAAAAAAAAAGTAGGTTGATCCTCAGCTATTTAGTGAAAGGGAAAAGACCAACCAGTCAGTGGTATCAGCATGCAGGTATTTCTGCTAAGGCAGGGAAAATGCCACTAGGATTTCCCTTTTTAGCTGTTTTAAGCAAAATAGTTAGGTTTTTCATTATCTGTAAGGGGTCACACATTCTATAATCCAGTCACACTGGTCTTCTGTTCCCACACGTGAAATATCTGCTGTCTCTGGGTCTTTTTACTGGCTATCCCCCAAGTTTGTAGTACACTCCCTCTTCACTTCTATATCTTAGAATTCCTAATTTCCTTTCAAAGTTCAGCTAAAATGCCATTTCCTGCATGAGGCCTATTCTTATTCTCTCAATTGGTAGTCCCCTCCACCCCTAAAATTATGTTGTTTTTTTGTATTTATCTTGAATCTACTTATATGTGTATGTGTTTGTTTCCTCTGATAAAATATAAGGTCCACGAGAGCAAAGATGGTCTTGGTATCTCTACTTCCTAGTGTGGTGCCTGACATATAAGAAGGGATTAATAAATCTTGTTGCTTGTTTGATACAGTCTTAAAATATGACCAATGAGCCATTTATAACCTTTCAATTAAGTCACACAGTTGTTCAATTGATAGATGCCAGAAAATGAATTATTCATCCTCTAAGTACCACCCAACCAGTATTGGGTACCCCAAGGTTCTGCCCTTTCCCCAGCCCCAACTATCCTCACCCCAGACCCTTCTGAGTATTGACCACTCACAAGTGACACAACTGACTGAACTTTCTCAAGGAAAAACTGGAATGCCAACAACCCCCTCCTCCTTCTTATCCACTCCATTTCACATCCTGCTTCGACCTAAGGCAGACCATATTAGTTTAGTACAAACCTCTGCTATTTACTGGCTTTCTAAAACAACTACCCGGTAGTAAAATTAAATATTAAATTTCTGAATAAAGAAAGGGAATATCTAAGTTGCTAAATTTTAGAACCAAAATAATTTTTCATAAAAACCAACTTTAAGCTCTCAGTAGCAAAATTCCCTTAGCAATTCAAAACCCTGCCAAGAGAAAAGACTACATGTGAGAAAATCCTAGGGGCTCAGGAAAGGGGGCTCCTTTGAAGGTATGGATTTCAGAAAAGGATAATGTGGGCAGGGATAGCTAGATGGGGAGGGGGGTTGGTAGAGGTGGCCAGGGGTGGGGGTGGGGATCCTGCTCTGTAAGGTCCCCAATAGCACATCCAACGTTCTGGTTCTGCTGTAGCAGCAATTCAAACTGTCACACAGTATGAAAAAAAAAATCCCAATCAAGTTCCATTCTTTAATAGAAAGCAATACTGTAGTTTAAATTAGCAAGGCACTCCTGAACCACTATTTAAAATTTTGTGTTTGCACTGACATCCCAAGAAAAGGGGAAATTTTTTTTTTGTTTAATAGCACTGTCAGTGCAGAATGCTTTCACTTAAACCCATTCTGAGTTCGACCTTTTAATAGAAAGTGACAATTTAAATGGCAATGATAGCGGTAAATGGTGCTTAAAGTCATTACTAAACTGATGTCGCAGTTGGCTCCAGACCAGTTTGTTAAAGCAAAAGAAAAGGTGTTGGGGGAAGGGAGGAAAGAAACTAAGTGGTGAATCATTAATTCCTTTGATGTGCATGGTAATAACATTAAGCTGTGAGAAACTCATCTGGCTCTGCATTAGATGTAATGTGAAATTCTCTTGTAACTCACGATGTCGTTGTAGCTTTGCACTAATTAACATCTACTGGGAGCAGTTTATTGCATTGATTCCTCTACAGATACTTTCTTGTCTACAGCTCACTACTTATGCCTGAAGACAGGATGTATTTTTGTGGTTTGTGTGTTTATGTTCTGTTGGTGTAGGTTCTGGGTTCCTTTATGACTTTCCTTATTCTTTGTTTCAAAGAACTCAAATTCTTTCTGTTCCTCAAATCCAGTTTCCATTGGATTTCAGTAAGACTTTCCACAAGGGCCACTCCAGAGAAGACAGTTGTCGATGTGGGAAGAATTCTGAATTTGGATAAGGTTACTCCTGTCACTCTATAGATGAGAAAATGGCCCCAGAAAGGGAAGGGAGTTCAAGGTCACAGTAGTAGATGGCAGAACATGGATTTGGAAACCGGAAGATTAAATTCAAATCCAGGCTCTGCCACTCTCTGGAGCTGTTTCCTTATCTATAAAATGACAGAGGTCAGTGTAGATGGCCTCTAAGGTCCTTCTCACCTCTAAAATTAATTGTATGAATCTGTTACTCACACAAACCTGACATATTCATGGATTCCTTTAGGACAGCCTCCTCCCTCAATCCACTTTATGGGCAAAGTCTTCCAGGAATGGGGATCCGAGGTTCAAGGTACTCTGTATTTCTAAAATTTCATGTCACAAACCTCAATTCATCTGTTTACCTCTTAATAGGTAGCAAGAGGACAAAATTAGGCCAGAGAAAAGCATTTACTGGGACAGAATAGTAAGATTTCAATAGAACCCTACACACACACACACACACACACACACACACACACACACACACACACACACAC